>NW_003852420.1:2216579-2222868 GCF_000181295.1 Otolemur garnettii
TCCTGGAGAGCTGATTTAGTTATGGCAAATTTCTTCAACATGTGAATGTCATTAAAGTATCTGATTTCTCCATCATAAATGAAACTCAGTTTAGCTGGATACAGAATCCTGGGTTGAAAGTTATTTTGTTTTAGGAGATTAAAAGTCCATGACCACCCTCTTCTAGCTTGAAAGGTTTCAGCAGAGAGATCTGCAGTCATTCTAATATTCTTCCCCTTGTAGGTTATGGTTTTCTTACATCTGGCTGCTTTCAGAATTTTCTCCTTCATATTAACTTTAGTGAAGTTAATTATGATGTGCCTGGGGGATGTCTTATTCGGGTTGAGTCATGCTGGGGTCCTGAAATTGTCTGCTATCTGAATTTCGGAATCTTTTGGCATGTCTGGAAAGTTCTCTGTCATAATCTCATGAAGAAGAGCCTATGTGCTTTACGGAGCAACTTCATTGCCTTTAGGGATTCCTATAAGGCAAATATTAGTTTTCTTCAAATTATCCCATAGCTCTCTGAGAGAATGATCCATTTTTGCTCTCCATTTCTCTTCCTCTTTGAGAGTTTGGGAGCATTCAAAAGCTTTGTCTTCAATGTCAGAAATCCTTCTGCTTGCTCCATTCTGTTACTGAGGAATTCTATTGTATTTCTCAGATCTTTGAGGGCTGCAAAATTTTGTCTCAGTGCATCAAGATCTTTGGTGATTTTGTCTTTTAATTCATTGAATTCTTGAGAAAACTTTTGAAATGCTCCTTGAATTTGTAATTCCAACTCTGCCTCTATTCTATTAATCTTATTTGCATTCCAAATTCTGAATTCGATTTCTGACATCTCAGCCATCTGTTTATGAATGGGATCTTCCGTTGTGTCTGCTATATCCTTCCTTGAGGGGGAGGTTGATCTACTCTGGTTATTTATGTTACTGGAATTTTTCCGCTGATTCTGTTCTATGATAATTTTACACCATTTTGCTAGATGAACACATAAAGAGAAGTTGGGTTGAGGGGCTCTAGGAGTAGTAGTGATTAATCAGCCCTTTGCTCAAAAGCTGGGACTGGTGTCTGTACCTTTTCCCCTAGAGTTTTGCCAAGGACCCGTACAGTGCGCCTGAGAAACTGGGGGCCTGCTTGGTGTGGTGTGGCTAAGTGGCTTTGTCATGTTTTTAGTTGGTGTCTGTCCTCCCCTAGTGAATCAGTTATGCTGGGTAGAAGTCTCAGCTGTGAGAAATACCAGCAATTAAGTTACCCCGCCCACCACAGGTAACAATTGGAACAGGAAAATCAAACCTTCCCACAACCATATACCCAGGTTACCACTTTGGATAGTCCTTGGGTGATTGGCCCAGTTCAAGAGGTCCAAATCAATTGTCCCAGTTAGCACTGGTCTCAGGTGGGAAAGTTCAAAATGTCTCTGGCAACTAGATAGCAGGAGTCTGCTGGTAGCTCAAGTATGACTCACTCTGGTGATCTGTGAGGTCAGAAGGACCTCCCCAGCAAATAAATTAGTCTGAGAAGGTTGATGCCTCCTTCCCCACCTTGCACCTCTGTCACATCCAGTCACTGGTAACCCCACAGGGCTGCGCCCCAGTTCCTAGCAATGAGCCGATGCTCCAGGGGTTTGTACCTCCCTGAGTCAGAGGGAGATCTATGTCTCCTCAGCCAGGCCTTCGCTCTCTGCCTCTATCTGGCAGGGAGAGGTGGGGCCTGACACCCTCTGGTGCTTAATGGAGTCTGGGATCGTTCACTCAGTTCCAGCCCTGCCCCTGATTGATGTTGCTGGCAAAACACAACAATTTTGCAGAATTTCTTTCTGTCTCTGCTATATTCCCCTGTGGATCAGACACTGTTTGGGGTCACAGAAACTGCAACTCATCCCTGGTCTGTGCTATCCAGTCTCAAGATGGGCGCACTTATGCCCATCCGCCTTTGTCTAGCTATGATCCCCTGAGGGCCAGGTGTGTCTTAGGCTCAGTAAAGCAGTCCTCTGGGTCAGCCCTGCCCTAGGAGTCTGCCGTCTCTGTGTGCATGCGTGTGTTCTAGTCCCCACGCTCTGCCTAGGCTGGTACTGCCTCAGGCCCACCCTTTACTCATGGGGCCTGGGTTTCTGACCTGGATCTGTTCTGCGGGTGGCTGCCCCTGGAGAAGATGCCTGGCTTCCTTTGGTTGTCCAGAGAGATAGGGAGTGTCTATCCAGAATAGCCCCGCAGGAGATAGGGATAGGTGTGTAAGCCCTATTGTTCCCACCACTGTAGCTGCTGCTCTGCGCCTTAGGGCACCACCGCTCCTGTATGGTTCCCTCTCAGTTAATCGTCTTCTCCTTACTCCCGTGCTGCAGAATTAGCACAGACCAGCAATAGCCCTGGCTCTGTCCACACCTCTTGAGAAAATGCCCAAGAATCTGGACTCCATGGGGGACAGGCTTCCAGACCTTGGGTCAGAGTAGAGGGGAGTGTTGTGAGTTCAGAATTGCAGGTAGAGAATATATACAGTTTTATAGTTTTATGCCTAGTGGGAGTGTTCCATGGTACCCTAGTAGGGGAAGAAGGTCCGGTTTTTAGAGGGTCTCGCCTATGGAATAAAATGGGAAAACGTTTAAACTCTGTTTGCTTGTTTGTATGGTGTATACTGCAAGCCATTCTCATGGGGGAGGGGACTCCTGTCTGCTTGATGATGGATTTTGTACCTTTTGTTTGTATCCTTGGAGTTGCAGCTTGCCTTAGCAGGTTTGATGTGCGTTCTTCAACCTTCTCTCTTGGCTTAGCTCCAACCCATTGGCTTACTTGCTAAACTTCTGCCCTTTAACTCTCGTTCTGAATGGAAGCCTCTGTGGAAAGCTGACTCCAGTAGGCCATCTTGCTTTCTCCCTATTTTCTGGGCTGTCTTTTGTACAGAGACATGTGGGCTGCCTGCATCTTTTACCAAGCGGGATTGCCCATTAGCTCCTTCCTGCAAGCCTGGCTGGTTTCCGGTTCAGATAATCATTTTTTTAATGAACAGAAGGTTTGTTTATACCTTGTGTTGACCAAGTCTGTTGGTGCCATTTTCCAAGTATCATATGCTCACTTTCTGTCTCTGTGTCGTATTTTGGTAATTCTCACAATATTTCAAACTTTTTCATCTGTTATGGTGATCTGTAATCACTGATCTTTGATGTTACTATTATAAATGTTTTAAGGCTCCAATGTGCAAACCGTGCCAGGGTAAAGACAGTGAACTTAATTGATAAATGTGTGTGATCTGTTCTACTGACCTGCGAATCTTCAGTCTCTTTCCTGTTCTTCTGGCCTCCCTGTGCCCTGAGACACAGCAATTTGAAATTAGTTGATTTCAATGGCCTTTAAGTGTTCAAGTAAAAGGAAGAGTTATGGGTCTCTCACTTCAAGTAAAAAGCTAGAAATACTGAAGTTTAGTGAGGAAGGCATGTCAAAAGCCAAGACAAGCTGAAAGCTAGGCCTCTCGTGCCAAATTGTTAGCCAGATTGTGAATGCAAAGGATAAGTTCTTGAAGTAAATTGAAAATGCTACTCCATTGAACACACAAATGTTAAGTGAAACAGCCTTATTGCTGATATAGAAAAGTTTGAGCCATGTGAATAGAGGATGAAACCAGCCACAGCACTTCTCTTATGCCAAAGTCTAATCCAGAACAAAGCACTAATTATCTTCATTGCTATGAGGCTTAGAGAGGCGAGGAAGCTGCAGAAGAAATTGGAAGCTAACAGAGCTAGTTTATGAGGTTTAACAAAGGAAGCTGTCTCTATAACATAAAAATGCAAGGTGAAACAGAAGTGCTCATAAAGAAGCTGCAGCAAGTTATCCAGAAGATGTAGCTAATATAACTGGTGAGAGTGGCTATACCAAACATTAGATTTCTAATATAGATGAAAGAGCCTTCTATTAGAAGAAGATGCCATCTAGAATTTTTATGGCTAGAGAAGAGAAGTCAGTGCCTGGCTTCAGAGGACAGGCGACTCTTTTGTTAGGGGGTTAGGTGACTTCTCTATGATACTTAACTTATGCTAGTTTTGAACCTGGCATTGTGAAGCATATATAACTCACACATCTCTTGACCTATCTAGATCTAATAAAATACTGTGGCCCCAAGGAAAAAAATTTGCTAGTGTAGCAGTCAGTGTGTTAAATTAAAGCCAGGGTTCATTTATTGTTCCAGGACTGCTAAGGCCCTTTATAATCATGCTAAATCTTTTCTTTCTGTGCTCTGTAAGTGGAACAGTCAAGCCTGGATGATAACACATCTGTTCATAGCTTGGAATTATGAATATTTAAAGCTCATTGTTTAGACCTACTGTTTAGGAAAAAGTTCCTTTCAAAATATTACTGTTCATTGACAGTGAACATAGTCCCAGGAGCTCTGAGGGAGACATACAAGGAGATTAATGTTTTCATGCCTGTGAACACAACAACTGTTCTACAGCCCATAGACTTTTAGGTACTATTATTTAAGAGTTACATTTTGTAAGGTGATAGCCACCAATTACAGTGATTCCTCTAACAGATCTGGGCAAAGTAAATTGAAAAACTCCTGGAGAGGATTCAGCATTCTAGATGCCATTAAAAATATTTGTGATTCATGGGAGGAGCTCAGAATATCAGCATTCATAGACGTTTGAAAAATGTGGATTTCCACTTTTGTAGATGACTTTGAGGTCTCAAGACTTGAGTGAACAAAGTTACCGCAGGTGTAATAGTAATAGCAAGAGTAGAATTAGAACTGGAGCCTAAAGATATGACTTGAATTGCTGCAGTCTTTTTTTATTTTTTTGAGACAGAGTCTCACTTTGTTGTCCTGGGTAGAGTGCTGTGGCATTGTTGCTTACAGCAACCTCAAACTCTTGGGCTTAAGTAATCCTCTTGCCTCAGCCTCCTGAGTAGCTGGGACTACATGTACCTGCCACAATGCCCTGGCTATTTTTAGAGAGAGGTTTTCGCTCTTGCTCAGGCCGGTCTTGAACTCATGAGCTCAAGCAACTGTCTGCCTTGGTCTCCCAGAGTGCTGAGATTATAGGTGTGAGCCACTGCGCCAAGCCAGCAGTCTTGCTATAAATGATGAATGGATGAGAATTTGGTTCTTGTGGATGTGCCAAGAAATTGGTTTCTTGGAATTGACTCCTAGTGAAGATACCACAAGCATCATTGAAATGCCAATAGAGAGTTAGAATGTTGTACCAATGTATGTGATGAAGCAGTGGCAGGTTTTGAGAGGATTGATGCTGATTTTGAAAGAAGTTCTACTGTGCATAAAATGCTATCAAATGGCATCACATGCTAAAGAGGAATCTTTGGAGAAAGGAAGAGTTTTGTCCTATTTTAAGGAATAGCTACAATTGCCCCAATATTTAGCAAGCAGCACCTTAATCTGTCAGCAGCCATCAGCCTTGAGGCAGCGCCCTTCACCTGGAAAAGAACTATGACTTGCTGAAGGCTCACGTGATGTTAGCATTGTTTAGCAGTATAGTAGTTTAAAATAAATATATGTCACGTTTTAGACAAAATGCTATTGCGTGCTTAGCGGAGTACAGTTAGTATAAACATAACTTTTATATGCACTCAGAAGCCAGAATTGTTTGACTCACTTTACTGTGATCGTCACTTTATTGTGGTGCTTTGAAAGGGAACCTGAGTTGTCTCCAAGGTATGCTTATATTTTAAAATCTGATAAAAAGTAGGTAAATTTAGAATTTTGTTTTTGCATTAATATTTCTTGTTCTTTTTCCTTTTAAAGTAATTGTACAAACACTGTCACAGCAGGAGTAGAATTGAAATGTAAAGCAAGAAAAATTCTATCACCTTGGTATTCTACCTCAATAAATGTAGTGTTATTGGTCTTCTTCGTCCTTGACTATTTATATTTACATTTGGTTAGTCTAAAATAAGAATGGATAATCCATGGAATGCTTTGGGCTGCCAATAATAGAAGACCTAATTATGGTTTAAGAAATGAGTATTTGAGGCCTGTGCAGTGGCTCACACCTGTAAGCCCAGCACCCAGCAAGAGTGAGACCCCGTCTCTAAAAATTAGTTGGGTGTTGTGCCAGGTGCCTGTAGTCCAGCTACTTGGGAGGCTAAGGCAAGAGGATCACTTGAACCCAAGAGTTTGAGGTTGCTGTGAACTAAGATGCCATGGCACTCTACCCAGGGCAACAAAGTGAGACTGTCTCCAAAAAAAAAAAAAAAGCTAGTCTAGTCTATATATAAATTGAATAAAAAACACATTTGTGTCTACTTTTAGGATATATAGATATTAAGATACAATATTAAAAATAAGGAATATAAATTCTTTT
>NW_003852420.1:2223145-2224844 GCF_000181295.1 Otolemur garnettii
GGCGCCGAGCCAGGAATATAAATTCTTAGCAATTTTTCATACTTGGTAATTGGCATCTCTTTTTCATCCTTGCTTACATTTTGTGGCTTGGAAAGATATGCTAGAGAAGGAAAAAAATTAATATTTAATTGTCATATTGTAATATAACTCTTCTAGATTTTTCCTTTATTTCTTTCTTTACCTTACAGTATATAGACAGTGTATACTTTGCATGGTAGTGTTGGACTGTAAAATGATCATGCAAGCTGAAACTATTAAAAGTGGTCTTAAGCAAAAATTTTCCTTGTTCTGTGACCTTTAAACATTTTTATCAAAACAGTAAAAGATATCTTACCATTAGTTATATATCATGAAACAAAGAAAAAATAATTAAAATTAATGTTTATTTAGTACACTAATTTAAAGCATTAGAATCCTAAAAAAGTATTTTATTTCTTTGTCAACTAACGTATGAAGAATTTGGATGCTGCTTGCCTCCTCCTCTACATATAACTTATAATAGGGAGTGAGAATATATTCCATGTCATGGTTAATCTCCATATTCCTTTCTAATTTTGGATCAGCTTTCAACATTTTATCCTTTGCTATTTCAATATTGTCAAATAGCACCTAGTGTTTAGCATGAAATTTTTGCCAATATCGTTTCCTTCTGGACATCTTCATCTTTTTGTCACAGCTCCACTCCTTGATGAGGTAATCTTCACCTAAGTTCCTTTGGCTGTACACCTAGAGTCTTGAGTGGAGCAGTATCAAGCATTCCCAGGGTCACCTATTTTTTCTATAATTTTGCTTATATATATTTTACTTGAATTTTACTTCCAGCACTATCATTTTTCCATTTGTTTCACTTTCATCTGTGTTTGGACAGTTCAATTTTTGTAAAATGTCATGTAGATTCATCATTTGTAGACAAAAAGGCAACGTAGCCCCATCCTTTGCTGTCTGTGAACAGTGACACATCTCTGACAAACTTTGAAAGAAACAAGATGATTGGTCACTGATCATGATGTGCATCTGATATTTATAGTAGTTGTTGAAGTGAGAACTAGCAGTGAAATTTGTAGATTATACAGTTACTTATAGTTAATAGACCATGGTAACTGAAATTTGAACCATGTTATGGGGGGGGGGAATGATATTATTTACACAAATTGTGCTAGCTGAAATTTGTGTATATTAGGCAAAATGAGGACTGTGTTTCTGTCAGGGAACCTAGACTCTTTGTCCTGTGGTTTTCTTTTGGTCTCTCAGTTTTGCTGATCTTCTCTCTTGTGGATAATCTTTGTAAATTGGCATCTGGATCTCCCTTAATAAAATTGTTATGGCCTCTTGTTAGAATACTTATCAATAAATTCTATAGTATATGTGGTGAAGTGATTATCTGTGTTAAATTTTTTTGATATAAAAAGAAGAAGGCAGTTGTGTTGATATAATCTTTATCATATCTGGATGAGGAAACCTTTCTTTTGTAATGAAGTGGTAACTTATTGGCCACTTGCTGTACTTGGCTTATGCCAGAGGACTGACTCAGTTGCTATGTGACTGAAAGTTGCCTGCTAAAAGAAAGGACCTTCACATTGGGAAAACAGACAGACTCAATGCATACCATATTCTAGTTTCATAAATACAAGTTTCAAACAGCCAGCCCTGGATATGACTAGTAAGGACTCTTAGAGTATTAAAAGAGGTTAGGGGTATT
>NW_003852420.1:2224864-2235342 GCF_000181295.1 Otolemur garnettii
TTTTTTTTTTTTCTCTTCATTTTTCACAAGCATATGAAATAGTTTCCATCTCTTTTTCTTTAGTAACAGATTTTACGGTTGAATGTACATAGTAATTCTTTACCTCCTCCTCCCACTTTTATGAAGTAAATTAAGTTTTCAATTAATTTCATTGGTTTTTAAGTAAAGAAGTACTTATACAGGATAATGAAATTAAAGTTAATTAGACTTTTTCTATTGTGTGAATATCTTTCATTTATTAAACAAGTAAAGAAAACTTTGCAGTGTTTTTAGTGCTCTTATCCAATGTTGTGTGTTCAAAACCACTCTAAAGAGATGCTACAACTTTCAATTTTGTGTTCCTTGGCCACCACATAGGGACATCAAATTGGCCACATGTTTCAGAAAGGAAATGTTGGGCCTTGCTTTGTGCACTTCATATAAATATATTCTATTCTTTTGAAGTATATTGTGGGTAACATTTTTTCCTTTTATCCACCATCTTGAAATTATTATGCAAACGCTTAACTGTATCATACTAAATCACTGTATTTCTTGGGTGAGAGGTGGGCTGAGATCAAAGAAAATAAATGCACAGAAAACAACATGTTTTCCTCAGATTGTTCCATTTGTTCATGTGTACATGTCTGTACATTATGTGTGTAGGAAAAGAATTAGTCTTCTCTAGGAATTATCTTTGATTGATCTGGGATTTTGTTGTACCTCTCAAGAAGATAGTATGTGGATATTTGAGTAAAGGGAAGTTTAACTTGTGTTTTATGTAGCTTCTTTAACTTTTATATAAAGAAATATACTTTACGTATTTAATTCTTTTCATAAAACTGAAAATTCATCCTCCAAGGTGATTATCTTCTGTTTGAAATTACTTCCTTGAATTGTAGGTAAGGTATTAAAAATTATATTTGCCTTACCTAAGACTATCTTGATTACTGGATGAACCTGTAGAGTTTATATGTAAAACAATAGAGAGTTACTTAATTAATAACTTAATTAAATATATTATTTGATCATCACCACTTCATGCATTTGTGTCAGTTATGGAGTCTGATGAACAGCAAAATTTTCAGTATAACTTGATGGGATTATTTAAATATTTATCTTTAAATTTTTATGGTTTGCAATTACTTTTTGTCAGTTCATCATTATCTGAATTTAGAACTGTCAACCATTGTTGGCTGGACAATTACAGTATTTTTTTTTCCTATTTCAGGAAAAGCTCTAAGTTCTTATATAAAAAAATTCAATACCTAGTTGAATTTCTTCCCAAGTCTTCCTTAAATTCATACCAAGCTATACTTTAAATCTACATGGAGTCTTAAAGTTGTAAGTAAGATAACACCGAGTCAAGAAGTCAGTGTTAACAAATCTCAAGTGCTTTTTTGTAATGGAAGTAACCAAATCTCAAGTGTTTTCCTTTTTGTAATGGAAGTAACCTGTTGTTTTCCAAGCTATTTTTTTCTTTGTTGACATCAGATATTGTTGTCTTGTAAATCCTCCCTCAATTTTGATTATTATTTTTTTTGAGACAGAGCCTCAAGCTGTTGCCCTGGGTAGAGTGCCATGGCATCACAGCTCATAGCAACCTCCAACTCCTGGGCTCAAGCAATTTTCTTGTCTTAGCCTCTCAAGTAGTTGGGACTGTAGGCACCCGCCATAACACCTGGCTATTTTTTTGTTGTAGTTGTCATTGTTGTTTGGCAGGCCTGGGCTGGATTGGAACCCACCAGCTCTGGCTGGTACCCTAGCTTCTGAGCTATGGGCACCGAGCCTCAATTTTGATTATTTAACAGCTCTATACAGTCTCCTTTAATTTTTATTGCCTAACAGAATCAATGGTGGTAAAATAAAAAAGAACATTCCTTTATTATTATTAGAGTAGCCCCAGCTGTGATCTTGTATATAATGTAGAAATATCATAATGTAGCTTTCCCAAAATCCTTCCAATGGATGCAGTATCATTGGTATTATGGAGAGCAGCCTTCCTATTTGGGAACTGGTCCAGGCTATAGTATTAAGAACACTATATTCTAAGTTAGAACTGTTAAATATGTCTTTTTGTGCTAACATAGGACACTACCATGCACTAATGACCTGAGTTGACCTATTGTGGACATGATAATGTTTAACTAATGTATAAGGAATAAGGCCAGCAGTGTAAACAATACCTGAAAACACAGATTTGTACACACACAAACCAGTTATGAGGGATTTTTTTAAGATCAGAAGAACCAGTGCTTAATTAGGTTGAAGGAAAACTATCTGTAAGTTTGGGCTACCTGTTCTCTGATCAGCCTAGAAGATTTTGTTAAATAGTCAGATGACATGAACTAGTTAAAATTCAAAAGCTGAGGCTGGGATTACATAAGTGGAGGCAGTAGGATAGGGTGAGAAATGGTGTATGGTGGACCAAGAAGTCTATCTAGGTCTGCCATTAATTATCCTCTTTTTTTTTAGCATTTTTTGTCCGGGGCTGCCACCTCCGGCATATGGGACTGGCGCCCTACCCTTTTGGGCCACAGGCACCACCCAGACATGGAACCTCTTTGGGCTTTAGTTTCCTCAGCAGTAAAGTCAGCATGATGAACCATTTAATTACCCTTGTCCTGGTATGTATCTAATCACCCTGGATGCTCTCACCGGGGTCTTTATTCTAGTGGATCCTAAAGCTGGTTGACCATTAGATTCATCTGGAGACCTTTAAATTACAGATTCATAGACTCTGCTCTAAATATACTAAAGCAAAATCTGCAGGGATGGGTAAGTTTATTGGGGCAGCATTTGAGATCATTGCTTTTTTGTTCCTAATATGTCACAGGGACCTTAGACAAGCACCCACTTAATAAATATTGAAGAATTGGAAATTATATTATTGAACTGAATTAATAACTTCATGTTCAGTATCACCCACATAGCTTTCCTCTGAGTAGACTAGAACTCCTCTTGGAGTTGCAGCTCTTTCTCCTTGTTCCAAGATTTGTCTCTAGGTCATTTTCATTATTCACAGGTCAGGTCTTCACCATGCAGCCCATCTCTTCAGGTGAGGCACCTTGCTCTTTGTGTTTCCTGTGACTAACAGAGCACCTAAGACATTAGAAACTATTTAATGAAACTTTGAATGAATGAATCTAAATTTACATTTCTGCTTTTCTTTTTTAATGTCTCAACTTGTTCCACTTGCCTATTTCCCTGTTTTTTCTCTTGTTTTACTCATCATACCCTAAGTCAAAAAGTCTAAAATCACACTGTATCATTCTCTCCTTGATGACTGCAGTAGCATTCTAACCTATCTGCCCATAGCCACTGCTGCTCCTTCTAGATAGTTCTCTACTTAGCATTTGTGGAGTCATTTAAAAGTGCAGGTTGGTTTTGTCATGGTTCGATCACTTCAGTTTGAGTTACAAGTACAGTATAGGCACCTTAACAGAGCATGTAGGACCTACAGGAGTGGGTATCACTCAGAGTCAGATTGTTTCTCAGGATAATTCTGTGTTAAGGCTTTTGTGCCTGTGATTTCAGATCCAAGAAATATTGCATCTCTCCCTCCTTCCTGTCTCACTTTAAGCTGTCGTGCCTAATTGTCTCTCTGTCATTTTTAATGTTTTATTTGACATCTTTCTCTTCCAGGGGAATGTAGGTTCCAGGAGGACAGGGATTAGGTCTGTTTTATTTACCACAGTATCTCAGCTTAGCACTTAAGTGCTTAGTAAACATTTGTTAAGTGAATAATGTGCATTGCTTATTTTTTCTTCTTTTTGGTAGATTTATTACCCTTGAATCCTTATCTTTTCACCCTTTGATGGCTGTATTATTGCAATATCTTCACAACTCTCTCCTCTACTTTTACAGAGTTGCTCTATTCTTCTTTAATTCTGTGTATGATGCCGAGATAAATTTCCCTAAAAATACCTGTGAGGTCTTGTCATTCTCCTGGGAGAAATTTTGTTATAATCTTTACTGTCTGTAGATTAAAACCTAAATATTTTAGCCTGACTTTAAGCGCAGTCTTGAAACCTGGCCCCAAGCTACTTTTCCATTATTTTCCTTCTAGATTAAAAAAATTTTTTTCTCTCACCCAATATGCTTCTGTATTTAGTTTTTCATGAATTATGCTGAAAATTCTCAATTTTTGCTCATGTCTCTTTTCCCTGTGTGGAATAAATATTAATAGATATACTGATATTCTATTATTAATATTTCTGCCTCCTGAAATTCTAATCCACGTCTTAAAGGGCCAACTCAAATGCCACCCAGATCAGAACACATTTCGTTGTTCGCTTGATAGGTATTTAATAAATGCTTTTATTGAATTATCTACATATTTTCTATTTTGAAATTAGTATTTATGGTTATTTATCATATTTATGTAGGTGCATGGAACATGAGTATTTTGTTTTAGTATCCTTATCATAGTCCCTAGAAATAATACTTTAACACAATTAACATTACTAATTTAAACATCTACAATTCTAATATTAATCTTGAAAGAGAAAAAAATTAATCTTATTTTATTTAATAGTAAATCTTACAGTCTTTCAAGATACGTTTGAAATCTGTTACTTTAAGTGCTTCAAATGTACATTTGTCAAAAAAACTATCCTTAAGTTTAACAATAAGTTTGTATCTGAGGAAATAGTGAAGGAATAAGGATAGCTTATATATAAAATATTACTAAATGATATTTTTGTACTTCCTCAATATTGTAAAGATTTAAGATAATATATAAGTGAATGAGGGAAATTAATTTTGGGAAGTTATCTTAGAAACAGCCCTCAATCTTGATGGACCTTTCCAAAGAGGTGAGTCAGAAAGTGCCCACAAGGGGGCCACCTCCTCTAGAGAAACTTGACCAAGTGCCTTTCCTGTTAATGCAGGTAAAAAAGTATTTAGCAAATGCACTTCTAGATTATGTCTGGAAGGGACCCTCTTACGACAAACCCATTTTTTGGCACATATTTATTTTGGCTGTGCAATTTCCCAAGGACGGAGAGGGGTCTTACAAAATGGAAATATGAATCACCTTGCAAGTACAGGCAAGTTTATGAAGCTTGTGATTATATATATATATATATATTTTTTTTTTTCTTTTGGCGTGTTGAGAGTGTTGTCATTTTGTATAAGCATTGTCATTTTTTCTGTGAACTGTTAAGGTTTGTAAAATGAGGGTTTGAGGGACTCACCAGCAAGCAAGTCACCTTGAGAAGTACACAGGCTTTGAATGGTGAGGTGGTTGCCTCATGCAATCTTTAGTTTTTCTTATCCAGTACCTTTTTTTTTAACTTTTGGTCTTAACATAATCACTAGCAAACATTTGTTGAATACTTTTTATATGTAAGCTTTTAAATAGGGATTAAGGAGTAAATAAAACATATGTCATGTAGGACCTGCCTTTCATATATTTGGTCCAGTCAGTGAAAAGAAACCATATCATTTGGAATGTGCTAGAAAAGTGAAATCATCAATGAAAGCTATGGGAATTAACTGGGTGGAGAAGTCCCTTTAAGCCCTGCTAAGTTTCTCATGGCAGGCTTGAACAGAGGAATTTAAGTTTAGTGTTGGATAAAGGGTAAGCTTATATATTTGGATATAGAGAAAAATAAAAACCCTAGGCTCAGAGGCCTGCAAATAGTTGTGTTTGGTTTTACCTCAGGGTTTCTGCAGGGCAGAGGTTTCAAACTCAAATGTTTTGGGAGACCAGGCAGACAGCCTAACTGTGTGAAATAAATCTAGAGTGGTGGACAAACAGAAGAAAAAAGAGCTGATTGGCCATATGTGTTCCATAGGTACACATATTCAGGTATTCAAGGTATTCAAGGTATTCAAGAAATAAAATGTGTAGCACCACACTGTACTTTGCTGGTTGGACCAAACTCTGGTTTTGGCAGTTTATAATCCCTGATGGGGAAAGTATCAGTTGATAAAGTTAAACTGACTGTAGAATTTAGGAAAGTAAAATAAGTCATAGAGAAATTAAGTCTATAGCCAGAGTCCCTCTGAATGTCTTGCTAATGTCTTTATTTGTACTACCTGTAATTTGGACCAAATGAGACTATTTTGGAAAAAAATATATTTGTGGGGCGCATTCTAGTTGCTGTTTGCTCTAAAGATATGCTTTTGAGTGTTGAGAGTCTCTTGAGAACATCATTGAGGTTAATTTGAATGACATTAGGTGTTCTAGGATATAATATTATAATAATGAGCTTAGATTATATTTTATATCCTAGATTATACTTACCTCCTTTTCCAGTCTTTCCATTCTTTGATTGATTTCTACTTTCTAAAATATTTCTTATAATTTTAATCTACTAAGGAACAAAGGGACAAAAAGTATGTGGGCATATTTTGTTTTCTCTTTGCTTTTAAATATGCTTATTTTTAGTTATGTATTTATGATTTTGAATAACAATTTTATGTTTGTGGTTATGTAATTAGGTAGATACGGTGTATTCAAAAAATCTCTTATCAAATAAAGTACCTTCTTATTGTATTAAGTTAATGTCAAATATTGTTCTGCAGTCTGGAGAGAGTGGAATTTAAATTCAGGTTAAGTGACCCATACCAATTATTTTGGTGTTTCATCGGCAGGAATAGAATCCAGATTGTCTTTGTTACTTTTCTAGTTTTTTTTTTTTTTTTTTAATCTGTTATTCCCTACTGCTTTAAGATTCAGTTTAAAGGCCAGTGGAGCTCTGGCCTTTAAAAGAAAAAGTGTAATTTTATCCAGAGAAGGTAAATGTATGCCCTAAAATGAAAGACCATTGCCAGGTGTTGGACAACGGACATCTAAATTGAAAAAGGTTGCCTGCTCCTATAAACAGATTTTCTTGTTCTTTAATTAGCGAGGTCTTAGCTTGTTTATTTTTATGCTTTTTAATCTGCCCAGGTAATGAATTTGTTATTCTATTAGTGAGTACCTTGGTAGCATGTTGTACTGTCTCTCTCATTGAAGTACTACTGTGTACATACCTCTATGAGGTGAAACTGTCAAATATTCTTAATTCTCTTCTGTCTGGGATGCATTTCCATAAGGATTAATTATAGTGAAATATTACTAGCTCCCTGATGGCAAAAAACAAAGTTAAAGCCAATGTATAGTTGGGATGTTAGTTATTAGAGCTTTTAAGAAGTCAGGAAAACTTGGAGTTTGAAGAAGGGAATTAGTAAAAAATAAGAAAAGTGTGATACAGTGCCAAATGACCTTAGAAGATGAGAGGTCAGTAAAGAATTGTTACCCAAAAAAAACATTATGTGGCCAGTATTAAGACATGTAATTTCTTTATAGATAAAGTGAGAGGCTTACTGTTTGGTAGTTAGAGCCTTAAAAGTTTGTTTTGAAGAGTAGACCAAAGGGCATGCAAACTTCCTGTAAGAAGGGTTACTCTCTTATTGCACAGAATGAGTCTGGAACTTGAGTTTGGTGGACACCAGCCAAAGAGTTTACAGCAGTTTTTTAAGGATGTGCTTACAGGGAAGGAACTGATTTAGAAGGGATGTGCAAAATCATTACGTTTAAATATGAAATAATAAAAAAAAAGAAATCATCAGAGAGACGTTAACACATAACATAACAGGAAAGCTGCCTTAGTTATTTTGCATTTGGATCATGCATCCAAATCCAATAGGATGAAGTTTCAGAGCAGATGAAATTTGAGTTAGTGATGAAGTTCAATCAAAGAATATTAATATTATGAGACATTGCTGCTTGCAGGTACATGCAGGGCAAGATAAGTTGTCAAAGATCCTGGAACAAGCCAACCTATGTTCCGGTGGGAAGAAATGTATTTTAGGAGTTAAAAGGCACAACAGTCTCCTGTATGGCTGGGAAGCAAATCAGGCAATCTTTTCTAAAGTTATTTGAAACCCTAGGACTTGAAGATATGCAGTATTTTAATGTGTGTGTGGGAAAGGGTGAAGTTGGGGACTGCTAATCAGATTGACTTCATTTAGTTCATTTATTCAACAGGTAGCGTTTTCATAGAACCAACTTTGCCTTTTTTGTTTTTTTTTTATTTAATATCTATTTTATTGAATTTTCATTTTGTTTTTTCCTTTCTCTTTGTTTTTATCTTCTCTTTCTAAATTCTTTAGTTGGACACTTAGCATATTAATTCTTTGCTCTTTTCTAATAGCAACATTTTTGGTATAAATTTCCGTCTAAGTGCTACTTTTACTGTATCCCATGAATTTTGAAATGGTATATTTTTATTATTCATTATTGAGTATTTTTATTTCCATTTTGACCTATTTAATATGTAAGTTATTTAGAAGTGCTTTTCTTTTTTAAATTCCAAATTCTATGTACTTTTATTGACTCTTAATTATCTTATATTCAGAGTGTGTTCTGTTTGATATTATTTCTTCAAATTTGTTGTGATTTAGCTTATGGTTTAATGTACAATCATTTATTAATATTCATGTGTGTTTGGAAAAGAATGCTTCCCCTTTAATTGTTGGGTACAAAATTCTAGGAAGGTTTATCAAGTCAAACCTTTTAATGTGCTATTCAGAGCAATTTCTTACCAGTATTTTTTTTCCTTCCTTGGCCATGTCATTATTGAGAGAAATATGTTAAGATATCTCATTGTAGAGTATGGTTTGTTGATTTATCTGTTTTTGCTTTGCATAAATTTGAGGCTTTCAAAAATAAATACATACAAACTTAGAATTATATTCTATCTCCTTGGTGAATCTAAACATTCTAGCACTTATTACGCAAGGATCTCTATTTCTTTTTCCTAAGATAATTTTTTTTTTAATTGTGATTCCTTGAGGGTACAAAGAATTAGGTTATGCTGATTGCATTTGTTAGATAAAGTCCTTCTTATAATTGTGTCCTGCCCCCAAGAGGTGTGTCATACACAATGACTCCCCCTTCCCCTCCCTCCTCTTCTCTCCCCACTCTCTCATTTCCCTACCCACCCCTTATGTTAGCTCATCTACTCCCTTTGTGTTAGTATTGAGTACCTTGGATTATTGCTTTTCCATTCTTGTGATGCTGTGCTAAGAAGAATGTGTTCTGCTTCCATCCAGGTAAATACAAAAAATAAAAAAGGTATAAAGTCTCCTTTTATCATGGCTGAATAGTATTCCATGGCATACATGTATCACAGCTTGTTAATCTATTCCTGGTTTAGTGGGCATTTAGGCTGTTTCCACATTTTGGCAATTGTAAACTGACCTGCGATAAACAGTCTAGTACAAATGTTCTTATGATAAAAGGATTTTTTTTTCAAGTTAGATGCCCACTTAATGGGATTGCAGGATTAAATGGGAAGTCTAATTTGAGTTCTTTGAGGATTCTCCATACTTCCTTTCAAAAAGGCTCTATTAGTTTGCACTCCCACCAGCAATGTAAAAGTGTTCCCTTCTCTCCACAGCCATACCAGCATCTGCAGCTTTGAGACTTTGTGATGTGGGCCATTCTCACTGGGGTTAGCTGACATCTCAGGGTAGTATTGATTTGCTTTTCTCTGATGATTAGGGATAATGAGCATTGTTTCATATGTTTGTTAGCCATTTGTCTTCTTTGGAGAAGGTTCTCTTCATTTCTCTTGCCCTGTGATATATGGGATTGTTGAGTCTTTTTTTGTTGATCAATTTGAGTTTTCTATAGATCCTAGTTATCAAGCTTTTGTCTGATTCATAATATGCAAATATCTTTTCCCATTCTGAAAGTTGTCTGTTTGCTTTGGTTGTTGTTGCCTTAGCTGTACAGAAGTTTTTCAGTTTAATTAAGTCCCTTTTGTTTATTTTTTTGTTGTTGCAATTGCCACGGAAATCTTCTTCATAAAATCTTTCCCCAGGTCAGTATCATCAAGTGTTTTTCCCACACTTTGTTCAGGATTTTTTATTGTTTCATGCCTTAGGTTTAAATCTGAAATCCATCTTGAATCAATTTTTGTAAGTGGTGAGAGGCGCAGGTCCAATTTTAGTCTTTTACATGTGGTTACCCAGTTCTCCCAGCACCATTTATTGAATAAGGATTCTTTTCCCCATTGTATGCTCCTGTTTGGTTTATCAAAGATCAGGTGGCTGTAAGGGGTTAGTTTGATCTCATGGTTTTCTATTCGGATCCAAATATCAATGTCTCTATTTTTGTGCCAGTACCATGCTGTTTTGATCACTATGGCCTTGTAGTATAACTGAAAGTCTGGTAGGGTGATACCCCCAGCTTTGTTTTATTTACTAAGATTTGCCTTTGCTATATAGGGTTTCTTTTACTTCCATACAAAATGAAGAATTATTTTTTTCCAAATCTTGAAGGCATGATGATGATATTTTAATGAGGATTGCATCGAATCTATAAATTGTTTTGGGTAATATAGACATTTTTACAATGTTCCTTCTTCCCATCCATGAGCGTGGTATGTTCTTCCATTTGTTAATATCTTCTGCGATTTCTTTTCTTAGGATTTCATAATTTTCCTTGTAGAAGTCCTTCGCTTCTTTTGTTAGGTATATTCCTAGGTATTTCTTTCTTT
>NW_003852420.1:2235362-2241694 GCF_000181295.1 Otolemur garnettii
TCCTTGATTAGCTTCTCACCTTGGCTGTTATTAGCATATACAAAAGCTACTGATTTGTGGACATTGATTTTATACCCTGAGATTTGCTATATTTTTGGATCACTTTTAGGAGTCTTGTGGTTGAGTCTTTGGGGTTCTCTAAGTATAAGATCTTATCATTGGCAAAGAGTGAAAGTTTGACCTCCTCTGCAGCCATTTGGATGCCCTTTATTTTCCTTCTCTTGCCTGATTGTTTTTGCTAGAACTTCCAGCACTATGTTGAGTAGTAGTGATAATAGAGGACAACCTTGTTTGGTTCCAGTTCTAAGTAGAAAAGCTTTCATTTTTCCTCCATTTAGTATAATACTAGCTGTGGATTTGTCATAGGTGGCTTCCATCAGATTAAGAAATGTGCCACCTATGCCTATATTCTTAAGTGTTCTAATTAGAAGAGGATGCTGAATTTTATTGAATGCTTTTTTTGCATCTATTGAGAGGATCATATGGTCTTTGTTTTTGCTCTTGTGGATAGGGTGAATTACGTTTATGGTCTTGCTTATGTTGAACCAGCCTTGTGTCCCTGAGATGAAACCTACTTGATCATGATGAATGATTTTTTTAATGTGTTGCTGTAATCTATTGGGTAGGATTTTACTGAATTTTTGCATCTATATTCTTTAGTGAAATTGGTCTGGAATTCTCCTTTTTAGTTGGGTCTTTCCTGGTTTTGGTTTTAGGGTGATGTTTGTTTCATGTTGGGGAAGATTCCTTCCTTCTCAATTTTTGGGAATAATTTCTGCAGCATGGATATAAGTTCTTCTTTGAAGGTTTGGTAGAATCCTGGTGTAAAGCCATCTTGACCAGGGCTTTTTATTTGTTTGGAGATTTTTTTATTGTTTCTTTAATCTCAGTGTGTTTCTAATTGGTCTATTCAAGAGATCTGTTTCTTCTTGATTAAGACTAGGGAGAGGGTGTGATTCCAAGTATTGAGCCATTTCCTCCACATTGTCAAATTTCTTGGCATAGAATTTCTTGTAGTACTCAAGAGATGATTACTTGTATATCTGTGGCATCTGTTGTTATTTCCCCTTTATTGTTTCTGATTAAGGTTATTAGAGATTTATGCTTTTCAGTTTCTAGTTAATCTGGCCAAAGGTTTATTAATTTTATTTATTTTTTCAAAAAAGCAACTTTTTGTTTTGTTATGGATGATTCTTTTGTTTTCAAATTCATTAATCTCTGGATGATTTTCTGGATGATTCTTTTGTTTTCAATTTCATTAATCTCTGATATAATTTTGGTTATTTTTTTTTTTCTGCTGGGTTTGGAATTAGACTGTTCTTCTTTTTCCAATTCCTTAAGATGGCTCATGAGTTCATTGATGTGCTCCCTTTCTTGGGAAGTTTTCATTTTTGCTGGTCTTCCATAGGGCTTCCATTCCTTTGGGACAATCTTCTTTCCCTTTTGGAGTCTTTATTATTCATATGTTTGAACACTTCATGGAATCTCATAGTTCTGTAAGTGACTATTCTTTCTCTTTTGCCTCTTTGACTATGTGAGTTAAAAACTTTATCCTGTAGCTCTGAGGTTCTTTCTTCTCTTTGGTCTAACCTGTTTTTGATACTTTCTACTACATCTTTCCATTCTCTGATTGTCTCCTTTCTTTCCTTAAGCTCCACCATATCCTTTGTATATTCTACATATCTCTTTCAACTTTTGGTTCTGTCTTTCCATTTTCTCGTCCATTCCTTTTATTGTCTTTGTCATCTATATTTTCAATTCCCTTTCTGTAAAATCCATTCATTCTTTATAGGTGGGGTCTTTTGTAGTAGCTGCTTCATGGTCCCTTGGTGGAGTTCCTCTGTTTTGGTTTCTCATGTTGCCTGCATTTTTCTGTTGGTTCCTCCTCATGGCTTCTGTCTTCTTGTTCACCTCCTTGTCTTCCTTTTTCCTTCTCACTGCCTCCTTTGCTTCAAGGAGCAAATTACGTTGTCTCACAGCTTAGGTCTTGAAGTGTTCTCAGCCTGAGCAAAGCCAAGCTTTTCCTTGTGGCCAACAAAAGAGGAGTTCTTGTGCTTGATGACAATATGTTGCAGTATGTCGCCAGGACACCAGGTGGCACTGTGGATTTTTTTTTTTTTTAGAATACAGAGACTAGCCAGCAACCTCTGTGGTCCTCTTCCAAACTCAGTTGACTTTGGTGATTGCCTGATTGTTTCCCCAGCATTCAGACTATGCCTGGTTGGGGTATTAAAGTTTATAAGAATTCTTCAGGGGCAGGTTTCACAGTCCCCCCACCCTCATTCCAGTTCCCATGGGGTGCAGGAGTCCTTCAAGGTGTCCCAAGAATGGAGTTCTGATTCTAACAGGCAGAATTAAGACAGCCGTGCTTTAGACCCCTGCTAAGACATTCTCATGACCTTCCCACAATGGCAGCCCTCTGGCTTCTGAGATCTTCCCAGTATGGCTGCCTGGCTAGCTGGCAAACCTATGATAAATCCACTCCAATTGGCATTCAAATCTGGTTCCTGCATACTGTTGAGTCTTCTACTCTTCCAAGCATTTCACGCAACATGCAGCTTCCCATAAAAGCTGAAAATTCCAGAAAGGCTTCCTCCTATTCCAGCACTTCTTGGGAGGCCAGTGGTCTTAATCACTTGCCTAATTCCTCAGATTTCTACCCCTTGGGATCATATGCTGTGTCCAGCTCACCACCTCCTTGCTGTGCTTTCTGAGCTACTTACAACTCTGATAAGGTCCCCATGCCAGGTATGGCTGGGTCCTCTCTTTTTCCTCATTCATTTTAGCTGTATCTTTATTAGTGCTTTTTGTCTTATAAGTCATTTTGCTTGATATTAACATAGCTACATTGTTTTGATTGATATCTGCTTGGTATATCTTTTTCTTCTCCCTGTCCTTTTACATTCAATTTCTGATAACCTTATGCTTTAGATGTATTTCTTACAACTAATGTAAAGCCAGATTTTTAAACTGAATTTGATGTTCTGATAAGACATTGCTGTATTTAAAGACAACATTAGTTTTGATTTATATGCAGGTTTGTCATTTTATTTGCTTGCTCATTCCTTTTGCATGCCTGATTTTCCCCCTTGAGTTATTTTCCTTCTTCTTGGAATTATATCATTTAATTATCCATTCATCTATCTATTCAGCAAGTATTTGCTGAGTGTGTAAGAGGTGTGAGTTGCTTTTCTGGGTGCTTGAAATATGTTAGTGAATAAAGCATTCAAAGGTTCCCGCCTTCATGAAGCTTATTACCTTGTCAGGGAGGTAGGCAACTTGATATGCAAATTAATTGTATATTTTAGAAGGTGATGAGATGTTTTGGTAAAAAGATAAAGATAATGTAGAGAAGAGAGAAAGAGATTATGTATGCTTGTGATTGATAGCAGAGAGGATACAGAAGGAGGGCAGGTTGCAGTGTTAAGTAGAATGGCCCTTCAGGACTTTAAACGCAGGTCTCTTGGTGGTAAACTCATTTTAATTACTTACGTATTTATAAACTTTTTTTTTTTAAATATTTTTATTTGTAAGAGGTAATTTTGTTTGGGGCCCCATTTCTGGGATTATAGTTAGTTTTCTTTATTAAGTTTTACCAACCAACTTTTTCTAGCCCGTTGGGCTTCTAGGAAGCTGTTATTAGGGACCGCTCTTTTCTTTGTTTCTCTTTAGCTTCCTGGAGATCAGTACTCTTATTTTGGTTCAGTTCTGGAATATTTGAGTCATTTTCTCCTTAAATATTTTCTCTTCTTTATTGTGTTTATTCTCTCTAGTTAGACATAGATTAGACTTTCTGTCTATATTGCTTTTTATCTCATTCATATTTTTCATTACTTCGTGCCCTCAGTACTTACAGTTACAATTAAATGTGTATTAAGCATATCTCATACCAGTAGAAAAAAGTTGGAAAATATGCTCATGATCTAGTGTTTTGAATTTTTGGTTGTATTCTTTAATATATTTACTATTTTTTTTTCTTTTCTTAAAGTAAAATGTACATATAGTGAAATGCACATCACTTAAGTGTGCAGTTTGATGAATTTTGACATGTAACACTGTAACACATACATATATCAAGATATAGAATATTTTTATTACTCCAAAATATTTCCTCATGCTCCTTTATAGTTAATGGTTTCTTTCACCCAGACAACACTTTTTGGATTCTTTTTCACTGGAGTGGTTTTAACTGTTTGTATGAAGAGATTCATATATTATATATTATTTGTGTCCAGTTTCTTTGTTGGCATATTTCTGAAAGATTTTCCATATTGTTGTACATATCACTACTTCCTTTTTATTGCTGGGAAGTCCTCCACTATTGACAGTATTATAATTTTTACCCATTCCCTTGTGAATGGGTAAAAAAAAAATTAAGAAACTCAGGTTGTTTCTCCATTTTGGCTGTTACAAGTGAAGGTAATGTAAACATCCAAAATATATTAACAAGTCTTTTTTTGATTTCTCTTGAATACATACTTAGGAGTTTATTGCTGGGTCATAGCTAGGTTTATGTATTTTTTTGTTTGTCTGCTTGTTTTTTGAGACAGGGTCTCACTTCTGTCACTCAGGCTAGAGTACAGGCGTCATTATAGTTCATTGGAACCTCAAACTCCTGGGCTCAAGCAATTCTCCTACCTTGGCCTACTGAGCAGCTATGCTACCACACCCAGTTAATTTTTTTTTATGTTTTATAGAGACAGAGTGTTTTATGAACCAAGATTTATATCTAATATAGAATTAAAAAATGATTTAGAATTATAATGATCTTTATTCTGAACAAGCCAAATTAGATATATTTATCATTAAATTTTCAAATTAATTTTTGAAGTCCTTGAAATATTTTCTATATGTATTTTGAAAGGATGAGTTCAATTCAATGATCTAGTTAAATCATCTTAAGGAGCTTGTTAGAATTATCATTATTCTTAAATTCCTTAAATTTTTATTTCAATTCTAGTATATCCTACGTTTGCCATCTTTAACTAGTTCTTCTCTATGAGTGTAAGTTAAATAATATTAGTTAAACTACATATGACTACAAATGATTTAAAGCTGCATAAAACTATTTTTTTGTGGTGGGTTTGTTTGGCTATAAACAATTTAAGTCCCGGATCTATCCATCCAATCATCTAGTCATCACTTACATGTATGTGTTCATTTCACATGCATATTGAGGCTTTTCAAAGTGTCCTGTTTGAAAGAGAAAAACTCAAAACTCATTATTTGAAAGATTATTTAAAAAAAACCCTGAAGTTAAAATCATTGCCTTTTCCACCTTTAATGTTGCAAAACCCAGAATACTGTATGGGAATTATATCAGTTGGAAAATATTGTCTTTTGCTATCTTTGAGGGTTTGGAAGTTTTATATAATCTTTCTTATGGTATGAATTTGTAATTAAATCTGTAACCCAGATATATAAGTCTTCTTAAGAACATGGTTCACATACTTTATTATTTTAGAGACAAAGAGTCATTATTTTGCCCAGGCTGGTCTTCAACTCTTGGTTTCAAGTGGTCTTCCTGTCTCAGCATACCAAAATGCTGGGATTACAGGCCTGAGCCACCACACCTAGCCTTTGTTTTATTTAAGCTGAAAAAGTTTCTGTTAATTTTTGTTGAGTAATTTAGGAAGTAAATAGTACAAAGTTTTTTATGTAGTATAAAGTTTTGTTCTCTATTCTAAGTACATTTTATGTAGTATAAAGTTTTGTTCTCTATTCTAAGCACTAATTTGTATAGTACTACAAAGACATTTTAATGCACGCCTATTAAAGAAAATAAAAGATTACTTAAGAATAAACATTTTGACTGTATTTTGCAGGAAACATTGTTCATGATTTTGGTCATCAGAAGGTGATTTCCTAAAGAGGGAAGAGAACTGTCATTGGGTGTTCATATGTTTAGATTTTCTCTAGTTTCATTCAATGTAGATACATTGAAAGTAGATAATTCTAACTAAATCAAAAGTTGTTTACACATACTTGAACAATGGTGGCCTTACTATTGGGAGCCTGATTTATGGGAGTAATTGAACCAGATCCAGATCTCCTGCATTTAGCCATCTTCCTATGTTTAGGATATTCAGAGATGTTAAAGTTTTATAGTGGCATTATTGTACTTAAGTTATCTGCTTTTCTCAAGTGGAAGCTCATGCCAGTTATATTGCTGCTTTCTAACCTAACAAATGTATATTAGGAGGGTTTGGTATATTTTCCAAAAGTGTATTTTTTCGTTTCTTGTTAAATTAGAATAATCCCAGGATATGCTAATTTCAGAATGCACTTATATATTTAAGATTTATTTTGTATTTAATTTTTTCTTTTTTTTT
>NW_003852420.1:2241817-2292294 GCF_000181295.1 Otolemur garnettii
AAGCCTCAAGCTGTCCCCCTGGGTAGAGTGCTGTGGCATCACAGCTCACAGCAACCTCCAACTCCTGGGCTCAAGTGAGTCTCCTGCCTCCACCTCCCATGTAGCTGGGACCACAGGAGCCTGCCATAATGCCTGGCTGTTTTTTTGGTTGCACCGTCATTGTTGTTTGGCGGGCCCATGCTGGATTCAAACCTGCCACCTTAGGTGTATGTGGCTGGTGCCTTAGCCGCTTGAGCCACAGGCACCAGGCCAAGAATTAGTTTATATTTTCAATCATGACTATACTGAGAAGTGCTATGTAGTCATATCAGAGTGTCACATACAATGCCTAGTGAATAATCATACTGCTTTGCTCTGCAGGAAAATGACTCAGGCACTTTGGACACAGTTGGTGCTGTGGTTGTGGACCATGAAGGGAACGTTGCTGCTGCTGTCTCCAGTGGAGGCTTGGCCTTGAAACATCCAGGGAGAGTTGGGCAAGTAAGTAATTAGGTTTTTTTTTTTTTTAAAATTAGTTCTACACCTAGTAAATTTCACATGTACCCTTAGTAAGAGGCACAGCAGGTGTGGTTCCACCAATTACTCTCTCTCCACCCATCCTCCACCCTCCCCTCCCCTCCCTCTCCCCTTTTCCCTTCTTCCTTTAATTGGGTTATAGATTTCATAAGAAAGATATAAATTGGTTTCACAGTAAGACTGAGTACATTGGATACTTTTTATTCCATTCTTGAGATACTTCGCTAAGAATTATATGTTCCAGTTCCATCCAGGTAAACCTGTAAGAGGTAAAGTCTCCATCTTTCTTTAAGGCTGCATAATATTCCATGGTGTATATATACCAGAATTTATTGATCCATTCATGGATCAGTGGACACTTGGTCTTCTTCCATGACTTAGCAATTAGGAATTGGGCTGCAATAAACATTCTGGTACAGATATCTTTGTTATAATGTGATTTTTGATCTTCTGCATATATATCTAGTAGAGGAATTGTAGGGTTGAATGGCAGATCTATTTTGAGATCTCTAAGTGTTTTCCAAACATCTTTCCAAAGGGAACGTATTAGTTTATATTCCCACCAGCAATTACTCCACATCCATGCCAACATCTCTGGTTTTGGGATTTTGTGATGTGGGCTAATCTTACTGGAATTAGATGATATCTCAAAGTTGTTTTGATTTGCATTTCTCTGATGAATAAGGATGTTGAGCATTTTTTTCATGTGTCTGTAGGCTGTGGGCCTATCTTCTTCAGAGAAGTTTCTCTTCAAGTTTCTGGCCCACCCTGAGATAGGATCACTTGTTCTTTTCTTGCTAATATGTTTGAGTTCTCTATGGATTTTGGTTATTAAACTTTTGCAGAGACATAACCTGCAAATATCTTCTCCTATTCTGAGGGCTATCTGCTTGCTTTACTTACTGTGTTCTTGGCTGTGCAGAAGCTTTTTAGTTTGATCAGGTCCTAGTAGTGTATTTTTGATGTTGCTTCAATTGCCCGGGAGGTCCTCCTCATAAAATATTTGCCCAAGCCGATTTCTTCGAGTTTTCCTTGCACTTTCTTCTAGTATTTTTATAGTTTCATGTCTTAAGTTTAAATTTTTAATCTAGTGAGAGTCTCTCTCTTAGTTAATGGTGAAAGGTGTGGGTCCAGTGTCAATCTTCTACAGGTCGCCAGCCAGTTCACCTAGCACCATTTGTTAAATAGGGAATCTTTTCCCTACTGAATGTTTTTAATTAGCTTGTCAAAGATCAAATAACCGTAAGTAAGCTAGGTTCATCTTTTGGTTCTCTATTCTGTTCCATACATCTACCTCTCTGTTTTTGTGCCAGTACCGTGCTAACATCTACCTCTCTGTTTTTGTGCCAGTACCGTGCTATTTTGATCACTATTGATTTATAGTATAATCAAACATCTGGTAGTGTAATTCCTGCTGCTTTGTTTTTATTTCTGAGTAATGTCTTGGCTATTTGAGGCTATTTGAGGTTTTTTCTGATTCAATATAAAACAAAGTATTATTTTTTCGAGATCTTTAAAGTACGACAGTGGAGCTTTAATAAGTATTGCATTAAAATTGTATATTTCAGCGATCCCTGTGGCTCAGTGAGTAGGGCACTGGCTCCATAAAACAAGAGTGGCAGGTTTGAACCGAGCCCCCGCCAAACTGCAACCAAAAAATAGCTAGGCATTGTGGCGGGCGCCTGTAGTCCCAGCTACTCGGGAGGCTGAGGCAAGAGAATCGCTTAAGCCCAGGAGTTGAAGGTTGCTGTGAGCTGTGTGATGCCCCAGGACTCTACCAAGGGCAACAAAGTGAGACTGTCTCTACAAAAAAATAAAAAATAAATAAATTGTATATTGCTTAAGGTAGTATGGACATTTTAATAATGTTGATTCTTCCCAGCCATGAGCATGGTATGTTTTTCCATTTGTTAACATCTTCAACTATTTCTTTTCTGTGTTTCATAGTTCTCTTTATAGAGATCTTTCACACATTTTATTAGGTAAATTCCTAAATATTGCATCTTCTTTGGCACTATGTTGAAAGGAATAGAGTCCTTGACTGTTTTTTCAGCTTGACTGTTGTTGGTATATATAAAGGCTACAGATTTATGAGTGTTGATTTTGTAACCTGAGATGCTACTGTATTCTTTGATCACTTCTAAGAATTTTGTAGTATAATCCGTAGTGTTTTCCAGATATATAATCATATCATCTGGGAAGAGTGGAAATTTAATCTCTTTTCACCATATATGGATACCCTTGATGGCCTTTTCTTCCCTAATTGCTATGGCTTAGACTTCCATTACAATGTTAAAAAGCAGTGGATATAATGGGCAACCTTGCCTAGTTCCTGATCTGAGTGGAAATGATTTTAATGTAACTCCATTCAATACAATATTGACAGTGGGTTTTTTGTACATGGCCTCTATCAGTTTAAGAAATGTTCCTTCTATATCCATTTTCTTCAGTGTTCTGATCATGAAAGGATGCTGGATATTATTAAAAGCTTTTTCTGCATCAATTGAGAGAATCATATGGTCTTTGTTTTTTAATTTTTTTATGGGATGAATTATATTCATAGATTTACGTATATTGAACCAGTCTTGAGACCCTGGGATAAAACCCACTTGATCATGGTGTATATTTGTTTGATGTATTGCTGGATTCTGTTTCTTAGGATCTTGTTGAATATTTTTGCATCAATATTCATTTGTGATATTGGTCTATAATTTTATTTTCTTGTTGAGTTTTTTTCTGGTTTGGGGATCAAGGTGAGGTTTCCTTCATAGAATATGTTTGGTAATGTTCCTTCTTTTTCTATATTTTGGAAAAGATTGAGTAATATAGGTACTAGTTCCTCTTTAAAGTTTTGATAGAATTCTGATGTGAAGTCATCTGGTCCTGGGCTTTTCTTTTTAGGATTATTTTGTATAGTTCTTGCTATTTCAGAACTTGATACAGGCCTATTCAACATTTCCACTTCCTTCTGGCTAAGTCTTGGTAGGTGGCATGCTTCCAAGTATTGGTCAATTTCCTTCAGTTTTTCATATTTCTGGGAATAGAGTTTCCTGTAATATTCATTAAAGATTTTTTGAATTTCTGAGGAGTCTGTTGTTATTTCATCATTACCATTTCTGCTTGATGAAGTTAGAGATTTTATTCTTATTTTTCCTGGTTAGGTTACCCAAAAGTTTATCTATTTTATTGACCTTTTCAGTAAACCAGCTTTTAGATTTATTGATCTGTTGTACAATCCTTTTGTTTTCAATTTCATTTAATTCTGCTCTAATTTTGGTTATTTCTTTTCTTCTCCTGAGTTTGGGGTTGGAATGCTCTTCCCTTTCCAGTTGCCTGAGATGTCCAATTAAGTTGTTAACTTCCTCTCTTTCTGTTCTCATGAGGAAGGCTTGCAACACTATAAATTTCCCTCTTAGGACTGCCTTTGTTGTATCCCAGATGTTCTGATAATTCATGTCTTCATTGTCATTTTGTTCCAAAAATTTGGTAATTTCCTTCTTAATCTCGTCTCTGACCCAGCTATTGTTCTGCATAAGGTTATTTAGTTTCCATGTTTTTGTATGAGTCTGAAGATTCCTGTTGTTACTGAGTTCAACTTTTATTCCATGATGGTCCGAGAAGATGCATAGAATAATTTCTATTCTTTTAAATTTGCTGAGGTTAGACTTGTGACCTAAGATGTGATCAATTCTGGAGGATGTTCAATGGGCTGATGAGAATAATGTGCATTCTATGTTATCAGGATGAAATGTTCCATAGATGTCTGTTAAATCCAAATGTTGAGTGGTTAAGTTTAAATCTAAAATTTCTTTGCTTAGCTTTTTATTGGAGGATCTATCCACCACTGCCAAAGGAGTGTTAAAATCTCTGACTATTATGGAGGTGGAGGAAATCAAATTGCTCATGTCCGTTAGAGTTTCTCTTAATAATTGAGGTGCATTCTGGTTGGGTGCATAAATATTAATGATTGAAATCTCATAGTATTGAGTGTTACCCTTAACAAATATGAAGTCACCATTCTTATCTTTCCTTACTTTTGTTGGTTTAAAGGCTATTATATCTGCGAATAAAATTGTAACACCTGCTTTTTTCTGATTTCCATTTGCCTCAATTATAGCTGACCATCCCTTTGCCCTGAGTCTGTATTTATCTTTTATGGTAAGATGAGATTCTTGTGTACATCAGATATCTGGTCTGAGTTTTTGTATCCAGTCAGCCAACCGGTGCCTCTTTAGAAGAGAATTTAAGCAACACAACTGAAGATCCTATTAAGAATTCACATTAATTGAGAATATGGATAAGACTGGTAGAATTTTGGGTATTGAGTTTTTCAAAAGTCCAGTGGAGATTTTTAATCCTTTTGCCACTGTGGAAGTTGGAATTTGATCAAAAGTTTCTGAGTGAGTTTGTTTTTTCCTTTTTTTTTTTTGAGGCAGAGCCTCAAGCTGTCCCCCTGGGTAGAGTGCTGTGTCATCACAGCTCACAGCAACCTCCAACTCCTGGGCTCAAGGGAGTCTCCTGTCTTAGCCTCCCAAGTAGCTGGGACCACAGGCACCTGCCACAACGCCTGGCTATTTTTTTGGTTGCAGCTGTCGTTGTTTGGTGGGCCCAGGCTGGATTTTAACCTGCCACTTTAGGTATATGTGATTGGTGCCTTAGCCACTTGAGCCACAGGTGCCGAGCTGAGTGAGTTTATTTTTGTGGTGGTAGATTGCACTGGTCATTATGGAGGATAGGTCTGAGAATATCCTGGAGAGCTGGTTTAGTTATGGCAAATTTCTTCAATGTGTGAATGTCATTAAAGTGTTTAATTTCTCTGTCATAAATGAAACTCACTTTCGCTGGATACAGGATCCTGGGTTGAAAGTTGTTTTGTTTTAAGAGATTAAAAGTTGTTGACCTCCCTCTTCTAGCTTGAAAAATTTCATCAGGTAGATCTGCAGTCATTCTTATATTCTTCCCCTTGTAGGTTATGGTTTTCTTACATCTGGCTGCTTTTATAATTTTCTCCTTCATATTAACTTCAGTGAAGTTAATTATGATGTTTCTGGGGGTTGTCTTATTTGGGTTGAGTCGTGTTAGGGTTCTGAAACTGTCTGCTATCTGCATTTCAGAATCTTTTAACATATCTGGAAAGTTCTTATTCATAATCTCATGCAAAAGAGCCTCTGTGCTTTGTGAAGCAAGTTTGTCACCTTCAGGAATTCCTGTAAGGCGAATATTAGTTTTCTTCGAATTATCCCAAAGCTCTCTGAGAGAATAATCCATTTTTGGTCTCCATTTCTCTTCCTCTTTGAGTGGTTGGGAGCTTCCAAAAGCTTTGTCTTCAATATCAGAAATCCTTTCCTCTCCTTGTTCCATTGTGTTACTAAGGGATTCTAGTGATTTCTCAGATCTTTGATTGCTGCAAATTTTTGTCTCAGTGTGTCAAAATCTTTGGTGATTTTGTGTTTGACTTCACTGAATTCTTGAGACAACTTTTGAATTGCTCCTTCAATTTCTAATATCATTCTATTAATCTTATTTGCAATCTAAACTCTGAATTCAATTTCTGACATTTTAACCATTTGTTTATGAATAGGATCTTCAGTTGTGTCCTTGGTATTGTTTGTTCCTTGAGGGTGTTGATCTACTCTGGTTATTCATGTTACTGGAGTATTCCCGCTGATTCTGCCCCATGATTATTTTACACTGTTTGGGTAGATGAGCAGATAAGGTGACATTGGGTCAGGGGGCTCCAGGAGTGGTGATTAACCAGCCCTTTATCCAAGAGATGTGACTGGTGTCTGTACCTTTTCCACTAGAGCTTTTCAAAGTGCCAGTCTAGTGCTATGGCCTGGTGTGATTAGCTTAAGTGGCTCTGTCTTGTTTTCAGCTGGTCTCTGTCCTACCCTAGTGAATTAATTACTCTGGGTTGAGGTCTCAGCTGTGGAGAAATACCAGCAATTAAGTCATTCCACCTCCCTACAGGCAACAACTGGAAAAGGAAAGTCAAATCTTCCCAGAACCACACGCCCAGGGTACCACTTTGGTTAGTCTTTGGGTGATTGGTCCATTCGAGAGATCCAAATCAATTTTCCCAGTCAGTACCTGGTCTCAAGTGAGGGAGTTCAAAAGGTCTCTGGTAACTAGATAGGAGGAATCTTCTGGCAGCTCGAGTATGACTCGTTCTGGTGCTCCGTGAAGTCAGAAGCACCTCCCATCCCCAGCAAATGAATTAGTCTGGGAAGATTGATGCTCCTTCCCCACTTTACATCTCTGTCCTACCCTGTAGGGCTATCACCCAGTTTTTCCAATGAGCAGATGCTCCAGGGCAGGCATCTTCAACTACAGCCCGCGGGCTACATGTTGCCCACCTAGGACATTGATCTGGTCTGCCCGGTGTTTTTGCCACCGCTGCCTGTCCTGCTTAGCAGCTGACTTGTCCTGGGGCTCGCAGTGTGGCCCTTCAACAGTCTGAGGGACAGTGAACTGGCCCCCTGTTTAAAAAGTTTGAGGATACCTGTTCCAGGGAGTTGAGCCTGCCTGAGAATCAGGGAGATCTTATGTCTCCTCAGTTAGGCCTCCACACTCTACCACCATCTGGAAGGGGAATCTGAGGCCTTTCAACCTCAGGTAGTGAATGGAAGCTGGGGAGGTTCACTCAGTTCCAGCCCCCCCCCCCAAATTGATGTTGCTGACACAAATTTGCGCCGAATTTGTGATTGTGTCCTGGCTATATTCTTCTGCATACCAGGCGCTGTTTGAGTTTATAGAAACTGCTACTCAGCCCCGGTCTGTGCTGCTGCCCAGAGCTGATGTTTCTGTTTCCCCCACATTCTGTGTTGGGGTGGGTGCGGTTAGAGTTTACACTCAGCTTTCAGTTTCCCTCCTGCATTTGTCTCAGCTATGATCCCCTAAGGGCCAGGTTTTTCTTAACCTCACTAAAGCAGTCCTGGTGCAGCCCTGCCCTGGGAGTATGCCTTCTCTGAGCATGTGTCTTCAATTCTATATCCTGCTGCACTCTGTCCAGGCTGGTACTGCCTCAGGCATACCCTTTGCTCTCTGGACCTGCATTACCTTCCCAGATCTATTCTGCCAGTGTCTGCCACCGGAGAAGATGCCCAGCTTTCTCTGGTTGCGCAGAGAGACAGGGAGTGTCCTTTCAGAATATCCCCAGGGGTGTGAGCACTATTATTCCCACTGCTGCCCCTACTCTGTGTCTCTCCCTTTCCATATGGTTCCTTCAGTCCACCATTGTCTCCTTACCCCTGTGTTGCAGAATCAGCACAGACCTGCAACAGGCCATGCTCTGTCCACACCTCTTGAGAAAATGTCCAAGAATCTGGACTCCATCAGGGAGAGGCTTCCAGACCTTGGGGTGAGAGTGGAGGGGAGTGCTGTGAGTTCAAAATTGCAGGTAGAGAATACAGTTTTATATAGTTTTATGCCTGGTAGGAGAGTGCCATGGCACCCTAGTAGGGGAAGGAGGTCTGGTTTTTAGAGAGTCTCTCCCATGGGATAAAATGGGAGGATGTTTAAACTTCGCTTGCTTGTTTGTAGAAAGTATACTGGGAGCCGTTCTCATGGGGGAGGTGATTCTTGTTTGTTTGGCAAAAGGTTTTGTACCTTTTGTTTGTATCCTTGGAGTTGCAGCTCATCTTTGCAAGGTTGATGTGCGTTCTTCAACCTTCTCTCTTGGCTCAGCTCCAGACCATCAGCTTACTTGCTAAACTTCTGTCCTTTATTTCTCCTTCTGGACGGGAGTCTCTGTGGAAATCTGGCTCCAGTCAGCCATCTTGCCTCTGCCCTCATCATAATTAGGGAGTTTTAAAACTAGCTTTTCAAAGTGGAACATGGAATTTGTGAGCTCACTGGTTTTAAAGCAGTAGGATAAGTTTTGTTTTCAGAAAACATAAATACCTGTTTTCTTTTACATTTATGTGGTATAAATAATTAACCAAATACCCTTTCAAGATTCTTTCTACAAAACCCATCTTATGGTAATATGCTTCTTTCTGATCTTTACAATCATGAATCCTCGTGTCACTACTTTTAACAGCTATTTAGTAGACATTTAATAAAGTATGGTGACTTCCATTTTCTTTCTTTGTGAATGTTACTCTTAAGGGTCAAGCTCTACCTGACTATATTGCTCCTTGCTTTTTTGTTCAGAATATAATCGTAGAGTTACGTTTTTTATTTCCTACATTTAGAGAACAGCATTTTGACCTTTTACATGCTTCCTTTGATTAAGCATTTTAGTGACTTTATAGAATAGACAGTATTTTAGGTCACTGATGCATGATACCCAAGAAATCTCAAAATATAGAGTGTCTAATTTATGTGAAATTTGTATATCCCCAGTTGACTTGCACATACTCTTCACTTTATCCCCCATCACAAATCTTTAGTTTTATACTGAGAATGAAGTTTAACAATTCATTTGCTCTTGTATGCTTTCTGAGTATAAACCAATTTGGCACGTTACTTATGGGCTTAATAAATATCTTGTGAGTGAACAAATCAATTGGACACTCTCATGGAATCTGTTAAAGTAGTTGCAAGGGCACATTTAAATTTGATGTTTGGATCCCCTTACACATATGGAGTGTGTCTAGGTAGACTTTGTGTGCTTTGTCTCACGTTTGAGGAATAGTAGCCATCATAGCTGCTTTGTCATGGTGGTGAGTGCGTGGAACACAATGATCAGTTCATAGAGGATATCTTGCAAAACCCCAGGTGATACTCCTTAATCTGCCCTTTATGTAGACAAGACAATTATGGCCCTATCCCAGGAGAAAGAGAAAGGGAAGAATAATTAATTTTTGCTACTCTCTATTATACTGGAGGATTTATGGAGAATTATTAATCAACATGTGTGCAGTGCTTTGGACTCATTATGAAAGCCTTGTTCTGGTCATGGTATTTTTCCACATTATAAAACTCTATGCATTTGTTATGTTTAGAACATGAAAATTAAGCTTGGTATATCAGACTGGGAAGAAGGTGAAGAAGGTAAGAGAAAAGCCAGCAGAGTTGCCTTCATTGCATTGTAGTTCCATGACTTTCTCACCATTTCCTATTTGTTTATCTTAGCAAAATAGCAACAACAGAGCCAAGGATAGTTCTAGATTATGTAAGTAGAATATTGCATCTATCCATCTCTCTTGAAATTTTATTTTTGTATTTATGTATGCATGTAGGTATATGTGTGTGTATACTTTAAGAGACCTAGTCTCACTCTTTTGTCCAGGCTGGAATGCAGTGGTGCCATCTCAACTCTGTGCAACCTTGAACTCTTGGGCTAAAGCAGTCTTCCTGCCTCAGTCTCCCTGATAGCTAGGACTACAGATGCTTACTTGCTACCATGCTTGGCTAATTTTTAAAGCTTTTTGCAAAGATGGGGGGGGGCGGTGTCTCAATATGTTGTCCAGGCTGATCTCAAATTCCTGTTGTTAAGCAGTCCTCCCAGATTGTTGAGGTTACAGGTGTGAGCCATCACACCTAGCCACACCTAGCGGTCTTGAAGCCATTCTGCCACTGCCCAGTGCAACTATCCTGGAAAATAATTCTGTACAATTTATATATTGATTTACCCCCCTTGTCTAATTTATGAATACTTAGCTTGAGAGCTAAAAAATAAAGGATGCAAAGGAAAGGATTGGGGCTTACAGGGAAATGCAATTGCTTAATTGGATTATATTGCTTGGATTAAGGTGATGTAATAAGCCTGGAACTATAAATATCAGGAATTGAAGAACAGTTCTTTTTGATAATCAAGATCAAATGAAACAAAATACAAAAGCAAGTTGTATCAAAGGGTAACTTTTTTTTTAAATGCACTGAAATTAGGTACTTGTAAATGTATTTTAAATGAACAGATCAACAATTTAAAAATTTTAGCATTCCTCTAGATATTCTCATATATGTAGTAGTCCAGGTGGTGAGGTGGAAATTTGAATTAGAACTTATTTGCTTCTTTAGCTTACTATAATAATTAGAATTGACAACTTGCACACAAGAAAGGAATTATTATATTTTATTCTCTCTAGCTCTCACCCATCCGCACTTACAAATAGACAGTTGAGTTCAGTAGTTAAGAGTGTGGACTTTGGATTCAGGTAAACTTTTAGTTCCATCTCCCCAGTTATCATTCTCCTTACTTTGAATAAATTACTTCCAGCATTTTTAAGGTCTGCTTTCTAGATCTTTAAAATGGGAATAACTAGTTACCATACATAGTTCTAGAAGACTAAGTGATGTATTTAAATCATATATCACAATCTCTATTAATAATAGCTATAGTACCTTTTATAAAGCACTTGCTGTGTCCAATGAGTGTATTAATTCACATGATCTTACATCAACACTCAGAGAAGATTAATACTATTATCATTTATATGACCTTCCTTTACTACATAATAATATTTTAATAAAAGTTTAATACAATTTTACTATCAAAAAGAAGGACATTTTTAACATTTGTTTTTAAAGGCCTGCTTAAGGTTGTTGTATTTTACCCAAATAAGTGGGTTAGAGAGGGACAATCTCTGATTTTTCCTTTTCTTAGAAAGTGATGTCTCCTATGTCTCACAGGCTGGAGTGTGGTGGCTCTTCATAGGCCTGAGCATGGCATACTACAGCTTTGAACTCTTAGGCTCCAATGATCCTCCTGCTCAGACTCCTGAATAACTGGGGCTACTACTACACAACTGTGGACAACTGTCCTCAGCGTCTTTATTTTGCATATCACTGTCTCAGCCCAACCAGTTGAGGAAGGGTATTATAAAGAGAATTTGCTTATAGGACAGAAAGAGAAGGTAAATATAAATGTTTCTGCTTTTCCAGAAAGATGACCTCAACTGGCTTTTTCTTTTTTTTATTAAGTCATTTGTATATAGATCATAAATACATTTATGCCATTATAGGATTCAATGTGTTGATTATTTGTATATATTGGAATGCTTACATCTTACTAAACAATAGCCTTCACCACCTTTATCCAATTACAGGATTAAGACATTTATGCTCTACACCTGATAGATCCAACTTGTACTTGCAATATGTTCCATGGGTGTGATCCCCGTACCAGCCCTCCCTCTGTCAACCCACTTCCCTCCTTTCCCCTCTCCATCCCCTTCCCTTCCCCCCTTCATCCTAGGCTATAGTTGTGTTTCATTTTTCACATGCATGTGTGAGTGATTGTACATTGGTCTCACAGTAGTCTTGAGTACATTGGATAATTTTTTTTCCTTTCCTGAGATACTTTACTCAGAAGAATATTTTCCAGCTCCATCCATGTAAACATAAAAGAGGTAAAGTCTTCTTTTTTTAATGCTGGGTAGTATTCCATGGTATACATATAACACAATTTATAAATCCATTCATGAGTTGGATGATAGATTTATTAATCCATTCATGGAACTTCTTCCATGACTTGGCAATAATGAATTGAGCTGCAGTAAACAATCTTGTGCAAATATCTTGATTGTCAAATGATTTTTGGTCCTTTGGATATACACCTAGAAGAGGAATTGCAAGATCAAACGGCAGGTCTATATTTAGATCCCTGAGTGTTCTCCAAAGTTCCTTCTAAAAGGGATGTACTAGCTTGTATTCCCATCAGCAGTGCAGAAGTGTTCTCTTTCCTCCACATCTACGCCAACATCTGTAGTTTTGGGATTTTGTGACGTGGGCTACTCTTAACTGGAGTTAGATAGTATCTCAGAGTAGTTTTGGTTTGCATTTCTCTGATGATTGAGCATTTTATCATATGTCTGTAGACCACGTGCCTATCTTTTTCAGAGAAGCTTCTGTTCATGTCTCTTGCCCATAATGAAGTGAGATCACTTGGGGTATTTTTAGTAATTAGTTTGAGTTCTCTGTGGATTCTGATTATTAGACCTTTGTCTGATATATAACTTGCAAAAATCCTCTCCCATTCTGAGGGCTGTCTATTTGCCTTACTTAGTGTGTTCTTGGCAGTGCAGAAGCTTTTTAACTTGATCTGATCCCAGTAATGTATTTTAGGTGTTGCTTCAATTGCCCGGGGTGTCTTCATAAAGTATTCTCCCAAGCCAATTTTATCAAGCATTTCCCTGCACTCTAAGAATTTTTATTGTTTCATATCTTAAATTTAAGTCCTTTAACTAGTTAGAGTCAATTTTTGTTAGATGAGAAAAGTGTGGGTCCATTTTCAATTTTCTACAGGTTGCCAGTCAATTTACCCAGCACCGTTTGTTGAATAGATAATCTTTTCCCCAATTTATATTTTTAATAGGCTTATCAAAAGTCAAATGACGGTAAGTGTCTGGGTTTGTTCACCTCTTGGTCTTCAATTCTGTTCCATACATCTACCTCTCTATTTTTGTGACAGTACCATGTTGTTTTGATCATTATCAATTTATAGTATAGTCTGAAGTCTGGAAGTGTGATTCCTCCCAATTTGTATTTATTTTTGAGTAATGTCTTGGCTATTTGAAGTTTTTTTCTGTTTCCATATAAAATGAAGTACTAATTTTCCAGGTCTTTAAAGTATGACAGAGCTGCTTTAATAGGGATCACATTAAATCTGTAGATTGTTTTAGGTAGTATACACATTTTAACAATGTTGATTCTTCCCAGCCATGACCATGGTATATTTTTCCATTTGTTGACATCTTCAGCTATTTCTTTTCTCAGAGTTTCATAGTTCTCTTTATAGAGATCTTTCATATCCTTAGTTAGACACACTGCCAGATATTTCATCTTTGGTACTACTGTAATGGGAATAGAGTCCTTTTTTTTTTTTTTTTGAGATGGAGCCTCAAGCTGTCCCCCTGGGTAGAGTGCTGTGGCATCACTCACAGCAATCTCCAACTCCTGGGCTCAAGCGAGTCTCCTGCCTCCACCTCCCAAGTAGCTGGGACCACAGGCGCCCGCCACAACGCCTGGCTATTTTTTTGGTTGCAGCCATCATTGTTGTTTGGCAGGCCTGGGCTGGATTTGAACCCGCCACCTTAGGTGTATGTGGCTGGCGCCTTAGCCACTTGAGCCACATGCGCGCCGAGCCTAGAGTCCTTGATTGATTTTTCCCCTTCACTGTTGGTATGTATGAAGGCTACAGATTTGTGAGTGTTAATTTTGTAGCCTGAGACATTGCTGTATTCCTCGATCACTTCTAGGAGTTTTGTAGTTGATTCCCTGGAATTTTCCAGGTATATAATCATATCATCTGTGAAGAGTGACATTTTGATCTCCTCTGGTCCTATTTGGATCCCCTTGATTGCCTTCTCTTGCTTCATTGCGTTGGCTAAGACTTTCATTACAGTGTTAAAAAGCAGTGGGGACAGTGGGCATCCTTGCTTGGTTCCTGATCTGAGTGGAAATGATTTCAATTTTACTCCATTCAATACAATATTGGCTATGGGTTTGTTGTAGATGGCCTCTATCAGTTTAAGAAATGTCCCTTCTATAACCTATTTTCTTAAGCATACTGATCAAGAAAGGATGCTGGATATTGTCAAAAGCTTTTTCTGCATCAATTGAGAGAATCATATAGTCTTTGTTTTTTAATTTGTTTATGTGATGTATTATGTTTTTGGATTTACATATATTCAACCATCCTTGGGACCCTGGGATGAAACCCACCTGGTCATGATGTATAATTTTTTTGATGTGTTGTTGGATCCTGTTTCCTAGGATCTTATTGAATATGAGATACTGGTCTGTAATTCTCTTTTCTTGTTGGGTCTTTTCCTGGTTTGGAGATCAGGTTGATATTTGTGTCATAGAATGTGTTGTGAAGTATTCCTTCTTTTTGTATGTTTTGAAAAAAATTAAGTAATATAGGTACTAGTTCCTCTTTGAAGGTTTGGTAGAATTCTGATGTGAAGCTATCTGGTCCCAGGCTTTTCTTTTGGGGGAGATTTCTTATAGTTGATGCTACCTCAGAACTTGTTATAGGCTTGTTCAACATTTCCACTTCTTTATGACTAAGTCTAGGAGGGTGGCATATTTCCAAGTATTGATCTATTTCCTTCAGATTTTCATGCTTTTGAGAGTAGAGTTTTATGTAATATTCATTAAGGATTTGTTGAATTTCTCTGGAGTCTGTTGTTATTGGCCATTATCATTTCTGATGGATGAAATGAGAGATTTTACTCTTCTACTTCTGGTTAGGTTAGCCAAAGGTTTATCTATTTTATTTACCTTTTCAAAAAGCAACTCTTTGATTGGTTGGTCTGTTGTATGAATCTTTTGTTTTCAATTTCATTTAGTTTTGCCCTAATTTTATTTATTTATTTTCTTCTGCTGGGTTTTGGGTTGAAATGTTCTTCCTTTTCCAGTTGCTTGAGATATCCCATTAAGTTGTTGACTCCCATTAAGTTGTTGGCTTCTCTTTTCGTTCTCTTGAGGAAGGCTTGTAATGCTTTAAATTTCCCTCTTAGGACTGCCTTTGCAGTATCTCAGAGGTTCTGATAGTTCATGTCTTCATTGTTGTTTTGTTCCAAAAATTTGGTAATTTCCTTCTTAATCTCATCTATCACCCAGCTATCATTCAGCATGAGGTTATTTAGTTTCCATGTTTTTGCATGCATATGCAGATTCCTGTTGTCATTGAGTTCAACTTTTATTCCATGAATGCCTGAGAAGATACAAGGAATGAGTTCTGTTCTTTTAAATTTGCTGAGGTTAGATTTGTGGCCTGAGATGTGATCAATTTTGGAGAATGATCCATGGGCTGATGAGAAGAATGTGTATTCAGTTTTGTTAGGATGAAATGTTCTGTAGATGTCTGTTAAATCCAAATGTTGAATGGTTAGGTGTAAGTCTAAAAATTCTTTGCTTAGCTTCTTTTTGGAGGATCTATCCAACACTGCTAAAGGAGTGTTAAAATCTCCAACAATTATGGTGCTGGAGAAGATCAAGTTATTCATGTCTGTTAGAGTTTCTCTTATAAATTGAGGCACATTCTGGTTGACAATTAAAATCTCATCATGTTGAGTGTTGCCCTTAACAAATATGAAACTGCTATCCTTATCCTTCCTTACTTTGGTTGGTTTAAAGCCAATTGTATCTGCGAATAAAATCACAACACCTGCTTTTTTCTGATTTCCATTTGCCTGAATTATAGATGACCATCCCTTAACCCTGAGTCTATGTTTATCTTTTTAGGTAATGTGAGATTCTTGAGTGCAACAGATGTCTGACCTGAGTTTTTGTATCCGGTCAGCCAACCTGTACCTCTTTAGAGGACAATTTAAGCCATTCACTGTAATTGAAAGTATTGATAAGCCAGATAGCATTTTCAGTATTGAGTTCTTTGAAAGTCCAGCAGATATTTTTAATCCTTTCACCACTGGTGAAGTTGGAATTTGATCAAAAGTTTCTGAGTGAGTTTACTTTTGTGGTGGAGGATTGTGTTGTTCCTTATGGAGGATAGGTCTGAGGATATCCTGGAGAGCTGGTTTAGTTATGGCAAATTCTTCAACATGTGACTGTCATTAAAGTATTTAATTTCTCCATTATAGTTGAAACTCACTTTAGCTGGGTACAGGATCCTGGGTTGAAAGTTATTTTTGTTTAAGAGGATTAAATGTTGATGACCACCCTCTTCTAGCTTGAAAGTTTTCAGCAAAGAGATCTGCAATCATTCTAATGTTCTTCCCCATGTAGGTTATGGTTTTCTTACCACTTGCAGCTTACAGAATTTTCTCCTTCATATTAACTTTGGCAAAGCTAATTATAATGTGTCTATGAGAATTTTTATTTGGGTTGAGTCGTGCCAGTGTTCTGAAACTGTCTGCTATCTGGATTTCAGAATCTTTTGGCATGTCTGGAAAATTCTCTTTGACTATTTCATGAAGTAAAGCTTCTGTATCCTTCACAGCAATCTCATTACCTTCAGGTATTCTAATAAGTCAAATATTAGATCTCTTCGAATTATCCCAGCGCTCTCTGAGAGAATGATCCATTTTTATCTTCCTCTTTTTTTCCTCATTGAGCATTTGGGAGTATTCAAAAGCTTTGTATTCAATGCCAGAGATCCTTTCTTCTGCCTATTCCATTCTGTTACTGAAAGGGATTCTACTGTATATCTCATATCTTTGAGGGCTGCAAGTTCTTGCCTCAATGTGTCAAAATCTTTGGTGATTTTGTCTTTGAAATCGTTGAATTCTTGAGACATCTTTTGAATAATTCCTTGAAATTGTAATTCCTTCCTTTCTTCCATTCTGTTGATCTTATTTGCTATCCAGATTGTGAACTTGATTTCTGACATCTCAGCCATTTGTTTATGCATGGGGTCTTGTGCTGTATCTACCATATCGTTCCTTGGGGGAGCTGATCTACTCTGATTATTCATGTTGCCAGAGTTTTTCTGCTGATTCCGCCCCATGATTGTTTTTCACCTTTGGCTAGATGGGCAGTAAAGTGAAATTGGATTGGGTGTTCCTAGGGTTGTGGTTAACCAACCCTTTGTCAAGGATCTGGGAATGGTGGCTGCAGCTTTTCCCCTATAGCTTTGCAAAGGACTTGTATCGGATTACAATCTGAGGCTGAGGAAACCAGCTTGGTGTGGTGGGGTTAGGTGGCCTTGTCTTGTGTTCGGCTGGTTCTTGTCTGATCCTAGTGGATCAGTGACTCTGGTAAATTTTTAGTTATGGGGAGATACAAGCAAGTAAGGTAGCCCACTCCCTGTGGACATTTATTGGAAGAGGAAAATCAACCCTTCCCATTACTACACAACAAAGTTATCACCCGAGTGAGGCTTTGGGATATTGGCCCAGGTTAGGAGTTACAAGCCAATGGACCCAGTCAGTATGGACTCTCAGGTGGAAGTGTTCGAAAGGTTTCCAGCAACTAGAAGGCAGAGGTCTACTAGCTGCTCAACTTTGGCTTGCTCTGATGCTCTGTGGAGTCAAAAAGTCCCGCCGGGTATTGGAGTTGGACCAGAGGTCTGAGTCTCTCTGCTTTGCTCCTCATTCATTCCTAGTCACTGCAGACCCAACAAGGCTGAGGTCCTGCTGGCTCCAGTAAGCAAATGTATTGGGTGTTTACACCTGTCAGAATCAAGGGAAGGTCAATGCCCCTTATCCTCTGCTACCAGCTGGCTGGGAGAGCTGATGCCTGCCTGCCTCAGGTACTCAGTAGCCACTGGTGAGTGTTCCACTTGTTTAATCCTGAGGGTAACAAGTCAGCAAATGCTTTTCTCCCTCAGCTACTGCGCCTTTCCCATTGCCACTCTGCAGCACTGGTATCCCTATAGAGTGAGTTCTGGTTTCCTCTGGGAGTTCTCAGAGTTGGGGATGTGTTTCTCCAAAATTAGACCCCATTGGAATCGTTCTTATTGATGATGGATCTTTGTGGGAAGTGCCCCTGTGCAGCTCCCAGGGCAACTGCTGCAACCAGGAAGTTCTGGCTGTAGGAGCAGCTCCAGGAGTGCAGGCACAGGGATTCTGCACAGGGCTGGGGAGCTGCACATAATTCTGGCAATCCCTGGTGCCTTGTGACTTTGGAAAGGAGAGTGCTTGGCTCACGAGTCTGGTTGGCCAGCCATGGCACAGAAGCTGGAAGGGCATGGGGGCTGGGCGTGGGAAGCACAGCCTGGGAAGCATGGCTCTAGCAGTGTTAGGCCAGGGGCACGGGAAGTGGGGCTCTAGCAGTCTCGGGCTCTGGGTTGGGGCAGGGTGTGGGGAGCACAGCCTGGGAAGTGCAGCTTTAGCAGTCTTGGGACCCCGGGCCAGAGGCAGGGCATGGGGAGCGCAGCCTGGGAAGCGTGGTTCTAGCAGTCTCCAGCCTCCGGCCTGGGAGCAGGGTGCTTGGTCCAGCAGGGGAGGGGGACAGTGCTCTTGAGCCTCCTCTCACAGTCTCTTCAGGCAAGTGGGGAACGGTGGACTGGAAGTTTAGAAGGGCAGTGAAAATGTTAGTTCAATTTTTCTGCCTGGCGAGAGAGTGTTTGGAGTCTCAGCAAGATCCCTCTAGGGAAGTAGACCCCAATTCCTATAGCTCTCACACGTAGGGTGAGACAATAGGTCCTCAGTTCACCGCTCGTCTGTAGAAAACTTACAGGAGCAGATGAAGAGAAAACAAAAAGTAAAACACAATTTCCTTGGGGGAGGGGACGGATACTTTTCCTTTGGGATGTATCTTGTACCTAAGGATTGCTTTCTTGGATCCACAGCTTGCCTCAGCAGAGGTGACCTGTAGATATCACTCCTCTCTCAGCTTGGCTCCCAGTCTTCGGCTTTATTAGGTACTTCCCGGACATTATCCTTCCCTTTGGACAGGAGCTACTGTTGCAGGCTGGCTCCAGTCAGCCATCTTGCCCCTCCTCCCTCTCAACTGGCTTTCTAAGAGTTGTTCCTTGGGCCTTATTAACTATTTTTTGAGTGCAGGCCCCTGGTCAAGGTAATTGTGGGACAATGGAAAGGATGATGGGTAAATGCCCAGAATTTTCATTGAAGGAAGAATGGGTCCTTCCACTGCGTTATTCCACAGGTTTTCCAGTTTTATTCTGAAATCTATATGCCAAATCACTTCTGAAGGGCTTTCAATAGTCATACTGATGTAGCAGTGTTAGGGAAACTAAGACATTCATCTTAGAAGCATGGTATTTTCAAAAGCAGTAACGGATTTCCCCATTTCTGCCATTTTGGGAAATGTGTGCTGATTAGTTTTTGGTTCTACTTTCAAGAGGGCTATTGTGAGTGACAACTGGAGGTGGCACTTGTAGTTCGCATGCACATGGGAGTCTCCATCTCTATTCTGCACTCTGTACTCAGGCTTATTTCTTACAGAAAGTGATTAGGGGATGGATGGTGTAGGTGTGCGCATCTGAAAGTCTTGGGGAACATTCACCATTCTGAATTCTGTGGGTGATAAAAGAATATTAGAATAGTAGTTCTTAAAATTTTTGAAGAACTTTATGGGGAGGGTAAAGCACTTGCAGAGAACAGAACCAGGACTAGTGTATAGAAGTTATGATAAAGAAGATATTTACTCAATCTAAGGAAGAACTTTCTACCCATAGGAATTTTCCAAAAGAGGAAGTTCTCAGGAGTAGAAGTGCCTGGGATGTTTTGATGTTTCATGGAGATTCTTGCTCTGGGTAGACTATTAAAGCAAATGATTTTTAAGGTCCTTGTAAGAAATAATAGAATGTCAAAGTTGAAATGTAGTTACCATCCCTAGTCTTAGTGTATTCCCCAGTCCTCAGAAGTAAGCTCCTAGAAAATAGCAGTGCTATTTTGTGGGAGTATCTTTTTTTCTACATCACTGATAGTGAATACTGAATATATTTGGAAATTACTTTAAAAAAAATTCAACAATATGCTTTGGTGATCTTTTCTGTATTTTGTTCTTAGAGATTTTGTGTTTAAACTTTAGTCTTTTATTTTTAACCTTTGCATGTATTGCTGTGCCAGTTTATTTAGCCATTTCTCTACTGATTGATATTTAGGTTGTTCCCAGTTTCCCGTTCTTATCAACAGCATGGTAATGAACTCTTGAGTATGCTTCCTTGTATTTCTCTAAGGGTTTTTTTATTTGTTTTTAACTCTGCTTCCAGCTAAGAAGTAGAAAAGTTCATAGTTGTGATTCCCCTCCTGAAGTCAGAAAATCATTGTGGATATTGGAGAGATGAATCAAGACATTTTGAGTAGCGTTATTGGAAAAAATAGGGATGATTGTCACAATCAATTATAAAACATAGTTCTCTACAGTATTCAGGCAGATGGAAGAAAGGACGTATAAGGAGTTAAAGAACAATTCTTTTTGACAATCAAAATAAATTATTTTGATAATTATGTGTCTAAAATATATAATTTTGTTCTATTATTATTTTAGACATATAATTCTGTTCTATTGGTTATCATTAGCTTGAACAGGCCATTTTGCTTTCTCTCTTCCATCTGCCTGAACATTGTACAGTGGTGAACAATGTACAGAGCTCGGCCCTTTGGTACCGAGCTATTTCCAGTTCCTATTGTGCCACCTCAAGAGAGGCATGGAAAGGGCTATTCAGAAGCAGGGTTTCCTTGATGTGGCAGGAGGACCAACTCCATCCCCAAACCCAGGATACTTGGGTCTCCAGCAGACACTGAATTAGAATCTCCAGGAGCCAAGGTTCTTACTGGCAAGGTCCTGCACATAATTCAGTACACAAAAGTTTGAGAACTGCTATTTTATGCCAACCTCACTGGTTTTAAGGGGCTAGAAATAAATTACAAAAGGGAGAAGGAGAAGGTTCGTTAGGGAAGGAAAAATTACTGCCAATGAGACTAAGAAACTTTTTGGTGTTTAGTATTTTTTAGTTTCTTTTTGGTGTTTGGTTTTTTGTTTTTTTTTTTCAGATGGAGTCTCAGTTTGTTGCCCAGGTTAGTGTGCCATGGCATCATAGCTCACAGCAGCCTCAAACTCTTAGGCTCAAATGATCCTCTTGCCTCATCCTCCCAAGTAGCTGAGACTACAGGTCCCTGCTACAGTGCTCAGCTATTTTTAGAGATGGGGTCTTGCTCTTGCTCAGGCTGGTCTCGAACTCCTGAGCACAAGGGCTCTGTCTGCCTTGGCCACCCAGAGTGCTAGGATTACAGGTGTGAGTCAACATGCCTGGCCCTGAAAATTTTCAGAATAGTAGAATAGTGGTAAATATAGTTTTGACAGTAATCAAAGGGATTACTTGTTTGGGAGGTCTGGTATTATGGCCTAGTTGTGTTGTATAATTCAGTCAGGCTTTTATTAGATGGGTATGTTTTCTATTGAAAGCTGATAATTACATATAATATTTCTAAAATCTTATGTCTACTTCCTTTTCTTCCGCAGGCTGCTCTTTATGGATGTGGCTGCTGGGCTGAGAATACTGGAGCTCATAATCCCTACTCTACAGCTGTGAGTACCTCAGGTATTTGCTGCTTTCATGACCATTTTTCATAACTTCAACTTTGTCAGTCATTTAATGATTAAAAGCAGTATTTTTAGGTAAAAATAAAGCATGATAAAGGAACTATCTTTAGTATTGGGGAGGGTTTTTTTTTTTTTTATTACAGTTTTTTGGGCCGGGGCTGGGTTTGAACCTGCCACCTCCAGTATATGGGGCCGGCACCCTACTCCTTTGAGCTATAGGCACTGCCTGATTTGGGAGGTTTTAATGATTGTTTAGTATCACAGTATTATAAATGCCTTGTTAACATAAAAAAATTTCAGTACAACTCTGCAGTTAACTGTAGACTAGTATTGTTTAAAAAATATTTTTCTAATGACCCATTATGGTGTCAAATTTAGTTTACAAAAAATATAAAAGTATCAGGGCATTTCAATAATTAACAGATAATCTCTTGAGTAAAATGTTGACATAAAATTTAAGATGCATTTCAAATTGTATAGTTTATGGTATCTACTCCTTGAACAATGCTTTAAATAAAATATAGGCCCTCTTTTTTATCTGTATTAGAAAAGTCACTATCATTTAGTAATGAGTGTGTATGTGTGTAGGGTGTGGGGAGTTTTTAATGAGTAGAGTGGTGGTTGTGTATTTCCATATTTCTGTAACACTTGTGCCAGATGTACTTGAAGCCTTTTCTTTTTATGTAGTGATACCTCTGGTTGACAAAATAATATTGGCTCATCCGTTTGCCATATTATCCCTCCATTTACAATTTTGTGCCATTCCCCCAGTTTCCTCAGACTTTATTGGGAGGGTACGCAGATTTGGCTGATATGCCATGATTGGTGCTGTTTTCATGATTTCAGCTCTTCTCTCTTGAGGTTTTGGCTTTCCCATCTCTGTCTACTCTGGATTTTTCTCGTGCTGTCCATGAGTCCTTTCTGATTTCCTGTTGGACATGTCCCTGTGGGTGTCATGGATGCAGTCAGACTCAGTAGGTTCATCTCCACCCTGTGCCTCCTTTTATTCCCACCACTATCCTCCCTTTTCTTAGACTTGAAATCTGGCACCCTTCTCATCTTTCTTACTTCTTTCCATTTCTACTGACCTAACCTTACTATTTTGGACTCTATTCCCCTGCCTGCCATTGTAGCAGCCTCCTGACCCAGCTCCATTTCTTATATCAGGAGAAGAAAATGATTGTCAGCCACTGGCCTATCAGGTGAAGTCTAAATATGAATTAATGTTGAATCTAAAGCATGGTAATATAATTGGCAAAATTTATTTTTCAGTCATTCATTTCTGAAGAGATGAGCATATGCAATAATATGAATTATTTCTTAATTTAATGTTGGTAGCACATATAAATCTTGACACATAGTGTTTACAAATTAGCCTGTGCACAAATAAGTATGACCCTGTGTCTCTGTAAAATTGTGGTACTTGAATAAACCAAAGTCTAAAATAGATTAAGTCATTGTTTCATTTTTATTTTCCTAAAGAAATCTTAGTTCGAATCATGTTTTGTGTTGACGTTGTTTTTGGCGAATGTGTTGTTTAGTGAATTAGTTTGCTGTTTACATGTTATTCATATCTAGATGTTGGGAAAACTGGATTCTATTTTAAACTGAAAACCTGAGAGCATGTCTGACTGTGTCATTTTGGAAAAGAGGTTACCAATCCCAAGGGGATTGTCCACTATTACAAGCGCCTACCCTCACTTTTCAAAATTGAGGTTATGGAAATTAGAATAAGAACATACTTCATGGATTTGATTCTATTAAGTAGAATGTACTGAATGAGTGGCTAAAGCTAAAATTGTAAAATAGAGGTCTTTCCTGCTTTGCCAATCCTTCATCAGTTGAGGATAGTTTCATATGACTTAAATATTCCTTTAGTTTTCCAGTTCATGACATTCAGTGCAGCCTTTTAACTTGGATACCAGCTGGTCACGGCACATTCCTCCCAAGTTAAAGGACTAACCACCATCAGCCCATTGAACCTGAGGATGGCAGAGTAGGTCTCCTGTCCTTTCTATCTGTGAGACTTTGTGTGATTGCATCACTTTTTTCTCTCCCGGGGCTGTGGCTATTACATTGATGGTGGAAACACATGGCAGAGTTGGGTGACCAATTCAAAAGAAAGGTGGAGCATGGAACTTTGCAATTGTTTGGCCAAAATAAAGAAGATTTATGCCTAAGGCTGTTGCAGAAAGTCCAGAGACCTGGCCTACATTTTAGTTTTATATATTTTGGAAGGCGATAATTGAAAAGCTGAGAGAAGACAGTTGTGGTGAGGGTAGGGCTTTCCCAAGCCCAGTCAGGAAATTTGGTCATGAGCCTGAGGGATAAACTCCAGCATCTTGTTCTCATCACTGGGTGGGGAGGAATGAGTAGGGTCTGGGGGAGGCGTGGGATAGGGTGGCAAGAGGTGACTTTACAATCACTGTTAATATTCTGGCATCGTGGGAATTTGCCTGGCTTGGGACGGAACAGAGCAGACACCTGGGTTCCTGTCCAGACTCCTTCAGACTCACTAGCTATAGAACCTGGGCAAGGGTTATATGTAAAACAGGAATAATATTTACCATTGCTATGAAGATTGAATGAGTTGACATGTGGAAGGCACTTCGTGCACTCCTGGGCCCAAAGTAGGGGCTCAATACTTACTGTATTTTATTGAATCTAAGTCACCATCTCTTATAAGATGCACCAGTATTTTTATACTATTACAGAAACAAATAGACTGCCAACTAAAGTATGACATACTTCACTTTTATCACTTAATGCATGCTTGTTGCTTTATAGGAAGATAAAAAATTGGAGATGTTCCTCCAACAGGAAATATTTGCTTCACTGAGGACACAGTTATACTCATTCTGCTTCCATACCTTTCTATGTATGCAGTCTCTTAAAATTATACTGTGATCCTTCTGAACATATTTTAAATGGCAGTAAATTCAACATGTATAGTTCAAACGTGGCACATAACTGAAGGGTCAAGAAAGGGGAGAGAACAGCTTTCATCTGGGGCAGTGGCTGGCTACTCTGTTTACCACTGCAGCCTGGAGGACTGCATGGGAAGGTGCCATCTACTATAATATACCTCATAATTCCAGAAGTTTTAAAATGTGAAAATAAAGTATATTTTAGAATTGATAAACTATAGCAAAAGCTTTTCTTATTCTTAGCCTTTTGTGAAGATAAATAATTTGTTTTAGGACCTCTTAAAGCAGTAAGATAAGCAGTGGGGGAAATGAGGGCTGTGGGTATATTTGTGTCTTCTGAGTGCCTGGCACAGAGCAAATAAAAATTAAGAAATGCATGTGTAGTTCCTCTGTTTTCTAGAAGGATACTTAACTTTTTCAAAAAGATTATTCTCTATGGAGTTTCTTTAAATAGCATTCAAAAATATGATTCAATTTTCCAAATGCAAATTCACACATAATTTTTCACTAACACATCAGATGAATCATGTAAGATACATCTGTGATCTGTCTCTTGGCTGTGGAAAGGAGGAGCAGACTGAAGATTTAGGAGATCAAAAAGAGAACAAAAAAGCAAGAGATTAAGTTTATGCTCTGGTTGACCTTAATATTGTTCTTCTGTTACTTGTCTATATAGTTCTTTTTTTTTTTTCCTAAAGAGAAACAGTGAATCCAGTGTACTGATGGCAACTGACAGTAGATTAGAAGATGTAGGCTTCAGCCCTTCTTCCTTTAAATGTTCTTGCATGAAGAAGAATCTGCTACCTTTTTTCTTGTATAAGGCCCAATGATTTCTGATTTTTCTCAGTTCTTTGTTTTTCCAAATCTTAGCTCTGGGCAGTCCTAGAAACCTGAGGGATATGCAGGATGCTCCCTTGACTTACCAGAATAGTGAGAAAAGGTGGATAGGATTTTTTTTTTAAAAAAAACATAAATTGTAATAACCTTATGTCTTAATACTTCCAAGCTCTCTTTCTCATGGGCCGGGAGAGCATGCCACTCCTTGGTTTCTCACCCTAAAGTGAGGTTTCTCTGCCCCTCTGTGGGGGATTGTCTGATGGCTCTGTGCTCAGAAACTCCTGCCCAGGGACTTTTTTCAGGAGGTAGGAGATAGCCTTCTATGTGAGGGAGGAGTTACATTACAGCGGGTACCAATGGGAAGCCCCTGATGTGACATTTGCAAGGGCCAGGTGGTCACTCCTTTTCAGGGTGGGGGAAGCAGTCAGAAACTCAAGCTTCAGCTTCTTTTTAGCAGAAGAGCATCACATTTTCTTTGTCTTCCTCCTACCTCACTGGCTGATCCTTCTCAGTCTCCTTTGTTAATGTTTCTCATCTCCTTGACCTCTCAGTGTTGCAGTGTCCCAAAGTATAGCCCTTGAACCTCATCTCTCAATCTCTCTCTCTCTCATTCTGTACCCGCTTCCTTTGTGTCACAACAAGCCTAATTGCTTAATACCATCATCTGTGTGCTCATGACTCCCACATTTTTATCTCCAACCTAAGTCTCTCCCCAAAACTCAGTTATAATTCAATTGCTTGTTAAAAGTCTCTACACATAGGTCTAATAGACATCTACTTAGCATACTCAAATATAAGCTCCTTTTTGTGAGGGGGAAAGATAGGGACTCACTCTGTCGCCCAGGCCACCTTGCTATACTTCACACATGCCATGCTCATTCCCACCTTAGGACCTTTGCCTGAGATGCATCTTCTCCATTAGCTCTCACCTTCAGTACCTCAAACCTCCATCCGTACCTCAGGTCTTTATTCACATGATTCACCTCACTGAGCTCTTCTCTAGCTGTCCTAGTCAAACATGTAATGTTACCCTCAGCCAATATTCCTCATCTCCCTCATGCGCTTAATTTTTTCAACACAGCATGTATCATCACCTAAAGTTTTATATCTTTTAACTCTTTTATCTTCTTTTTCTACCTCTCTCTGAACTTTAGGAGGTTTGGCATTTTCATCAGCTTTGCTCTTCAGTGTGTGAATGGTGCTTTTCATATAGAACTGCTGATGGGTCCCATTCACACATAATCTTGTCACACTCAACAAGAGTGCTGAGGGTAAAGAACAGCCATTTAAGCTGATTGTAAATTAATATGAATGACAAATAAATACATGGGAGTGCAGTGAGCCAGGAATGGAAGCGAGGGGCTCAGAATGGTGTGCTCTGTAAGAGTAGAGCCTGGGTGTATTGTGACAAGAGCAGAGGCTGCACGAAGAAGGTGGGTGAGTGTGAGGTGTTTGGAATTTAATATGGGGTCTGGATGACCTTGAATAAGTATTTAAATTTTCTTTTGTATGATGTGGAGACCCCCTTGAGTAGGGGGATGAGGCTGCACTGGAATGAGAAGCAATGATTCAGACAATGGCATGCAAAACTAGACAAGGAGTTAAATACATTTTGGTTAGCCCTCCTCATGGCATCCAGACTTTTTAGTTCACTCTTTCTTTAATCTGCCTTATTAGGCAAGCTGACACTTTGGCTTCTCAGCGTCTTTTTTTTTTCCAGTTTGTCTGGGGCTGGGTTTGAACCCGCCACCCTTGGTATATGGGGCTGGTGCCCTACTTGCCTGAGCCACAGGCACCGCCCCTCAGCTTCTTATCCTTATGAAATAATAAGCTTTCATAATCTTGTCACATTAAACAAGAGTCTTAAGAGTGCTGAGGGTAAGGATTAGGGTAATAAAATTATGAATAATTTAATAAATGGTAATAAAATTCTTAAACTTTATTAATTATTTAATAAAATTATTTAAGCTGAAATAATTTGAGCCATAATATGTAAGTTTAAGAGCACTGTCATAAGAGATCTTTTTGTGAATTATGAATTTTAGCTCTGAGCCTGGATAAAACCCTAACATTTGTAAACATCATCTTCTTAAAAGCACTTGACTTTTTGGATGGTTGTTTATTGGGTGTGGGGAAAATACTGTTCATTATAGAGCATATAAACTACTAAAATACTGAAGTACAAAGTACTAAAGTGTAGTAATTATTGGAGATTGGAATTCTATTCTGAGATTGTTATAAACTCTAATTACACCATTTCATATCTGATTAATTGTTTCCTGATTTTTATTCAAGTAGAGTCACTGATGGTTCAAAGTAGAATTCTGAATTATGCCAGATCATTTTCTGAGACCAGTTCATTGTGACAGCTTTTGCTATTGTGTATCTTATAGGTTTTAAATGAGTAGATTTTTTCCTGATAGTGAAATAATGCATGCTCATTGAAGAGAGTTTGGAAGATGAAACTGATGATTTTGCTATTCCATAGTAGTCACCACTACTTTGGTGGTTCTTTGCTATGAAACAAAAGTTAGAATACTGTCTAACCTATATTATGCTTTGCTCATTAATATTTTATAATGAACATTTTTATGTATCATTGAATTTTCTTCCCAACAAAATTGTCAAGGATATGAAGGATGCCTTTTCATGCATCATGAGTTCAGGTATTTTTTTCCTCAGCAAGATGACTTCTAATTGCTCTTAAGCAGTAAAGCAAGAGCTGTTTTATTTATTTATTTAATTTTACTTAAAAATTTCATTAATTATTTTTATTTCTATTTCAGATTAATGTGAGGGGAGCAACAGCTATTTTATTATTATTATTATTATTATTTAAGACAGAGCCTCAAGCTGTCACCCTGTGTAGAGTGCAGTGGCATCACAGCTCATAGCAACCTCCAACTCCTGGGCTCAAGTGATTCTCTTGCCTCCACCTCCCAAATAGCTGGGACTACAGGTGTCTGCCACAATGCCTGGCTAATTTTTTGTTGCAGCCAGCATTGTTATTTGGTGGGCCAGGCCTGGATTGGAACCCGTCAGCTTAGGTATATGTGGCTGGCACCTTAGCCGCTTGAGCCACAGGCGCTGAGCCAGCAACAACTATTTTAAAGGCTCTTATACTGTGCTCTAGTCTGGGTATGATAGAAGTAAAGACACGGTCTCTATCCTCAAAGGACATGAAAGTTGTGGCCTTGGTAATATGGGAAGAAAGTTTCTTGCCAATATAAAAGTATGTCAGAATATTGGCTATCATAGTTACCATTCAATAAAAAAAAAAAAAAAAGAATATTGGCTATATCAGAATTCTTGCTAGCCCTTAACAAGGCTGTGCTGTATCCATGCATTTAGGGAATACTATATTGCTTCCTAAAAGGTCACTTGCAGGCTCCTTGGTTTTTCACCTGGTGGCTTGATGTTGTTGTAACAGTTGGTACATCTCCCTTTGTTCTGCCTTCTTATTCCCAAATCCCACTCAGACCAGTTGTCTTTAAGCTTAGAACCACCCATCACACTCCTACATGCAGTGAAATGTCTCCAGCACTCCAGCCTCTAGGACATCATGGAGGGAAAGGATGTCTTTCTCTGAAAGAGTTTGTAGACCTGAGTTGTAGTGGATCAAGTGATCCCCAAGATGTTCTTTTGATGTTTGTAATTTCTCAGATTTTCATTTTTGGCTATGTACTTATTTTTCATTGCTTTGTTGTTGTTTTGTGAAGGCATAGATTTCTAATTTTAAAACACGAGGTGAAGAAATCGTAAAAACAGAGGCATAAGATCAAGTGATGGGTTAAAATGCCAATCCTGTGATCCTTAATGTAGTTCTCACTTTGATTGTTCTCACTTGAAAGAATGCCTTTTCCTTCCTATTGTGGAGTACTACCTGCTGTCAGTTGGAGAGGGAATAAGTCAGGCAACTTGTCAAAGACTTTCTAAGCTCCCTTCATATGGTTCGCAGAAACAGGGCTGGATTTTCATTTCTTCTTTCATTCAACAGGAGTCTCTTTCATGTCTGAAAATTGAAAACGCGTGTTTTTCAGTGTGGAGCGAGGATGTGTGTGCCCTCTGGCACACCTGTTTCTAATTTCCTGACTTGAAAGCATAACCCATCAAAAGGAGCAGAAAAACAATTTCTGACACGCTGCTTCATGGCCCATACTGGACTGAAGGCCTTCGTGGCTATGCTGTCTTGGTTCTCTCTGTAGAAGGTTCTTGTTAGGGGCAGAATTCACTCAGTACAACCAGTGTCTTAATTTATAGCACCAGGTTTTCTTTGATATTATTTTGTTGTTGTCATGTGGTTGTTTTCAGCTAAAGAAATAAACATGAAATAAGATTTATTTCAACAAAACACAGAGAAAGCTCTTTAAAATTTTTAAATATAAAATTTAGCTAGGCAGAATATGTTGGAAGGCTATATTAAGTTCATCAGTGAGCTCATTGGCTAAGAATAGGTTTGGTGGAGCATACCATTGTTTAAATTCCGTAGTTCTGTTTAACATAAATCAAATATTTCCAATGCGTTACTTCAAATTTATATGTACTAAGAATATGGGGAGGGGGGAGGGAGAAGGGAGGGGGGAATGGGTGGAGGAAGGGGGTTTGGAGGGATCACTTCTGAGGTTTATCTTATAGGGGTACAAGTGAATCTTTCTAAGAGTAGAATGTGAACGTTTTAAAACAATAACTGAGAAAATGACATGAAGGCTGTGTTGACCAGTTTGATGGAAGTATTTCGGATTGCATGTGAAAACCCCACACTGTACCCCAGAAGTGCATTAATGTACATAGTTACCATTCAATTAAAAAAATAAATAATATAGAAACAACAAAAAAAAAAAACCAAATTTATATGTGCTTTAAAGTCTTGCCAGCTTAAATGACTGTGAGGCACAATATATTGACTTTGAGTTTTGTAAATTGATAATTTGTTGCTATGAAGGTTGTACATGGTATAACTCATCACTTTCTGAAGGTACGCGGAATGCCTAAGGTTGGCAAACTGTTATGAAAACAACTGATGCCCAGGGAACTTGGGACTTTAGTTAGCTTTCAGGTGCTTGAAGTATACATCTTCAGTTCCTTTTAAGGTTTCCTTGGACACTTTAGCATAAGGTACATGGTTCTTTAAACATAAACTTTGGTTTGGGTTTCTTGTTTCTAAGAGTGCTTTAGGGTAATAATTTTAATGGTGTGTCCTCAGAAACAGTTTCTCAGGTTATTTGTTTATTTATAACACTAACTCTCCTCAATCTTTAGTGTGTACGAATCACTTAGGGATCTTGTTAAACTGCAGACTGTGATCCAGTGGGTCTGAGATGAGTCCTGGGATTCTGCATTTTCACAAGCTCCCATCTGAGCTGGTCCACAGACCGTACTTCAAGAAGCAAGGCAATATTTTGATGGACAACATGGTGCTGTCCAACAGCTGTACCTCGGCTACAACACCCATTACATACAATTTACCAGTTGCTTTTCTCATAGTGTTTGGTATATCTAATGCTAAGAGGATCTGGTGTATATTCTTGACTCTAGTGTATGGCTGTGAACATTAATGAATAGATAAACAAGTGACCATTTGGACTAGCATGGATGGAAACTACCAAGACAGGATTACAGTGCTGGAAGAAGCGATATTTATGTTTCCAGACTCTTAAAAGATACAGTTAGCCCTGTATGGTATCCAAGGTTCTTGTTGCAAAGAGAAGTAGATAAAACAAACTACTAAGCCTAAAAGGTGCTGATAGAGGGCTTAGAGAGACATAATGTTGAATCAAAAGTATTTTATTTTAACTACCCCTGTTCATAATGGCTGTTTAATTTGGGCAAAAAGACTTATTTGTGAACTAGGGAGAAAAAGTGAGGACGTGTAAATGTAAAATGTAGAAACAGGCAGTTTGCATTTTTATTAGCTTGTTGCTGAATACATGTCATGGTTCTCATTAGTGAATTGCAGTATGATCCAGCCCACAGTATAACATGCCACGACTAAAGGATACCTCAAATTTTTATTTTCAGAATGTTTTGTTAGCATCATGAAAAAGCGCATTTATTTTTATTTTGGCTTTGATGAAAAATAATTGAAACAACAAATTTTTTAAAAATCTAAGTTGGCTGTTGAGGAAATAGAGACTTCAACTAGAGTTCCACAGCGGTGTGTTAGATCTCCCTGTACCCACACTGAATGAAAGAGCAGGTACATCAAGAGGCACAGTGGGGTGAGGGATAGCTATGGGCTTTGGAGTCACGCTTGGGTTTGAGTCCTAATGGAGGGGTATAGTGAAATGATTGTGTTCACCTGTTCCAGGTGTGATGTCTGCTTGTCCCCAGATTGGGACATCTTCCTGTGTGAAGGAGAGAGAACAGGTATGCTATTTATTATTGAGGGTCTCACCTTGCACCATTGCATCTCCTTTTAGTTGGGACTCATGGCTGTGTTTGATAATGCTGAAAATTTCTGTTTGCTCTATTTTCCTCTCTCTATTCTACCTTTAAATAAGAATATTTTACTGGTCTTCATAATTTCCTGGTAAATTATATATATTGAAATTTATCATAATCATCACCAATATTGATCTTAGGGTAATACACTTCTGATTAAATTCTGCTTTGATAATGTAGTGTTATATTCTCAGAAATATAAAAGAATATTTGCTTCAATATAGTTAAAATAGACAGTACAGTTTATATTGGAGGATAATGGCTAGTAAAATTTATATCAGAGGATAACAGGGATTCGTTCTTGCCCTTAAATTTTTGATTTGCTGGTGATTTACCTGTTATATTTTCTGTTTCATGCAAAGGTAAATTTAGTGCAATATAGAAATATAGTTTTTTCAAGTTAAAGGTTTTTCATGTGGGGCTCAGCGCCTGTAGCGCAGTGGTTTAGGTGCCGGCTGGCAGTGTGTGTGTGTGTGTGTGTGTGGGGCAGCTAAACAAGAATGACAACTGCAACAAAAAAATAGCTGGGTGTTGTGGCAGGTGCCTGTAGTCCCAGCTACGTGGGAAGCTGAGGCAAAAGAATCTCCTAAGCCCAAGAGTTTGAGGGTGTTGTGAGCTGTGATGCCAGGGCACTGTCCTGAAGGCGACATAGTGAGACATTGTCTCAAATGAAAAAATAAAAAGATTGTTCATATGTTTTACATATATTCCTTTGTTTGATTTGTCTGATTTGCTTTTATTTCATTCTGTATCTGAGTAACAGATCCTTTCTTGTAGTATTTCATAGCAGCTTTATAATCTGTTTGGATCTGGAGTAAGCATAGGCAGTATAGTCATGGGCTTTTCTTAGAACAGCCTTTGCAGATTAAACCCTGGGAATGGGCTGGGCTTGAGGGTTCACACCTGTAATCCCAGCACTCTGGGAGGCTGAGGTGGGTGATTGTCTGAGCTCAGGAGTTCAAGAGCAGCCTGAGCAAGAATGAGACCCTGTCTCTACTAAAAACAGGATGACTAGTTTTGCTTAGTGGCTGTTGCCTATGGTCCCAGCTATTCGGGAAGCTGAGGCAAGAGGATTGATCAAGCCCAAGATCTTGAGCTTGCTGTGAGCTGTGATGCCAGGGCATTCTACCCAAGGCAACAGAGAGAGACTCTGTTCCAGAAAAAGACATAAAGGGTAATAAACTTCCAATTAAATTCTGCTATGCCATCAATTCATAGTCAGTTTTTAGTGACTCACTATGTGAATTGCACAGGTGATTTTTATTTTAATTTACAAGTCTGGGCAATTCTTTTTTTTTTTTTTGGCCGGGGCTAGGTTTGAACCCTCCACCTCTGGCATATGGGGCTGGGGCCCTACTCCTTTGAGCCACAGGGGCCGCCCTGGGAAACTCTTATTATAAAGTCCTAATTCATTTACTTTGGTTCTTTATTGTAGTCATTGCAATATAAACAATACAGTTTGTTGAAGAGGAGTGCCATTCCCTTCTTACCCACCCATATAGTGAGGTCTGGTTAATTTTCAAGATTGAGCTCATATGTCCTGTCTTTTCTGTAGCTTTTCTTCTTCTCTTCCTCCCTTCTTCTTTCTCTTCTTCCTTCTCTATGTCCTTCTTCCTTCCATGTCCAATTTTAAAGCTTTACTCCCTTTGAGGTTGTGGTGCTGTGATGTTGTGCTTATACCAATTCTGTGGTTGTTCTCCCGGCCTCCCCACAATGCCTAGAGTCTCTGTTTTATTGAAGAAAAGAAGAGTGGTTTAAGTGTAGTTTGGATTAGTTGTGATGAAATCTGTTACTCTTCTCATACTTTTCCATTCTTGTAGTAATTAGGGTGCTCCGGGTTGCAGGTAACAGAAATCATAACTTAAATTGACTTTGATAATAAGGAAATATGTGATTTCACATAAGAGGAAGTTCAGAGGTAGATGGGCTTCTTCAGTGGCTCCATTGATGACATCCAGGGCCAAATTTTCCAATTTCTTTGGTTACTCTGTTATCATTGTTGCCCTCTTTCTTGGGCTAATGACAGGATGGCTCTGCATTGCTCTTTTGGTAGCTCTTTTCTAGTGAGGAACACTTTGTTCAGAAGTTTTATTGATTGGCTAATCATGCCTATACCTGAATCACTGTCAAAGAGAAATGGGATTACACATAAATTTGTCATTAGCACAGAACTTACCAGAAAGCAGAACAGAATTAGGATTCTGTTAGGAAAAGGGAGAGGGAATAGTTGTTGATAACCATCAGTATCCTATTAAACTTGACACTTACCATCATTTTATGATAAGAAGAAGCATGATAAGAGCACTTTTTGAGCATTTGCTATGGTCAGGCAGTATGCTAAGTACATTTTACTTAATTATTCTCATTTTCAAAAAAGAAATATGAATTTAGAGGTCAGACAGTCAGTACCTGAGGAATATAAAGAATCTTTACTTGATGAGAGAGAAATGTGAGGAAGAATAAAAAAGGCCAAATTTAAATTTAATCAGATATTGTTTATAAACTAGAAGCTTTTTTTTTTTAATTTTTAATACAACAGACACCTTGTCAAGAAGCTGCTTCAAATTTGTCCCTCCAGGTAAGGGAGATCATGGAGTTTTGTTTTTATTTTTTTGAGACAGAGTCTCACAGCTCACAGCAACCTCAAACTCTTGGGCTTAAGTGATTCTCTTGCCTCAGCCTCTGAAGTAGCTGGGACTACAGGTGCCCACCACAATGCCCGACTATTTTTTGGTTGTAGTAACCATTGTTGTTTGGCGGGCCCAGGCTGGATTCAAACCTGCCAGCTCCAGTGTATGTGGCTAGCATCCTTGCCGCTGAGCTACAGGCGCCATGCCTAAACTAAAAGTTTTATAGCCTAGGTATTTACAGAGTTAAAAAATAGATAGTTGTCATTTAAATCTGTGCTTACTGAAGCCATGCCTCTTGCCGTTATTTTTGGCTAACAGAGGGCTGGCCGTAGAAAATGGATGTTTTTGTTTTGAAAAATCAAATACAGTAGATTTTTAAAAATGCCACCACAAAGTTTGTTTATATCTTCATTTCACTTAAATTAAATAGTTGAAATGGGATCTGGCCTTTTTCATATTGTTTATGTTCTGCTTTGCTTCTTGGTTTTGGGGCAGGATTCCTAGGTCTGTTTGAATTTGTTTTCCTCTCAGGTATCATTTGCAAAATTAGTGTGGAAATGAGTGAAGAGAAAGTATTTTTATTCAGTAAGCATTATCCTAATGTGATATAATATAAAGCTGTTCATTAGCATAAAATACCCTTCAAACATATACTCCCTTAGCCTCAGTCTAATTTGGGTTCGTTTTTAGTTCATAAGAAAGGAAGGCACTTTGTGTAAGTAACCACTGTAATATTTAAAATGAAGGTTTATTTGAGGGTCTTACTCCTTTTCATCTCTTTTAATATAAAGGCAATGCTAGATCTGTGTTTCATTTTTGTGTAATAAAAGGGCCTGTGTAAATTAATGTACAAAAAGACAAAGTAAAGTTTTTGCTCAATGAGATTACTATATAAATGGCATCACTGTGTGTATGTGTGTGTGTTGTATGCACAGAGATTACCCAGGGAACTGAGGAGTGTTATATTCCTTGCTGGATGGGTTCTGATTAATTTTAGCCACTATATTGCAGAATGCCTTATATTGCATTTTATTAAGGTTCTTAATTAGGTGAACTTATCTAGTCTGAAAGAGCAGTCTGTAACTGCTTAATTAACCTATTATCACTTTCAAACTTTGTGGCTTAACACAATAACTATCACTTTTCATGACTGTATATGTTATTGTATTTTGCCGTCTATAACATGCTTGCATGTTTTGGGCCGAAAGTTGTAGGAAAAGATCTTTCATTTTAATTTTTTAAAGGAGGGCAGAGTGGCTGCACAGTGATACCTCCATCTCTCGCAAGAGGTGTGAGGTGAGGATCCAGCTGCTACAGAGAAGCCAGCAGTAAGCCCAGGCAGCAGGTGAGAGTGGTCTGGATGACCTGAGTATCTGACCTCCACCTGCTTATCCCTCCTGACTCACCCTTATCCCCACATAGTCTCATTTTCCATTCTCACCCATGTCCATCAGTAGAGGTGTGTCCACAGCTATTCCATTGAGAACTCTGGTGGGCTTCTTTCCCAGGAAGCTAGTGTGAGAGGCCAGGCTCCTGTTGTCCTAGGCTCCTGATGATCTTGGCCCTTTACAAGCTTGTCTCTTGCGCAGCTGGCCCTATTCTGAGGTCTCTGGGACAACATGCTGATGATGAAGCCTTGTCTGATGAAGTATTCTGCATTTACATTTCTGTTTAGTGACTAGATCATGACCTCCTTGAACCATCCAGACCTTGGACATTAAGTACCATCATAATAAACGACACCAGCTTTTACCAAACTTGCAAATCCTGCAAATTCTACAAATCCCTGGGGACTAGTTAAAATGAGACTACTGAAGCATACCCAAATACACTAAATATAACTCTCCAGGAGAAACACCTGGGTATTTGTTTCATTAACAAGCAGATCTTAGATGGTTCTTCCTACTGGCAAGTTCGAAAAATTGTACCAGCTTTACACCATGGGGTTTGTACAAGTCGTAGGCTCAAAATTATAATCCATGGGATCGGGATCCTCAAGCTTTATTGCTTCTCTACCAGGTGCCCTCACAGACAGAAACGTTGTGGAGACTAAGACCTAAGGTCACAATAGTGGGTCACTAGTAGAACCATGTCAGAACCCAGGTCTCTCAGACCCCAGCTTGGGGATCTTCCTCCTCAGCCTCTCACCACCACCTATGCTTACTCTTAGCTGCACCTTAGCAGCTGGCTCCGTGCCTTGTGTCTCTTGTGAGGGAAGGAGGTGTGCTTGAATGGCTACTTCTCCCCTCCTTTCCCCAAGGTCCCAACACTAACTAAACAGTGTATAACTGTCAGCAGTATGCTCACTTCCAAGATGGTGGCAGTAGTGTACAGCATGATCGGTCGGGCAGGCTGGAGCCTCCTGCAGCTGTGGTACCTGTCTGGTGAAGGGGCTGTTGGGGACGTAGGTAGCCTGGAGGAGGTGTGATTACCCTATTTCAGGATATTATTTTGCATATGGATATTGTTGCTTTCTAGAGTTATAAATATAAGAATTAAAATCATTTATACAGATACAGAATTAGATATAGAGAATTAGATATAGTACTATCCGTGTATAGTATGTGGATGGTCTCCCTAGAAACATGCAAATGAGTGTGATTACCTGCATAAATGCACCCACAATTCTAAGGTTCCATTGGATTCTTAGTTATGAATTGTTAGCTTAAGCACCTGTGATCAGACTGATAACAGTTAGAACTTTATTTAAGTAGTGATTTGAATAATAACTTTGTTTTTTCTACATAAAATTCTATTGTATGCTTATTGTTGGCCATTGCATTGTTTTTTTGGTTTTTGGTCTTCTGCTTTTATTTTATTGCTCTTCTAATAGCAGTGATTTTCTTTCATGTAGCTTGTGTATATGTGTCTGTTTCCTCACCATAAATTCTTGGAAATGTACTTTCTGTCTCAAAAGAATGGACATTTTAAAGGATAATGGTAGATACTAATTTCCCTATGTTTTCTTTTAGCATGCTTATAATTTTAAGTCTTACATTTAATTCTTTAATCCATTTTTAATTGATTTTGGGGTAAGGTGTAAGACCAAGAAGATAAAGATATAATTTGATTTTTTTGTCTTTGGGATAGATACTTTTTTTCCCCCTTATTAAAAACTAAGTATTTTTAGATTCCATTATTGGATATACATATGTAAGTTATGATGTTGCAGGAAGATGAGGCCCAATGGAGAGAAAGAGCACCCAAACACCACGTTTATAAGAGAAAGGGCTTTATTTACCCGCCGGGAGCTTACGGCATAGAAGATTTCCAAATGGCCCCGCTCCCCAACTGGCTTGGTCTTTCCCTTTTTATTGACAGTCAAAAAGTTCCACCCCACAGGTACCCTTCTCATTGGCCTGTTTGAATCAAGTGGGAGATGCTATTCTAGCCCCTACAGAACTACAGGATTTCACAGAACTTGGAAATTTCCAAGTTCCAGGAAGTCAGTCTATAAATTCCCAAGAGCTGAGTCACCATGGAGAGGACCCTGCAGGTAGATCCCTGTGGTCTCTCTGAGAAGACCTGTTGTCCCAGACCTCAACCTTCTCGGGTATCCTCTCTCAATGAAACATGAAAATTATAACCAGACCCCTTGAATTTACCTCTACTTTAACATGAACGTTTGTAATACTATTGTTTTCTAGCTAAAAGTATAATTGACAAATAAAAATTGTACATAGTTTAGGTATATTATGTGATGTTTTGATACACATGTACATTGTTGGATGATTACTACAATTAAACTAATTAACACATCCTTGAACTCACATAATTACCTTTTTTGTGATGAGAATAAAGATCTACTGTCTTAGAATTTGAAGTCTATAAAACATTATTATTAACTGTAGTCACCATGCTGTACATTAGGACTCTAGAACTTACTTATCTTAACACAAACCTTACCAAAGGTTTGTGCCCTTTGACCAGTATCTCCTCATTCTCCCCCCACCCTGGTAACTACCCTAATTTTCTCTCTTTCTATGAGCTCAGTTCTTTTAGATTTCATATAAAAGTAAGGTCATATATTACTTGTCTTTTTGTGTCTGGCTTATTTTACTTATCATCATGTCATCCAGTTTCATTCATACTATCACAAATGACAAGATTTTCTTCTTTTTAAAAGCTGAATAATATATATACCATGTTCTCTTTATTCATTCATCTACTGATAGACATTTAGGTTGTTTCCCTATCTTGAGTATTGGGAATAATGCTATAATAAACACGAGAATGAACTATCTTGGGTATTGGGAATAATGCTATAATAAACACGAGAATGAAGAAATCACTTTGAGATAGAGATTTTATTTCCTTTGGATATATACCTAGAACTAGGATCACAGGGTCATATGGTAGTTCTATTTTTAATTATTTGAGGAACCTCCATGCTGTTTCCTATAATGGTTATGCCAATGTATAATTCCATCAGTATACACAAGGGTTTCCTTTTCTCCACATCCTCCACAACACTTGTTATCTTTTGACTTTTTTTTTTTTTTTTTTGAGATAGGGTCTCACTTGGTCACCTTTAGTAGAGTACCATAGCATCAAAGCTCACAGCAACCTCAAACTCTTGGGTTCAAATAATCTTCTTGCTTCAGCCTCCTGAGTAGCTGGGACTACAGGTGCTACCACAACACTTTTAGAAAGTAATGTGAGTTTTTATATAGTTTGAGTAATAACCCCTTACTGGGTATGGGTTGAGTACCTCTTATCTGAAATGTGTCAGACCAGGAGTGTTTTGGATTTCAGATTTTTTTTTTTTTGAATTTGGAAATAATTATAGAATACATACTGTTGAGCAGCCCTAATCCAAAATCCAAAATCTGATGTGTTCCAGTGAACATTTCCTTTGAGCATCACATTGATGGTCAAAAGTCTCAGATTTTGGGGCATTTTGGATTTTGGAACATGTAAATCTATTTCTAGGCTGTTGGTTCTGTTTCATTGCTCTATGTTTCTGTTTTTAGCCAGTACCATACTGTTTTGATTAGTAGATCTTTTATAATATGATTTGAAATTAGGATGCATGGTATCTCCAGCATGGTTTTTGTTTGTCAAGATAGCTTTAGTTAATCAGGATTTTTGGTGGTTCCATATGAATTTTAGGATTATTTTATATATTTTTGTGAAAAATGTCATTGGATGCTTGATAGAGATTGCATAGTATCTGTAGATAGCTTTGGGTAGTATGGACATTTTGACAATATTGAGTCTTCTAATCCATGAACACAGATATTTGCATTTTTTGTCTCTAATTTCTTTCATCACTGTTTACAGGTCTTTCATCTCTGAAAGGCCTTTCTAACCTCTTGGTTAGATTTACTTCCAAGTATTTTATTCTTTTTGATGCTATTGTAAATCAGATTATTTTCTCAATATATTTTTTAAATAGTTGAGATATTCTGTTTTTTCATTCACTTTTGATAGGTTGTTTGAGTCTAGGAGTTAGCTACTTATAGATTATCCAATTTGTTGGCACATCATTGTTCATGGTGGTCTCATTGTTAGTGTGTGGAAACACAACTGATTTTTTATGCCGATTTTGTATCCACAATAGTACTGAATTTGTTTTTTAGTTCTAATAGGTTTTTGATGGAATCCTTAAGGTGTTCTATGTATAAGATCTTACCATGCACAAACAGAGACAATTTTACTTCATCCTTTCTGAAAATGTTCATCTGAAATTTCCTTTTGAAGAAGTGTTTTGAAAGAAGAGCCTTTTTGTAATGCTTGGATTTTTTTTTGCCACATATCATACATAGACATAGCTTTACCTTGCAAAGACATATTCAAGCTGTTTTGATTTGGCATACTATAACAGAAATTCCTATAGAAATCTTCTTTCAATAATTCACATTTCTGGTTCTATATTCTCAATCAAATTTAGCTCTCTGTTCTTGCAGGTACTGTCTATACGTACACTTACTAAATTTGCCACATTCAGTCCAACTTCACAACATGTATCTTTAAAGTTGAAGATATTTATTCCTTGTGTTGGAATTTCCAAAGCGAGCAACTCTTTCTAGCAAAGAAAATCTTATGTTATTACCTGAATAAAGCATAAAATTTATACTGAGTCAGTAGTATCAATTGATTCACCCAGAGTGATTGAATAATATATATTTTCCTTTTGCAGTATTGTATGGTGGTGGTTAAGTTTAAAGCTAATTCATTGTGCTGATCAGTTATGGTTCTTTGAACGAGGTAGTTGTACTTTGAAACATCATTGAGGTCTAAGTTAGCATCCTACAACTTTGACAATGCATTCTTTCACAATTTCTACATCACTGAATGGCTTCCCTTTTTTTTCCAAGTGTGTAAGCTACTTTATAAGTTCCTTTAGTGGCATTATTTCCACTGCGAAATAATGGTCTTATTGCTGCTTGCAGGGATTGTCTTTGCTTTTTATCTCTTAATTTCTGCAGTAAACCCTTTCTCACCTCTCACTATAATTTAAAATATTTGTGGTCCTTAGGAGTGTTATAATGTGATGAAATTCTTGAATGTTGATACTGCAGTATTACAAAGCAAGCAAATAATTTTATATTTAGCAGAAGATTGTAGATAATTGCAATTCCCAAACCTCATTAAAAAATCAATTTTCTTCCTTCAGCATTCTTTTGGTCTTCTTTGGCATGATGGGCTGTTAAAAAGACAGAATTAAAAAATACTGCCAAAAAAAAAAAAATACTGCTAAGCTATGCAACTATTCACAAGTTCCACTTTAACTAGAAACACAGTGTAGTGTTAGGAAAGCTGAAAACAGACAGATGCACTTGACCCCCCATAAACTTTTACCAACCAGACTCATGTGGTAGTGGTGCCAGTCAGATAGGGGAAGTTAGAATAAATAATGAGCATAGCAGCTGTCAATGTAGCCCTATGCCTTACTTGTGTTCTAATTGTGCTGGTCAATCTGGGAGGATTATTTTGTTGAAACTTATTGTTTGGTATTTCAAATATTTTCATTTAAAAAATAAAAATATAAGAAATAAGCAAAAATGTGTTAATAAAAATAGAAGGATTTGTTCTATAAAATTTGAATTTGGTCAGAAGGCCACATTTAAGGGCCAAGAAGGCTACCTGTGGCCTTCTGGCTGTAGGTTCCCCACCCTGATCTAGTATGATGGTAGCTGTTCATTTTTCATACATGATTTTCATTCTGTTGAGGTGCACTGCTTCTGTAACTAATTTGTTGAGAGTTTTTTTTTTTTTCATGAAACTGTGATGAATTTTGTTAAATACTTTTTCTGCATCTCTTGAGATGATCGTATGGTTTTTCTCCTTCTGTTAAAGTGGTATATCATATTTGTGGATGTGCACATGTAAGCCAGGCTTGCATTTTAAGGATAAATCCTGCTTGATCAGGGTGAATGAACCTTTTAGTGTGTTACTGAATGTGATTTGCTACTATTTTGTTGAGGATTTTACAGACCCCTGTGTTCATCAGGGCTGTTGGTCAGTAATTTTTTTTTTTCTTATAGTATCCTTCTTTGGTTTTGGTTTCATGACAATGCTTACCTTGTAAAATGAGTTTGGAAGTATTTCCTCTTAGCAACTTTTTGGAAGAATTTGAGTAGGATTGGTATTAGTTCCTCTTTAAATGTTTGGTAGAATTCAGCAGTAAAGTCATCAGGTCTGGAGCTTTTCTTGGATGGGAAATTTTTGATTACTGATTTAATTTACATTTTTATTTGTCTGTTCCGATGTTCTGTTATCTCATGATTCAGTTTTAGTAGGTTGTATGTGTTTAGGAATCTATCCATTTCTTCTGAATTATCTAATTTGTTAGAGTATGCTTGTTCATGGTAATCTCTTATGATTTCTTGTATTTTTGTGGTATCAGTTGTAAGCATCTCTTTCATTTGTGATTTCATTTATTTGAGTCTTTATTATTAATGTAGGCAAAGTTTTATCAATTCTGTTTTCCTTTTCAAAAACCAGGTATTAATTTTGTTGATCTTTTCTGTTATTATCCTGGTCTCAATTTCTGTTCTGATTTCCCACCTTTTTTCTACTAACTTGTGGTATAGTTTCTTTTACTTCTTCTAGTTTCTTAAAGTGTAAAATTAGGTTATTTGAGATTTTTCCTTTTGTCGTATAGGCATGTATCTCTGTAGATCTCCTTGTTAAAACTGCTTATTCTGCATCCATAAATTTCAGTATGTTGTTTTTCCATTTTTGTTTGTCTCAGGATATTTTTAAGTTTTTCTTTTAATTTCTTCTTCGATTCATTGCTTTTTAGTAATATCTTGTTCAATAAATTTGCAAATTTTTCAGGTTTCCTCCTGTTATTGATACTTAGTTTCATACTATCATAATTGGAAAAGATACTTGATATGATCTCAGTATTCTTAAAAACTTGTAAGAGTTTTTGTCATCCAGCATATGATCTGAGAATATTTTGTGTAAACTTGAGGTATGTGTATTGTGCTGCCATTAGATGGAATGTTCTATATGTCTATTCAGTCCATTTGGTCTGAAGTATCATGTAAGTTAAGTGTTTCCATATTGATTTTCTGTCTGCATGATCTAACCATTGTTGAAGGTAGGATATTGAAGTTCCCACTGAAGTTCCCACTTTTTTTTTTTTTTTTTTTTTTGGAGACAGAGTCTCAAGCTGTCGCCCTGGGTAGAGTGCTGTGGCATCACAGGTCACAGCAACTTCCAACTCTTGGGCTTAAGTGATTCTCTTGCCTCAGCCTCCCAAGTAGCTAGGATTACAGGTGCCCACCACAATACCTGGCTATTTTTTGGTTGTAGTTATCATTGTTGTTTGGCAGGCCCAGGCTGGATTTGAACCTGCCAGCTCTGGTGTATATGGCTGGCACCTTAGCTGCTTGAGCTACAGGCACTGAGTCAAAGTTCCCACTTTTATTATTATTGTATTGCTGGCTATTTCTCTTTTCAGGTATGTTAATATTTGCTCAGGTTTTCCAGTGTTAGGGGTGTGTGTGTGTGTATAATTGTTATATCCTCTTTATTTTTATTATTTTTAGAGACAGTGTCACTTAATTGCCCTCTGTAGGGTGCTGTCATGTCACAGCTCACAGCAACCTCCAACTCCTGGGCTTAGGCTATTCTCTTGCCTCAGCCTCCCAAGTAGCTGGGACTACAGGCGCCTACCACAACACCTGGCTATTTTGTTGTTGTTGTTGTTGTTGTTGTTGTTGCAGTTTGGCCCAAGGCCGCATTCAAACCTGCCAGCCTAGGTATATGGGGCTGGCAGGACCTGTTACATCCTCTTAATGAATTGATTCCTTTATCATTATATAATGACTTTCTTATGTCTCTAATTATAATTTTTGACTTGAAGTCATTTTGTCTGATATAAGCATAGGTACTCTTGCTGTTTTTTGGTTTCCATTTGTGTAGAATATCTTTTTTATTCCTTCACTTTTAGGATATATGTGTTCTTGAAGCTTTAGTGAGTATAGACTATATTTGGGTCTTCTTTTGTTAATCCATTTGGCTACTATGTCTTTTGATTAGGGAATTTACTGCATTTAAATTTAATGTAGTTATTGACAGGGAGGGACTTATTATTGTCATTTTGTTAATTGTTTTCTGGGTGTTATATATTTGTTCTTCCTTCTTTCTTCCTTTGTTATGGATGATTTTTTTGTAGTGTTATGCTCTAATTCCTTTTCTCTACGTATTTACTATAGAGTTTTGCTTTGCAGTTACTATGAGGTTTACATAAAACATTTTATAGTTGTAACAGTATATTTTAAACTGATTATACTTAAGTTCTAGTGCATATGAAAACTCTATACCTCTCTCCCCCCATTTTATGGTTTTCATATCACAGTTTACTTATTTTTATTTTGCATATACATGCTCAGCTATTTAAAAACATTTTTTTTGGGTGGAGATAGGGTCTCCTCTGTATGTTGCCCAGGCTGATCTCAAACTCCTGGCCTTGAGAGATCCACCTACCTGGCTGTCCTAGAGTGCTAGGATTATTGGAGTGAACCTTTATGCTTGGCTTGATATGTTTTCATGTTGCTAAATAGAATATTTTTCTTTTCAGCTTAAAGAATTGCCTTTAGAATTTCTTATAAGGCAGGTCTAATGGTAAGGAACTCCTTCAATTTTTGTTTATCTGTGGAAGATTTTATCTTTCCTTTCCTAAAAGGAGCATTTCTAGGTAAAATATTCTTCATTGTGAGGTCCCCCTCCTCCTTGGGCACTTTAAATATATCATTTTGCTCTCTCCTGGGCTGCAGTTATTTTCTGAAAAATCCACTAATACCCTTGAAGTTTTCTTTTATGTGATGAGTAGTTTTCTTGCTACTTTCAGAATTCTCTCTTTATTTTGGTTTTTGGCAGTTTAATTATAATGTGTCTTGATGAAGTATTCCTTGGGTTAAACCTATTTGGAGATATTTCAAATTCATGTATCTGGTTGTCCATATTTCTCCCCAGATTTGAGTAATCTTTAGTCATTATCATTATTATTACTATTTACCACCAGCAACAATAACAACGAAATAAGCCAATGTCTCTTTCCCCTTCTCTTCTACTTTTTGGGCTCCCATAGTGCTAAAGGTAGCTTTCTTGATGATGTCCAATAAATTTTTCAGGCTTTCTTCATTTCTTTTTCTTCTTTTTTCTCCTCTGACTTGATATTTTTAAATGACCTGTCTTTGAATTTGTAGATTCTTTCTTTTGCTTTATCCAGTCTTCTGTTGACACTCTCAATTGCATTTTTTATTTCATTCATTGTATTGTTCAGAATCTTACATTCTTTTTCATGCTTTTTATATTTTTATTAAATTTCTTATTCACTTTTTTTTCTACTGCTTTTTATTATGTTGCCAATCTGTATTATCATAGCTTGTTGAAATTTCTTAAAACAATTATTTTGGATCTTTTTGGAAGGAAATTTGTAGATCTTCATTTCTTTGAGGTTGATTACTAGAATATTATTGTTTGGCAGTGTCATGTTTCCTCAAGTTTTTGATTTTTGTTAGTGTCACTTTTCCTCACTATTTTTGGTATTTGATGTATAGCGTTACTGTCTTTACATTTGAAGATGCAGTTATCTCCTCCGGTCTTACTTACTAGTTTCAGGAGAGAAACTTCTCATCTGGTAGCACTTTTCCTCAATTCCTTTTTTTCTTTGTGTGTGTTCTGTTGCATTATGGTCTTTGCATTGGGACAAGTGGTTACTTCTTTACTAACTAGCTACAAGAGTGTCACAGTTCCTCAATTTTTTGTTTATTGATATGTTGCTTTACTTTCTTAGACTATCCTCCAGTCTTTACTAACCAGCTTGAGGCAAGAAACACCTTTACCACTTATCCCAATTAGACCCTAGAGATTCTGAGGGTTCTTTTTTTTAAATTATTTTTTATTAACTCCTAACTTTCATATATTGATATATTTATGGGGTTCAGGGTACTGCTTCCATATACCATGTGAAATGCTTACATTGAACTTAGTATCACATCCATCAATCCATCACAATTATATTCATTTCTTTTTTTTTTTTTTTCATTTCTTAATAGTTTTGAAGTGTACCATTGCATCATGCAAATTAGGTGAGGTCCCCCCAGAATCCCTCTCTCCTCCCATATCTGCCCTTCCCTCCTCTCTCTCTCCTCTTCCCTTCTACTTTCTAGACTATAGTTATGTTTTGCCATTCATATGAGTGTGTAGGTGGTTATATATTGATTTCATAGTAATATTGAGTACATTGGATACTTTTTTTCGATTATTGAGATACTTTACTAAGAAAAATATGTTCCAGTTCTATCCAGGTAAGCATAAAAGATGTGAAGTCTCCGTCTTTTTTATGGCTGCATACTATTCCATGGTGTACATATACCACAATTTGTTAATCCATTCATGGGTCAACGGGCACTTGGGCTACTTCCATGTTTTGGCTATTATGAATTTGGCTGCAATAAACATTTTGGTACAAATGTCTTTGTTGTAAAATGATTTTTGATGATCTGGGTATATACCTAGTAGAGGAATTGCAGGATTGAACGGTAGGTCTACTTTTAGTTTCTTGAGTGTTCTCCAAACTTCTTTCCAAAACTTCTTGCATTCCCACTACTGCATCCATGCCAACATCTGTAGATTTGGAGTTTTGTGATGTGGGCTAACCTTACTGGAGTTAGATAATAGCTCAAAGTGGTTTTGGTTTGCATTTCTCTGATGATTAAGGATGATGAGCATTTTTTCATATGTTTGTAGGCCATGCACCTATCTTCATCAGAGAAGTTTCTGTTCAAGTCTCTCGCCCTCATAGAAATAGGGTTTTTATTCTTTTCTTATTGATTAGTTTGAGTTCTCTATAGATTGTAATTATCAGTTCTTTGTCGGAAGCATAACCTTCAAAAATCAGTTCTTTGTTGGAAGCATAACCTTCAATCATTCTGAAGGTTGTCTGTTTCCTTTACTTACCATGCTCTTGTCTGTGCAAAAGCTTTTTAGTTTGATCAGATCCCAGTAATGTATTTTTGGTGTTGCTTCAATTGCCCTAGGGGTCCTCCTCCTAAAATATTCTCCCAGGCCAATTTCTTCAAGTGTTTTCCCTGCACTCTCTTCTAGTATTTTTATAGTTTCATGTCTTAAGTATAAATCTTTCATCCAGTGAGAATCAATTTTTGTTAAAGGTGAAAGGTGAAGGTCCAGTTTCAGTCTGCTACAGGTCGCCAGCCAGTTCACCCAGCACCATTTGTTAAATAAGGAGTCTTTCCCCCACTGAATATTTTTGATAGGCTTGTTGAAGATCAAAGGGCAATACGTAGCAGGGTTCATCTCTTGGTTCTCTGTTCTATTCCATAAATCTACCACTCTGTTTTAGTGCCAGTACCATGCTGTTTTGATCACAATAGATATATAGTTTAGCCTGATGTCTGGTAATATGAAACCTCCTGATTTGTTCTTATTTCTGAGTAATGTATTTGCTGTTTCGGATTTTTTTCTGATTCCGTATAAAACGAAATACTATTTCTTCAAGTTCTTTAAAGTATGACACTAGTGCTTTAATAGGGATTGCGTTAAATCTGTAGATTGCTTTTTTCTCAGAGTTTCATAGAGATCTTTCTCATAGAGATCTTTCATGTCCTTTGTTAGGTAATTTCCCAGATATTTCATCTTCTTTGGCACTATTGTAATAGGAGTAGAGTCCTTCATTATTTTTTCAGCTTGACTATTGTTGGCATATATAAAAGCTACTGACTCATAAATATTGATTTTGTATCCTGAGACACTGCTGTATTCTTGATCACTTCTGAAAGTTTTGAAATTGAGTCTCTGCGACTTTCCAGGTATAGGATCATACCATCAGCAAAAAGTGAGAGTTTGATCTCCTCAGGCCCTATTTGGATACCCTTGATCACCTTCTCTTGCCTGATTGTGATAGCTAAAACGTCCATTACTATTTGAATAGCAGTGGAGACAGTGGGCATCCTTGCCTCATTCCTGATCTGAGTGGAAATGTTTTCAATTTTACACCATTCAATATGATATTGGCTGTGAGTTTGCTGTAGATGGCCTCTATTAGTTTAAGAAATGTTCCTTCTATGCCTAATTTCTTAAGAATTTGGATCATGAAAGGGTGCTGGATCAAAGGGTTTTTCTACATCAATTGAGAGAAACATATGGTCTTTGATTTTTATTTTATTGGTGTGATGTATTATATTTATAGATTTGTATATGTTGAACCAACCCTGTAACCATGGAATAAAACCAACTTGATCATGGTGTATAATTTTTTTGATATGTTGTTGAATTCTATTTGCTAAGATCTTACTGAATATTTTTGCATCAATATTCATTAGTGATATTGGTCTATAATTTTCTTTCTTTGTTGGATCCTTTCCTGGTTTGGGGATCAGGGTGATACTTACCTCATGGAATGTGTTGGGAAGTATTCCTTCTTTTTCTGTGCTTTGGAAAACTTTGTATAATATAGGTACTAGTTGCTCTTGAAGGTTTGATAGAATTCAGATGTGAAGCCATCTGGTCCTGGACTTTTCTTTTTAGGGAGATTTCATATTGTTGATGATATTTCAGTGGTTGATATAGGTCTATTCAAGGTTTCTAATTCTTTCTGGTTGTGTCTAGGAAGGTGGCATCCTTCCAGGTATTGGTCCATTTCCTTCGGATTTTCATATTTCTGGGAATAGAGATTTTTGTACCAATCATTGAGGATTTTTTGTATTTCTGAAGTATCTGTTGTTATTTCTCCTTTATCATTTCTGACAGACGATATTAGAGATTTTACTTTTCTACTTCTGGTTAGGGTGGCCAAAGGTTTATCAATTTTGTTAATCTTTTCAAAAATCCAACTTTTTGTTTTGTTGATCTTCTGAATGATTCTTTTGTTTTCCAATTCATTTAAGTCTGCCCTAATTTTGGTTATTTTTCTTTTGATGGGTTTGGGGATGGAATGTTCTTCCTTTTACAGTTGCTTGAGATGATCCATTAAGTTGCTGGCTTCCTCTCTTTCTGTTTTCTTGATGAAGGCTTCCAATACTGTAAGTTTCCCTCTTAGGACTGCCTTTGCAGTATCTACAGGTTTTGATAATTTGTGTCTTTGTTATCATTTTGGTCCAAAAATTTGGTGATTTCCTCCTTAATCTTGTCTTTGACCCAGCTATCATTCAGCCTAAGATTATTTAGTTTCCATGACTTTGTTTGAGTATGAAGATTCCTGTTGGTGTTGAGTTCAACTTTTATTCCATGGTGGTTTGAGAAGATACAAGGAATAATTTCTATTCTTTTAAATTTGCTGAGGTTAGACTTGTGTCCTAGGATATATATGATCTATTTTGGAGGATAACCCATGGGCTGATGAAAAGAATGTATATTCAGTTTTATATAGGGTGAAATGTTCTGTAGAGGTCTGTAATGTCCATTTTTTCTAGGATCAGGTTTAAATCTAATATTTCTTTGTTTAGTTTCTTCTTGGATAATCTATCCAAAACTGTCAAAGGGGTGTTAAAATCTCCAGCTATTATAGTGCAGGAAGATATTAAATTGTTCATATCCATTAGGGTCTGCTTTTATGAATTGAGGAGCATTCTGGAAGGTGCATAAATGTTCATTATTGAAAATCTCTTCATGTTGGGTGTTTCCCTTGACAAATATGTAGTGACCTTCCTTATCTTTCTTTATCTTTGTTGGTTTAAAGCCAATTGCATCTGCTACTCAAATTGCAACCCCAGATTTTTTCTGGTTTCCCTTTGCCTGTAATATATAAGACTATCCCTTCACCCTGAGTCTACTTTTGTCCTTTAAGGTAAGGTGAGATTCTTGTATACAGCAGATATCCTGTCTGAGTTTATGTATCCAGTCAGCCAGCCTGTGCCTCTTTAGAAGACAATTTAACCATTCACATTAATTGAGAGAATTGGTAAGCCTGGATATGTTTTGGTTGTCATGATTTTCAGGTATCCAGTGGACATTTTTAATACTTTCACCACTGTGGAAGTTGAGTTTTGTTCAAAAATTCCTGGGTGAGTTTACTTTGGAGGAAGAGCATTGCACTGATCATTGTGGAGGATGGGTCTGAGAATATTCTGGAGAGCTGGTTAGTTATGGCAAATTTCTTTAACATGTCTATGTCATTAAAGTATTTGATTTCTCCATCACAAATGAAAGTCAGTTTAGCTGGATAGAGGATCCTGGGCTGGAAATTGTTTTGTTTTAGGAGACTGAAGTTCGATGACCATCTTCTTCTGGCTTGAAATGTTTCGGTTGAGAGATCTGCAGTCATTTTGATATTTCTCCCTTTGTAGGTGATGCCTTTCTTAATGTCTGGCTGCTTGCAGAATTTTCTTCTTTGTCTTAGCTTTGGCAAAGTTAATCACAATGTGTCTAGGAGATGCTTTATTGTTTTGAGTCTTGCTGGGGTTTTGAAACTGCTATCTGAAGTTCTGTATCTCTTGCAATGCTTGGGAAATTCTCCTCCAAAATCTCTTGGAGTAGAGCATCTGTACCATTAGGACCATCCTCTTCTCTGGGGAATTCCTATAAGAGGAATGTTTGATCTTTTGCAGTTATCCCACAACTCTCTCAGGGAATGATCAGCTTTTGCTCTCCATTTGTCTGCCTCTATGAGTGTTTGGGAACATTCAAAAGCTTTGTTTTCAGTTTCAGAGATCCTTTCTTCTGCCTGATCAACCCTATTACTGAGGGATTCTACTGTTTTTGGACCCCCTCAACTAACTTTTTTGTTTCCTTGAGCTCTGCTATCTCTTTTCTCATTATGTCCATATCTTTGGTGACTTGG
>NW_003852420.1:2292481-2308754 GCF_000181295.1 Otolemur garnettii
CCGGCTATTTTTTGGTTGCAGCCGTCATTGTTGTTTGGCGGGTCCGGGCTGGGGATTCGAACCCACCACCTTAGGTGTACGTGGCTGGTGCCTTAGCCAGTTGAGCTATAGGCGCTGAGCCTCATTAATTTCTTGAAACAGCTTTAGAACTACTCTTTGGAATTCAATTTCTATCTTTTCTTCCATTCTATTTATCGTATTTGCCATCCAAATTCTGAAATTGATTTCTGACATTGCTGCCATTTGTCTATGCATAGCTTCCTCAGTTGTATGTCCTTTGTCATCTCCTGGGCGTGGATGATGACATACTCTTGTTATTCATGTTGCCAGAGTTCTTTTTTTTTTTTTTTATTGAATGGTAACTATGTACATTAATGCACTGTTGCCAGAGTTCTTCTCTTGGCTCCACACCATGTTTGTTTTCTACTGTTTGGTTATTAGAACTGGTAGGGTGAGATTGAATTGGGGTTCCCAGGTAGTAGAGTTTGTTTCTTACCAAAGTGCTAGGCTTTGTAATTGTGGCTTATCTCCTACAGCCTTACAAAGGCCCCTTTCAGAGTTTTAGCTGGAGACTCTGAGGACCTACTTGGTGAGATAGTGCAACTTAGCTCTGTTTTGATATCAGCCAAACTCTACCCTATCCCAAGAAACCACAGTATTAGGTTTAAATCTCAACTATGAAGAGATACAAACAGCTGCAGCGCCCAGCCCCCACCCTTTTGTTCTTTTCTGCTACAGAACTTTGAATGTCAACCTCAGAATGTCCCTGAGTGGACAGCCCTAGAAATGGGTTCCAACCAATTTGTCTTAGGCAGTATAAACCCTGTCCAACAGAGAGAAGTTAAAGGGTCTCCAACAGCACAATTGGAGCCAGGCATCCACACTCCCACCTGCCAGACTCAGTCCGCTTCTCTACTTTCAGGCCCAGCTGGAGCCAGGGGCCGGGCCATGCCCCCACCCACCAGTCTCAGTCCACATCCAGCTAGCCTCTGCTTCCCAGACCAGTTGGAGTCAGGGGACTATACCCCTGGCTGCCAGTCTCAGTCTGTTGCCTGGCAAGCTTCTGTTCACAGGCTCTGTTAGAGTCAAACACTGTATTCCAGCCACAAGTCTCAGTCCTCACCTAATAACCCTCTGCTCACCAGCCCTGCTAGAGACAGTGGACCATACCCTAACTCTCAGGTCTTGGTTCACACCCTGTAAGCCACTGCTTGAGGCTTCTGTTGGAATCAGGAGAGTACGCCCTTACCCTCAGGTTGCAGTCCATGCCTGTCAAGCCTCTGCTTACAGGCCCAGCTAGGGCTAGGGACCAGACTTGTCTGCCTAACTCAGTGCACCTGGGGCAACCACTCTCCTGCTGTGGGTGCCATCAGAGCTGGTGGTTCTGCACCCTTTCCCGCCAGACACAGCCTGAACCGAGAGTCAACACTTCCCCTGGCTAGGCACAGTCATAACCAGGGAACTGCTCCTCCTCCCACCAAGTGTCCTTTTCTTCCCTCTTTCTCTCTTGTTAGTCACAGATTCCATCCTAATGCTTGGTAGACCACACTATGCCTAGTTCTTCAGGACAAGACCAAACACTATGTTCTGCAGAGGTCAGAACTTCAGGCTGCCATATGAGGGGGAAAGTGTAGACAGGGGGTTTGGACTTGTGGGGGAAAATATCTGTTCAATTTTATGCCTGGCAGTGTGGAGTCTAGGTTCTTAAGTGGGAACTCCCTGGAGAAAGAGACCTGGAGTTTAGCAGCTCTCTCCATCAAGGTAAAGTGAGAGGTCTTTTATTCCCTGCTCATTCACAGATAGCCTGTGGCCCACACCCTGTTTGAGGGAGGGGGTCTCCCGTGCTGTAATTGATAAGCTTTGTACCTGTAATTTGGTTTCTTGAATGCTCTTCCTTGGAGTTACAGCTTGCCGAACTTCCTTCTTGGCTCAGCTCCGTGTCTTTGGCTTCATAGAGTCCGGTTCCATCCAATTTTTGTTCCTCTGCTCAGGAGCTTCTGCTGAGTGTTGCTACTAGTTGGCCATCTTCCCTGGTTCTGAGGGTTCTTTAGAGCCTTTTAACAGTTGTATCCACCCCACATTTATTACTTCCTTTTTTCTATGTAGATATTCTTAAGACTGTGACTTTTCTTGATATTGTAGAGTTAAGCTGGCTGTTTACATGAGATTCTTGTACTCATTATCCATGGAGCATTCTTGGTGAGTTGGTGTGTGGGACATTGGGGTATCTATGGGCCTGTTTGAGGTGTTTCACAGTCAAGGGGTCCCACTTGGCTCTGAAGTGCCTTTCTGAAGGAGTTGTGGAGTTGTTAATAGCATCCCAGGCCTTTCTTCCTTCTTCCAGCCTACCCAGCCACTCATTCATGCCAGTTACTTCAGTATTTTGGGTGGAGTAAGAAAAAATTTGGTTTCTTGGGAGTATCTTGCATAGCTGGGATACTTATGTATTCTTTTATTATGTTCTCACTTTCCATGTGGTATAAATTGTGATTGAAGGTCTCTCCCTTGGCACTCAGCTGTGCCACATTGGGGAAGGGTGATTAGGATAAACTGAAACTATTCTTCTTATTCTCTTCAATGCATTTGTTCTTTGATTTTGTGCTGCAACAGTGGGCTAAAACTTCTCTGTTGGACTCCTGAACTCACGGAAGGTATTCTCATTCATAGGTAGTTGCAAAATAGATGCTTTAGTCAGGGGTTGATCTTAGAAAGCTTTTATTTGACCATCTTGCTATGTCATTCTGATTAGTAATCTTATTATATCCTCTTCTACTCTGTCAAAAATCTGTGCCTATCCTCTGCAGATAACCTGAAATTTGTGCATCATTCACTTACTTTAAACAAAAAGTTTAATTATATGTGTATGCATCCCTAAATAATATATTGTTTACTTTTAGTTTTTAATGACATGTAGGACCATAGTGTCGTATAGTATGTAGTCTTTTGTGTCTAGCTTCTTTTACTAGATGTTATGTTTTCATGGCATTTGTTCTTATAGTTGTCCTGTCACTCTAGTGCATTTATTTTATATGTTGTATAATACTTCTATTGTGTGAATATATCATACAAGGTACTATGTGAGTTTTATGCTTTCTCCTGCATGTATTACCTATAATTCTTCTAAAAAGAACTTTTTTCATATCATCCATTTGGCTACCAAGAGGTACAGTTCATACAGGACAAGTAGGAAAGATGTTCAGATTCTTTTATTTATATACTAATTTTCAAAATAATGAGATGGTACATAATCTCCAAAGACAACCATTTAGGTTTTATTTCATCTATTTTTAAAAATTTATTATTTATGTGCTCATGTATAATATTGTCAATTGGCAGATTTTTGCATATTTGATGTTTTAATCTATTGCATTGATCATTATTTTCCTCCAGCATTTAAGTGCTCTGTTAAAGTACGATTCTCATAAACAAATAACAGTTGAACTTTTCCTTCAAAAAATTAATCCAGATTGATAACCTGTGTCTTTTACGTGGAGTGTTTGGTTCATTTACATTTAGTGTAAGCATTGTTATGTTGGGCTAAATATACCATCTTGCTTTTTGTTTTTTATTCTTTCTTTGTTTTGTTTTTTTCCTATTTTATTTGGGCTTTACTACTTTTTTTTTTTTTTACCCCAGTATTTTATTTTTTTCCTTCTCTATAAATATTTTGCTATTATTTTATGTATTAAGTTTTCTGCGGTTGTTGTTGGGATTATATTAATAATATACATAATTAATTTACCCTGATCTTCTTTAGGATAATATTACTTCATGAACAATGCAAGAATCTTCTAACAGTATAAATGCATTATTTCCTTCCGTTTATCTCAGAATGTGTCTAATGTTTGTATTATGTTATAAGCTTTATGATACGTTATTACTGTTTTGGCATTCAGTTGGCTTTTAAGGAAATTTACGTGTGCACACTCACACATGTATACACATGCACACTTTTTTTTTTTTTAATTTACCTGGTGAATCTCTCTGATATTTTCTTCCTACTGAAAGAGCTCAGGCTTCTCTCTGATATTGTTTCCTTTTAGCCTAATGAGTGCCTCTTAATATTTTTGTAGTTCAGGTCTCCTACTGATGAGTTGTCTCAGCTAAGTCTGTCTGAAATATCTTTATTTCTCTTTTACTTTTGAAGGATATTTTATCTGCATAGAGAATTCTGTGTTGAGTTGTTGTTTTTTCTCTTTAGGTATTTAAAACTGCCATCTCATTGTCTTTTTGCGTAGTATGTTTGTGGTAAGTAGTTTATATAGTTGTCCTTTTGTGTATAATGTTTTTTTTTCCACCTGTTTGTTTTTAAATATTTTATATTTGATTTTCAGACATTTGACTACAATGTCTAAATATGGTAGTCTTTCTGTTTACCCTTTTTGGGTTTGTTGAACTTTTATGTTATTTGGGTTGTCATGTTTGGGAAATTCTGTGCCATTGTATTTTCAGGTATTTCTTTTACCTTTTCTCTTTTATTTCTGGAGCTGTTGTTATGTTAATTTGATATTATTCAACAGATATGTGGTGCTCTTTCATATTTTTTTCATTCTTTTCCTCTTTGTGTTTTAGTTTGGATAATTTCTCATGACTATATCAAGTTCACTGTTTCATTTGTTTTTAAGTCTATTGAATGTACTTTTGTTTATTGTACTTTTTTCTTTTGAGTATTTCCATTTGGTCTATTTTTACAGATTTCCTATGCTGAGATTTCCACCCTTTTCTCAAATATTTTCCAGTAGATAATTGCGTAAACCGTTATCTTTATCTTAAAAGTATCATTTGATAATTTCAATATCTGAGCAAATATTTCTTATTTTTATATGTCTTATAATTATTGATTATATGTTAAATATTGTATTTGAAAAATAGAAGAGGGTGGTGCCTTTGGCTCAAAGAACTAGGGTGCTGGCCCCATATGCTGGAGGTGGTGGGTTCAAACCCAGTCCCACCCAAAAACTGCAAAAAAAAAAAATCAAGAAAAAATAGAAGAGACTGAAGATAATACTTGCTACTAGGAAAGGACACATTCTATTATGTGTATCTGGTATGACAAATCAAGTTAGTCTCTTCTATATTTGAGTTGGTACTAGGTCTAATTGCAGCAGTAGATATGTTTTACTTCCAGTTTCAGATATTTTGATGGTATAATGTTGAGAGCATCAGTAGAGCTTGGGATCTGATCACCAGCCAAACTCCAGAGATTTCTTTATTTGTAGCCCAGCAGTTAGCTATTGGAAGCATGGGGGACATTTTCTCTCCCTCTCCTTTACAGCCTGGCTTTCAGGTTATTGATCACTAGGGAGATTTTAACTCTTGCCCACTTGTGATATCTTCCTATGTGTGGCCATTCTGCCCTCACACTTTGGAGGACTTACTTAGGAAAGATCCAGTGTGCTTTTCAGGGATTTCTTTCAGCTCTTTTTTCCTCTTCCTATTGTTTGGTGGCTGCATTAGCCTTACAGTACTGATGGCTCTATATATCTAGGTTGGTTAGGGAGGCTGACTTTCAGCTCTTCTGTTTTATTCCTAGCCCTTAACATGCCACTGCTTTTCACTTGGAAAAGAACCTGGGTATCTGAGGGTATGGGTGTCTTTCAGCTCTCTTCCCTGCTCCACATTTTTAGAGCTCTTTGAAGACTTGTAGGAAGAAAGTGTTAGGAATAGATGCAGACTTGCTTAGAGAATCGGCCTTTTCTTGATCCAGTTCATTGTGTTAACTCATATAAGGTTATTTAAAGGTCATCAGAGTTCACCTAGTTTCTTGTTATACTCATCCAAGGCATTTATTCTCTTTTCACTGATTCCTTAGGAATAAAAGGTGCCATGGATCTTTTCTGTCATAGAAAAATCTTCTGTCTTTTGGAATTATGTTCATTGAATTATTTTTGCTTCTTTAACCGTCAGAGTTCTTTTTTTATTTAACAAAAATGTGATTTTATAGTTTATTTGGCTTTCTTTCATTGGTAGGGTATTAATGATGGACTCTTGCAAGTTTCTCCATCTTAACTAGAAGTAGAAATTCCAGGGCTCAGTTTTGGAGGCTTACAAGAGACATTAAAGGGTTTGGAGCCATTATTCTTTTGGCTGGTGAAATTCTTCCACATTTTGGCAATGAAGCTCCTTTTTGTTGGCTTCTGTGGTCTTTTTCATGACTGTCTTTGGTAATTCCCTTATTTTTAAGAAGAACAAGACATCTCAGACATCCTTTTGTATACTTTAGCCAGATCTAAAACCAGTCATTTCTCCAAGGATCTCCCTCCTCCCCTTTCTTCTCCCACCCTTTTCCTCCTCCTTCTCTTCCCCCTCTTCCCCTCCTCCCTTCCTCCTTCCCTCCTTTTTAAAATAGCAAATGGCATCATTCACATAATAATCTAATTTCAGGATATTCACTGCAATTTTTATTTTAGCCTCTACATCAGTGGTTCTCAACCTTCCTAATGCCACAGCCCTTTAATACAGTTCCTGTGAGTCATGACCAGCTGGTTGAGAATTGCTGCTCTACATGATCATGTCACTGTTCCCTTTGTCACAGGGGGTTCATGGTCCTAACAGCAGTATTTTTATTGAAAGTTAAAATGAAAGCTTAACCTATAGCTTTAAAACCATATGCTTATCAATTTTTAAATAAAATTAAATCTGCATGGGTTCTTAATTTGGGGTTTGTTGACCCTGTAGGATATAGGTTTTTATGTAGCATGCTGTGAATTTCCCAAGACCTGAGATTATATAGGAAATTTTAGCAAAGATATGTCTTTTTATTATGACCTAAGAGAGATTAGGAACCACAATCTAGGTAATTTTGAATAAAATTATAAATAAATGTTAAAAAGAATACAAGTAAGTTTATTTTCTTCTTTTACTAGTATTATTTTTTAGTATTAGTGTTACAGGAACACTCTGTAGAATGCTGAATTTTGTATTGTCTAATTGCCTTTTGCTAGTTAATTAATTTGAGATGGCCTACCTATATTTTGCCTTTTTTTTCTTTTATCTACTTATTGGTGATAAGACAGCTTTTAATAGTTCTATATTGTTATTCCTTTAATTCTATTCTAATCTAGAGTGTAGAATGTGATTACTATTTTCCCCTTGCTCTTTCAGAACATTTGTGTCTTTCCCCTCCCTCAAAACTACCCTTGATACTGTGTTGAATAGAGAAAGGGATAAGCAGATTTAAGACTTTTTTCCATCATACTTTATGTGGCCTCTAAATACTGAATGTTGTTTTTAAACTTTGAGTACAGCTTTAAAACTGATGAGATGCTTTATTTTGCCTCTCCTTTGTACAGAGGAATTTACTGAGAAATAACATTAGCTCTAACTTATTTTTTCAGTTTTTAAAGAGGTCTTGGCCATTCAAATCACCTCTATAAATCACTTATGAATTTTAAGTCATTAATAAAATTATTAAATATTTAATATATGGCTGATTTAGTTAAAGGTTAAATTTATGGCATAGAATAACTATCTTATGATCTATTTGTGAGCTTTGTACTATAGATATACCATATTTTTCATGTGTAATATGCCCTCATGTATAATGTGCACTCATGTTTTGGCCTTTCAGGAAAAAAAATTTTTTCATTTTAATTTTTTAGTTTAAGTTTTTAATTGTTTATATTTAAGTACTTATTTTTGAATTATGAAGGAATTTTAGCATTTATTTTTTAGTATAGTACAAGAAATTTTATGTAATAAATAATTATGAAATACAAGAACAGATATAAGAATTTTTTAGGTACTGCTAACAAATAGTACTACCTATAGTAATGTACATCCTATTTTTGCTTCAAAAAGTATTGCACAAAAGTATGCATTTATACATGGCAAACTGTGGTAATCAATATGTGTGTTGGAGGTCCGCAGTCCCAGTTCCTTTTGGCCTTGGTTTATTACTTGGCTGAGCTAGAAAGTTCAACCGAGGTGTGGTAATTTAAATTAAAAAAAGAATGGAAATAGAAGATAAAACTGGAGCAGCACAAACAGTATGAATCTAAAATAAAAGTAACCTGCCCAAGTTTCATTGTGACAAACAGAAATTTTGTTTAGGAAGAACAAAGAGAAAGTTTAGAACGCTAACAAAGAGAGTTGGAAGTGGGTTCCTCTCATGAAGGAGGAGAAGTGAGAGATGCGGAGACTCAGAGGCCTTTCGTGGGTATAAATACCCTCTCCATTTGAAATTGGTTATGAGTCTTTTTCATTGGCCTCTCTGTGCTTCCAGGAATTACCCCCCCCCCTTTTTTTGAGACAGAGTCTCACTTGTTGCCCTCAGTAGAGTAAGTACCCTGGCATCCCAGCTCACAGCAACCTCAAACTCTCGGGCTCAAGCAATTCTCTTGTCTCAGCCACCCAAGTAGCTGGGACTACAGGCTCCTGCTTCAATGCCTGGCTATTTTTAGAGACAAGGTCTCACTCTTGCTCAGGTTGGTCTTGAACCCACCTCCCAGAATCCTGGGATTACAGGCATGAGCCACCGCACGCTTTTCTATGGGTCAATGATTATTGTGTTTCTACTGGTCACTAGTTATCTACATTACCCCATACCCACATTTTAATGGGCTACCCAGACTTCTTGTTCAGTAGTAGGCCAACCTTTTCTGTCATCCCCCTTGAAGCTTCTTTCTTAAAGGTCGTTCTCATTAATTAATGATCTTCAAAATTTTCACTGCACACCTAAGATCCTCTCATGGCACACTGGTTGAAAATCAGTGAAGAAGATTGACAAGAGCATCAGCTGAACATTATACATAGTGTTGCTTCTTCTATGGCAACCACCCTAATGAAGATCTCAGGTGTGGATAAATTGAATGCTTATATGTATAGTACATTTCCCAGGTAAGCATAAAATAGTAATGGAATTTAGGGGTACCATCTTAGATAAGAACACCGCTTCTCCTGGGAATATTGCCCTTGATTTTTTTTACCTGCCTAGGTCCATTTGTCCCTGATGCTCTAATTAGAGCATTGTAATTTAGATAACTAAACTTAGATAATTTAGAGGAGAAAGTTAGGTTCTGTTTCATCATTTATATTCGCACTCAAAAAATATTGAGTAAACTTTCACTGGACAGAGAGAAGGAAGGGACAGCAGGAGTGATTCAGTTGTTGTGAAAGGAAGTATCTCTGTTCTCTTCTCTGTGAACTAGAGACTTCCTCTGATTGACAAATTAAATGAAGGGTTTTTGCAATACATATTTATAGAGGTTTTTTTTGTTTGTTTATTTGTATGTTTTAGGTTTTTTAAATAGGCTATTAAAATAAATATCCTATGAAAGTACTTGCATTCACAAAAATGAGAACATGTCATTTTTATGTGACTACTTATTTAGACAGTTGAATCTTTTGTGATTTGGTTGTATCCTATCAATAAAATTGACACTGGTCATAAAAATTAATAAATATAAGGCACTTAGCATATATACTATTTGCCTAGCATTGTGTTCTAGATGAGATATTTCCCTGTTTAATTATAACTGTTCTAACATTTCTATGCATTATCAATAATTATGAAATGCTAAAGCATATTTCAACCATACTCTACTTTTAAAGAGATGGTATCTCTAGGAGATAATTTTAAAATTGGTTTTTCTTTTGGTTATTTATTATTTAGCTAAGAAAACATGAAAAAAACCTCAGTTATTTTTGATTGATATACTATAAACTTCCAAAGCATGAAATGGATTATAGATTAGAGAGAACTGAATACTTTGGAAACACTAGATTTTGAGTTGACTGGATTAGACATCTTCACCATTTGTTCCATTTCTTTATGTTTTCTTCTTATATATAATAGGCTCCAGGTTTGATAACCATGGGGCTACAGTGAAGACTGAAATCATGTGTATCCTATCACTTTTAAGGCAGCCCTCTCTTTAATTTCACAAGACAGGCTTGAAAACCAGAAGTAACTCAACCCCAAAATTGGCAGTAAATCCTCTGACAGGGAAAAGGTGACGTACTGTGTAATAAATGCCTTTGTTGAAAAGGAGATGTTGCAATCCTGGAAACTAAAGTACCAAATGTTTCCTTTTAAATTTGGAAAGGCCTTTCCTCATTACTTATCTCTCCCTGTGGACTTCTAACAGGAGATGTGTTGAAAGATTTTCAGATGCCCACTAGCCACAGCGAGAGTGAATGGCAGCATTTATAAGATGTTATAAATGCTTCAAAATCATCAGTAATCCTTGGCATTGTGAGGTTTACCAGTGGTAGTGAATGTGGGCTTTTATTGTTCCTTATCCTGTGCCCTGTACACAGGCTTCCTAAGAACGTGGTTAGGTCTCTCTTATTGATATAATATTACTTTTTCCCCCTCTGGGGGCTCTTTGTATTAGATTGAGGTGGGAGTGGTTTAGAGGAAATAGTCTGCCAAGGGGAAGAAAGATCTGTGAGATTATGAGTTACACATAAAAATATTAATCTCATTTTGAGGTCCCGTGGAGCAAGTATTCTGTAATCCTCAACTGTTTGAACACTACATTAGAAACTAGGCAACATAAGGGCCTTTTAATTTTTATTTTGTAATTATATGGCTATACCACCACCACTGCTGCTACTACATGAGATAAAGATTAAAAACAAATTGAAAATGATCTAGATATGTAATAAAGATATGATAGATCTTAAATGTCAGCTAAGATTTGGTAAATTTTCTTGTTTCTCTGTTCTTGTTGAAGAAGGCTTTCAGTTTGTTATTTTTACATTTTGGAACTAAAACATCATTTAACAAGACTTGATTAGGCTGTTACATTACTTATATTTAATAATCTTTATTTGTAGGATGCCTCTGTCAAATAGCTAAATTAAAAAATAAACTATATGTGTGATGAAGATCAAAGGAAATAAAACATTTGTGGCATCATTCAGTTTCGCCAACTCATGCATTCAAGGTATAGGGAAGTGAAGTGAATGGGAGAGACCTTGGCTTAAGGGAAAGTATTGTGAATGTAGGAGTGTAATACTGCAGTTAGGCAGTAAACCTGTTGCACTAAAAATAGGTTTTTATTTTAGAAGCTAGGGGAAATAAAATAAATAAAAAATCATGTATAATCTGAGAGGTTCTGGCATAGAACAGGGTGAGGGTCCACAAGAAAGGAGAGGAGGCCAGTCCAGGGATAAGGAAAAATGTTAATAAAGGCGGAAAAGCAGAATGGAGACAGACTAGGAGTCAGCTCAGCTACCACACAGTTACAGAAGACTTTTATTAGCCTTATCAGTGTAGCTAGAATGGGGAAGTGAAGTATAGCTGGAATGGGGAAGAGACGGGAGTGGTTTACCGCCTGGAACTTATTTATGGTCGGGTGTTTCCAGAACTGTGGCCTTTAGGTTCTCCAGGAGTCTGGGGAGGGTGTAGTTGGCTTCTGACCTGTTTTTCTAAAATGGCTGTGCTCCTGTCAGGGTTATGAGAATTCCTTTCCCACATAATCTGTAATCTCTAGATAACCACAGTTAAAATGTTGCCTGGCAGACAAAGAGAAATCTTTATCATATTATTTGTTTTGATAGTGGGAGGTTTACTTAGGTGGTTATTTTGACACCATGTGAAAGCTTAGCTTGATTTGAAGCAGCAGCCTTCAGAATTATGAATCGAAGCATAAATGTATTTTTAATTCTATTCTAATAGGAACTAAAATAAAATCTTAAGTCTTCCCCCACCTTTGTGACTGTCTGACTGTACTCCCTCTTGGCCAAGGGGATCCCTAAAACTGAGTTCTGGCCATGATTAAGGAGATCAGACAATGCCTCGTCATGCTCCCTCCCCTTCTTAGGGACTTGCTCTGTGATTCATTAACAGCAAAAGGATATACAAGACCTACCTGCAGGTACTCAATATATACAACAAACTGCTTGGATCTGTCCTATACTTTGTCTCTGATTAATAGACCCTTTATCTCAAGCATTCCTTTTCATTGACTCCTAGTCTTTTAGACAAAGCCAAACTTTTTCAGCAAATTGTCGGCTAAAGTATCTTTAAATCCACCTATAAACTGTAAGTTCCTCTCACCCTTAGATAGGATATCCCACCTTATTTGGTGAAATGTATTGATTTATGACCTTACCTGTAAACCTTGTCTCCCTAAAATGTATAAAACTAAACTCAGGAGGCTGAGGCAAGAGAATCACCTAGGCCCAGGAGTTAGAGGTTGCTATGAGCTGTGTGACACCATGGCACTCTACTGAGGGCGGTAAAGTGAGACTCCGTCTCTACAAAAAAAAAAAAAAAAAACGAACCTAAACTAACCCCACTATTGTGAGTCCACTTGCTCAGGGCTTCTTGGATATGACTCTGGGTCATGGTCTTCCAATTTGACTCATAATAAACCTATTTAAATTATTTCACAGATTATGGCTTCTTTTCTGTGGTTACTAGGCTCATAGGGATGATTGTCAGGTCAGCTGGGAATCACCTTGTCCTAATAAAAGGACAATACAGGGAATAAGATGATGAGAGACAGGAAAATAAAATGATTTTTCTTAGGTTAGTCTTTATCCTTGCTATAGTATTTATTAAGCACTTACTATGTGTTCAACTCTGTGCTAAATGCTTTATGTACATTGTCTCAGCAATCCTGTGAGGTAGTTGATGCCCTATTTTACCCCTGAAGAATCTGAGATGTGAATAAACAGTACCTGTCTGGATTCAAGCATGAGCCTCACTGTAGAATAGGTAATATTAACCCTGATCCTACAGGACTTGTTGGGTGTGTGTTTGTGTGTGTATGAGAGAGAGAGAGAGAAAAGGAGAATGAGTGAATATGAATGAATGCATAGATGCAGTAAACAAAATGCACAAGTTGTCTTTCTAAACAAGACCCTGCTGTTTAACCCCCAGAAAGCTCAAATTTGTTCTTTAGTAAAAATACAGAAGTGTTTTGTAATGTAAATCAGTGTATTCGCTAGAGAAATACTGACAAGATACTCTTATTAACTCTTCTAGTTTCCTTGGGTTAGTTTCCACCTTTTCTGAATTCTGTACAAACTTATAAATAAGTTTTCCCAAGATGGCCTCACGGAAGTGGTATCACATGGCTGAGAGAAGTGGTCATTGTTAAATGGATAACAAGCACTCTTAAATATGAAAGGCTCTATTTTTCAGGCAATATGAAGTATTTATTTTAACCAAATCACTTTTTTTATTCAAACAAAAAGAAATTTGGCTGTTGGAAGCAATTAAGTATATCCTGGGTTTCTTCCCCAAAAAAACCCTTACCTAAAATAAATGGTTTGTTTTCATTTATTGCTGCTAATGGTTTCTGATAAATATATTTATGAGAACTTGTCAGCAGGTATGTCCAAGACAACGCAAAGTTACATGCTTGAGTTAGAGGAAGTAGCTAGAAGTCATCTTCTCTCAGTGTAAAATTTTCTGAGCCATTTTTTATCAGTAGCAAAGAACCATCTATGTAGATTAGTATCAATTGGCCCCAAATATTTATTTAGAAAAAAAAAATTTTTTTTTTTTGAGACAGACCCTCAAGCTGTCCGCCTGGGTAGAGTGCTATGGCATCACAGCTCACAGTAACCTCCAACTCCTGGGCTCAAGCGAGTCTCCTGCCTGTGCCTCCCAAGTAACTGGGACCACAGGCACCCGCCACAATGCCTGGCTATTTTTTGGTCACAGCCATCATTGTTGTTTGGTGGGCCCAGGCTGGATTCGAACTCACTACCTTAGGTGTATGTGGCTGGCGCCTTAGCCACTTGAGCCACAGGCACCGAGCCTTATTTAAAAAAATTAATGTCTAAAGAACATATGGCGTAAAAGGAAGGAAATTTGGATCCATACTACAATGTAGATGAGACTTGAAAACATTGTTAAGTGAGATAAGCCATTCACAAAAGGACAAATACTGTATGATTTCTCTTGTAAAGACGTACCCAGAGTAGTCAAATTCATGGAGACAAAGTAGAATGGTGATTGTCAGAGTTGTGGGGAGGAGAAATGAGGAATTAATGTTTAATGGGCATAGACTTTCAATTTGAGAAGATGAGAAAGTTCTGGAGATAGAACATGGGAATGATTGCATAGCAATGGTTAAATGCCATTATATATAATAAGAATGTGTATATCTGTAAAAATGAGAACATAATTGCTATAGCTAGACAAATAAGCTTTTTAAAATTAAAATTTAAAATAAAAAAAATCGGTGTCAAGTTGCTTGGGAGGAGACTGGCACTCATTAGACTGTCTGCTTAAATAATCAGCAAGTGGGCCTTTTGGCTCATGCATGTTACCTCTCAGTCATGGGATGGCTGCTGTGCTTCATGCTTAGCTACACAAGTATAGGTATGGAACATGGGATTTAGTCAGCTATGGCAGAAACGTTCCATTTAATTCTCCTCGAATGTCCAGGTACTCCTCCATATGCTCTTTCTGGCCGAGGGACTGGAATGGAAATGATTTGTTTCACTTCCAGGCTAAGGTGGTAAAACAGCCCTCTTGAACAGCAGGGTGGCCCTCTCATTCCTTTCGAGTGGAATTATTTGATCCCACTTTGTAAAAACAGTAAGTACATTTATAGGTGATGGAGTCTCTATCTGCCTCAGTTTGTTCTGAGTGAGAGTGTGAAGCAGATCTCCAGGTGACCTAGTTATAACATCAATGAGAATTATATTTTTGTTATGTCACTGAGATTTGGAAGTTGTTCTTTTTGCAACTAGTTTAGCTATTTTGACTGATACTTCATGTTGGACTTTGGCCAGACAGGTTTAATGACATAAGGGAAAGGAGTAAGGGAATGTGTATAAATTGATGAAGCATAGAAGTTTAGCTGGATAAGAAAAGAGGTGCGGACTCGAGCGAGGAATAGGCAAAAAGCAGCAGAATCGATGGGTAGCAGTTTTTGATGAGGTGGAAGGAATGTTGAAGTGCTCAAGTGGGTGAGCTGGAAAGACAGGAGTGAGATAAGTACAGTTCAGATTATGGACAAGTTAGCACTGCTGCTGATATAGCCATGGGAGGGAGTTTATGAGGTAGTGTAAATAACTGGAGAGACTATCAGAGAACCTAGAAGCCAAGATACTGGGAGAATGATCTAGATAAATATTAAAATCAGCAAGAATTATGACAGGTAATAGTGTTGGGCAGAATAGAAGGGAGCTGAAAGCTAAATTCTGTAAGAAGGAGTTTGTCTTTGTAAGTTGAAAGTGTCTATATTCATACTTACTCTAGAATGGTAATTTAACTGTTTCCAAATTGTTAGGTATTTTCTCTGGTGTTTTTTTTTTTTTTTTTTTGCCATGGCTTCTTTCGGCCTCTTTTTGTTGGAGATTTTTAGCTATCAGTTGACTTTTTAAATTTTTGTATTTCTTTATAGGTGATTTTCCTTTTCTCTGTGGTTAGCTTTTATTTAATTTTATTTTTTTATTGAGACAGTCTCACTTTGTTGCCCTCTGTAGACTGCTATGCAATCATAGCTCACAGTAACCTTAAACTCTTGGGCTCAAGCAATTCTCTTGCCTCTTGCCTCCACCTCACTAGTAGCTAGTTTGTTTTTTTTTTTAAGCATACCCTAGGCTATGTTTGAACCTACCAGCCCTGATGCATGGGGCTGGCACCCTAACCACTGAGCTACAGGCACCCATTTATAGTTAGTTTTTAATATTTCCTTGTGGTCTTTGCTCCAGAGCTTCACAGTGATACACCTGAAGATGGATTTGTTTTTATTTCTCTTCTTTGCAGCTCTATATGGGTCTTTAGATTAAGAGCTTACTTATAACATAAATTCTGGAAAATTCTTTTTCATAATTCAAATATTAGTACTCTCTTCCCCATTTTTTCTTTCCTCTCCTTCAAAATGTCTATTAGTGTGTTAGACATTATTATTTTGCACTCTGGACCTCTTAACTCCTTATTTTCCTTCTCTTTATCATCCTAGGGTGGTTTTTAGTAACACAGATACAAGTTCTAGTTCTCTCTCATGAGTAGCATGTATTCTGATGCTTGATAAAATGTAGTTTTTTGAAATGTTCTATCTGGTTCATCAAAAAATCTGCAAACCTCTCATTCCCTTCCTATGTTGTGTTACTTTTTAAAATTATGAATTTCTTTCCTTTGTACTACAGATTGTTTTATTATGAAAATAGGAAAACTGTGACCTGTACTTCAAATCTGGTCCATAGCCTTTTTCTTTCTTTTCTATTTCTTTTTTTTTTTTTTTTTTTAAAGATAGTCTACTTGTGTTGCCCTCAGTAGAGTGCTGTGATATCACACTTCACAGCAACCTCAAACACTTGGATTTAAGCAATTCTCTTGCCTCAGCCTCCCAAGTAG
>NW_003852420.1:2308774-2332539 GCF_000181295.1 Otolemur garnettii
GCACTTGCCACAATGCCCACCTATTTTTTTGTTGTAGTTGTCATTGCTGTTTGGCAGGCCTGTACTGGGTTCGAAACCACCAGCTCCAGTGTATGTGGCTGGCGCCCTAGCTGCTGAGCTATAGGTGCTGAATCACCTTTTTTTTTTTTTTTATGATCCATGAGCAAAGAATGATTTAAATTTTTTAAAACCATTGTTACAAAAAGCTTCCATAATATTTGACTGATAGAAATAATATGTAGCCAGCAAAGCCTACAACATTTACTATGTGACCTTTTCCAGAAAAATTTTGTCAACCCCAGTTCTATTATTTCTACTTCTTTGTATGAAAATTCTTCTGCTCATTCTTTCTTATGGTTGGATGTGTATGTTAGGGGTGTGGGATTTATAATTTCTGTTGGGAGTTCTTCTTCAAGTGGGTTGTGAAAGGTTAAGGATCCCCAGAAGAGAGGACATGAGTCTGGGACATACTGCAACCTCAGCAACAAGAAACACACTGGGAAGGAGTGAGCTGAGGCTGGGGTAAGAGTTGGGGTTAAGAGGAGCTGACTTGGCCATAGAGACTGGCACTCAGAGGGCTATGAGAAGTTCAGAGATTGGTCTGTAGAATATACCTTCAGGGCACTGGCATCTGGACTGGATGAAATGACACTCAGGTGAAAATTCACTGGCCATTAGGAGTTTGACACTTTTGAGAAGGTCTGACAATGTGTAGTAGCACCTCTGCCCACTGCTGTGTAATCCTGGCCTACCACGGAGGAGGAACTCAGTAAACAGACTAGCAGATGAAATGTATGGGGGCAAGAAATGAAAGTCAGGTCTACATTTTGGGGACTGGTGAGTACCCACCAGGTATTTGCTGCCATCTAGTAGTCCGAGAATACTAACCAGATAGGAAGAATGTAGAGAGATATGTGATACCTCTAATAGTTGTCTTATAAAGTACTGGGGTTCCTGGGAATTTTCTATATAAGAAGTTTATATCATTGGCAAATAGGGACAGTTTTATTTCTTCCTTTATGATTTTAATGCCTTTTATTTCTTATTCTTGCTTTATTGCAATGGGTCAGCTCTCCAGTATATTATTGAAGAAAAATAATGAAAGTGGACACCACTGGTTTGTTTCTGATCTTAGGGAGAAACAATTCAGTATTTTATATGATGTTAACTGTAGGTTTTTTTTTTAAGATGTTCTTTATATCTGGAAATTTATAATTGAATTTAGAGGCTCTATCAGATTCAACTATAGTATTTTTGGTGCTAGGCAAGACTATATATGCATAATTTTATCAAGAGACACATAATACCTGGTTGTAGCTTTTTGTGATATTAGCAGCCTCATTGATGATTGTCGTCTGTGTAAATTATTGCATTATTATTAGGTTACAAATGATTATATTCTAATTATGCTAATTTTCCTTCATTTATTAGCTGGGATACTTCTAGAGAAAATTTTCTTTCAAATGAATTTTCTTTATTGTTGTCTGTGTAAATTACTGTATTATTATTAGGTTACAAATGGTTATATTCTAATTATGCTAATTCTTCTTCATTTATTACCTGGGATACTTCTCTAGAGAAAATTTTCTTTCATAAACTGTTTGGTTACCCTGCTTATACAGTTCTTATAGGAAAGTCAGAAAATGCTTGCTTGTTTTCTTTCATTTTTCAGTTTTCAGAATGGTGAATTGGTTTCATAGCATCCTCCAAAGGTGATGAGTATTTCTAAAAACATAAATTTGCCATGTGTTTCAATCCATTTGCCTGTGGTGCTTATTGATGCTAAATATATACATTTCTAATTTCTTTTAGAGCTTAATGTTTATCACTTTTCTTCTAGTTTTTTTGTCAGGTTTTCATTTCATGTACAACCCATGTTTTCTGCTGAGATATATTCTTAACTTGCATAAACTAGGATAAAAAGATATAATAAAAAGCCAAACTGTCAGTAAGTTTTTGGTGTCATGGCTCTTATGTTAAAGGTGATATATGTCAGATGATATACGTCATAATTTTTAAAGTGTTTTAGTAAAAATCAGTTATTAGGAAACCCTGTATGTTTCTGAATAACAACAGAGGAAAAGGTCTTCCTGACACACATCGTGATGTAATGTTAACTTTTTGTGGTTTAGCTTTTTCACTTGAGGCTTGTATATGTAACTTTCTGAACATTCATTTAGCTTATGATATGCATTTTCTTAGCAATTATAATTGTCCTAAGGTATAACATTTCAGTGTTCAACATACAATATGTAGAAAAGGGAATTAAAATTTATGGAGTTTCATGCACTTAGCACAGTGTCTCTACATAGTAAGTCTCAAGCATGGTTTCGTTCTACTAGCTTTATTGTCATCTTTTTTTTGATGGTAACAAGGATTGCTAAAATCCTATCCACAAAGTTTTATATTAAATTATGTATCTCGATACTGATTCTCAAAGAGATATTTTGATCTTGAAAGATGTTTATACTTTACCAAAAAATACAGTGAAGTTATTTCTGGAAAATACCAGGCGATTTTTAAAAAACTTGCACACTTCTATAAACTGTTTCTATTTTTGCCAAGATGTGTATGTTGTGTATGTAAGGAATGTATTATACATGTGTGTCTCTGTGTGGGTGTATGTATGGGGGAGTGAAAGATAAAGGAAGAGGTGTTATGTGTGAAGAGAAAATTTCTAAAATGGAAGGCATGACCGTAGAATAACAATTACACAGAGTACTTTTTAGGGAGATTTTTTTGTTAGTGCCTAATGCCTGTCGCAATACATATTAGCTAAATAGAGAACTGTATATTGTGTCACTTTGATTTCAGTTTCATGTTTCATTTAATAATCTTAGTCAACATTTTAACATTTCTTTTTGATTGCTAAGAGCCTCCCTTCCTCATTTATGTGTGTTGTGGAGGGGGAGGGGGCAGATACATGTATGCAGATGAATGACCCTGAAAAATGGTATTTTGTCTCTGCTCCTGTTGGGGAATCTGAGCAGATCCTGGAGATGCTCTTTCTTTTGCTATGATCTCCTTGACCATGGAGTTAAAAAATACTTTTCTTTTAGTCTTTTTGGATATTTGAATAATTTGGTACCCTTTTCCCATTATGTCAACTAATGGAGGACTTAATTTCTGAATAAAGTAACTTAACACTTCTGGCGGGAATCCTTTTTAAAGGAAAAATGTTTTAAATTTTAAAGAAACCTTATAAAGCTCTTATGCATATATTGTTTTTGTCTAAGAGGAAACTGACATTTGAATTTGTGAAATTGATTTTGTATGTAAGAAGCATTTCAAGTGAAATTTAGTATGTTTTTTAAAAGTTTTGTTCCTTTAGTGTTTATGAAAGTAACCTTTAAATTTTTTTTATTTCTAAGAATAAGGGCTCTTTTTTCAGAAATTTTTATTAGCACTCAGCCTATAAATTAAATTTCCTCTGTCTCTCCTTTTGCAGGTAGTTTTTATGTTTAACAAGTAGAAACCGTAGTGGAATTCTAGGCAGCATTCCATCATCCCCACCCTGCCACCATGCCTACCCTTACTTAGTGTGTCTCAATAGCTCAAGTTCACCTCAGGGTTAAAATATCTTTTTTTTTTTTTTTAAATATACTTTTTCTATGGAGCTACAGAGAGTTATTTCCCCTTGAAAGGTATGTATATTGCTTTAAGAAGGCAAAAGAGGGGCTATTTTATTAAGTCCACTTTACAGATGTTGATATTTGATGGCACTGCTATGAAAAATTGGTAGGGGGAGATTCAGATTGCCCGTGGTTGCCTAGATCTCTTTCCTACACCCAGGTATATGGGTGCAGAGGGAAAATGGCTATTGGCCATAGGTAGTCATTTATTGACTCAGAGACTGAGCCCAAGTTAATATAAACAAGTAAAATTATAAAACAGGATCTTTTGTAATCACTCAACAGTGAGAATGAGACAAAATCTTAGGAAATTCTCCCTCCCCCCCAGATTAATGTGGGGGTACAAACAGGTTATAATGTTTGTGTTTGTTAGGTAAAGACCCTGTTGTAGTTGTGTCCTATACCCAGAAGGTAAGCTATATACCCTTATGTTGTGCCCCTTAAGTGGGAGCACACCAGCCCCCTTTCCACCTCCCCACCCTCTTTTCTTTTCTTCCCTCTACCTCCCTCTTGAATTGAATTGAGTTTTTCTCTTGTATGAACATGTACTAAATTCTCTACTGGCTTCATATTAGCATTGAGTACGTTAGATGCTTGCTTTTCCATTCTTGTGACGCTTCACTAAAAAGAATATGTTTCAACTCAATCCAAGTTAATACAAAATATGTAAATTCCCTATTTTTTTTTTTGTGGCTGAATAGCTATGATATACACATACCACAGTTTATTAACCCATTCCTGGGTTGGTGGGCATCCAACCTGGGAATGCCCACCATAAATTGGGCATAAGTTGTTTCCACATCTTGGCAATTGTAAATTGAGCTGCAATAAACAATCTAGTGCAAATGTCCTTATAGCAAAATGCTTTCTTTTTCTTCTATTAGAAGAAAATGGAAGATCTATTTTGAGTTCTATGAGGATTTTCCATACTTCTTTCCAAAGAGACTGTGTATTACTTTGTAGTCCCACCAACAGTGTGAAAGTGTTCACTTCTCTCAACATCCATGCTAGCATCTGCAGCTTCAGGACTTTGTGATGTAAGATATTCTCACTGGGCTTAGATGATATGTCAGGGTGGTTTTGATTTGAAATTCTCTGATGATTAGAGATGATGGACATTTTTTTTTTTTTTGAGACAGTCTAACTTGGTTACCCTCAGTAGAGTGCCATAGCATCACAGCTCACAGCAACCTCCAACTCCTGGGGTTAAGTGATTCTCTTGCCACAACCTCCCGAGAGATGATGAACATTTTTTTTATATGTTTGATAGCCATTCATCTCTCAACCCCAGAGAAATTTCTGTTCTTGTCTCTTGCCTGGTGATATTTCTTTTCTCCTACTACATATGGGATTGGATTGCTCTTCTTTTTCCATTTTCTTGTGATGATTCATTAGGTTGTTGATGGCTGACTTTTGGATGAGCTCACTCAGTATGGACTTGTAGGGAAGCGCCTGGATTCTGTATTCAGCTTCCAAGACCAAGTCAAGAAGCAGGGGCTCCTTCACACTGAGGGCATCTATGCAGTCACTATCAATGAAGAGCATGATTGTTTCCAGTCCTAGGAGACAACCTTTATTGTCAACCTTTGTAACAATGAAAATACATCCTGCATATCAGATATTTACATTACGATTCACGACAGTAGCAAAATTCCAGATATGAAGTAAAAACGAAAATAATTTTATGGTTGGGGGTCACCACCCACAACATAAGGAACTGTATTAAAGGGTCGTGGCATTAGGAGTCATTAAGAAGATTGAGAACCACTGCCCTAATGGAAATGTTCCTGTAGGTAAGATAGCATGTACTCCTGGCTACTTGCAGAATTTTCTCTTTCACTTTGACTGTGGAGAAGTTCATTATAATGTGTCTTAGAAGTGATCTGTTTGTGTTGAGATGATCTGGGGTTTGATATCCATCTAAAAGGAGTGTCTGAGAATCTTTGATGATGTTTGGGAAATTTTTAGTTATAATATCCTCCACTAGGGTTTCCATTCCTTTAGGTTGTTCTTCTTCCCCTTCTGGAATATCTATAATCTTATGTTTGAAAACTTCATGAAGTCCTATAATTCTCTTAGTGATTTCTCTGCCTTTTCTCTCTGGCTCTTTAAATGTCCAAGTTATCTCAGGAATCTCATTCTCTAGTTCAGAGATTCTTTCTTCTCCATGCTCTAATATGTTATTGATAGTTCCTACTGAATCTTTATTGATTCCTTTAATTCCTTAAGCTCTGAGATATCCTTTATCGTTTATTCAATGTCTTTCACTCATTATTTAGATTAGTGTTTGGATTTCCTTTTGTTGATCTTCCACTTAAACTTCAATTCCCTTCACTGTTTTTGCCATCCTTATTTTATATTATATTATATTATTTTTTATTTATTTTTATTTTTTGAGACAGAGCCTCAAGCCCTGGGTAGAGTGCTGTGGCATCACAGCTCACAGCAACCTCCAACTCCTGAGCTCAAGTGATTCTCCTGCCTCTGCCTCCCAAGTAGCTGGGACTACAGGCGCCTGCTACAAGGGCCAGCTACTTTTTGGTTGCAGCTGTCATTGTTGTTTGGTAGGCCTGGGCTGGATTTGAACCCTCCAGCTCAGGTGTATGTGGCTGGCACCTTACCTGCTTGCACCGCAAGTGCCAGGCTGCCATCCATATTTTAAATTCCCTTTCTGTCATTTCCATAATTTCTTTATAGGTGGAATCTTCTGTGGTGATTTCCTTGTGGTCCTTTGGAGGGAGTGTGGGCATTGATCTCTTCTGGTTTTTTATATTCCCAGAATTTTTCTGTTGGTTCTTCCCTATGTGTGATTTTTTTCTTATTTACTTCCTTTCTGTACTTTTTTCTCTTAATTCCTCCTTCCCTTTATTTTTGCTTAGGTTTTGAATTGTCTTTTGGTATGGCACAAAATGGAAGAGAAGATGAAAGAGTGAGAAGGGTTAAAAGAAAGTAAAAGGGGGTGGGGGAAGAGGGTGAGAGAGAAGAAATTGAAGGAAAGAAGAAGGACAGAAGGAGTGAGACAGGAGTAATAGTGGTGTTCCACAGGGCACTTTGACCCATACTTGAATTGTAGGATTCTGGCGGCCCAGGCTGGTTGGGTCCTTCGAGGTTGGGAGCTCTTTACCAGTTTGAGCAAGTGTAAGACCCCGCCTCCACCAAATATAGAAAAAAATCAGCAGTATGTTGCTTTGTGTACTGACCACTACTTTCCTTCCAAAGGCCAAAGGTAGAAGAACCCCATCGATAAAGGGCTCAAGAACTCCTTAAGATAGGCCAATGCTGTGGCACCCCAGCCCAGTCATCAGAGTGAGGAACTGTCCCATAAATGAAATTAAAATAAAATAGAATATGACACATCACAACTAATAATAATAATGAAAATAGATAAAGAAAATTAAAAATAATACTATAAAAGATGTACAAAACAGGGGCATCTTAGTTATTGTTTGAGAAATTTATGTGGGAAAAATGAGAAATATAGACAAATGTCTACAAAAAGAGAGAAAAAACAAGAGACAGAAAGAATAAAAGGGACAGAAAAACCATAGCAAATATGGAGCCCTTGCTTTTGAAGAAAGTAAAAGTGAAAAAATAAAATTGCATCAAAACAAAAGTAACAAAATCTAAGAGGAAAAATTGAAAAAAAAAATTATTCAAGTATATTGTCTGGACACCAGTGCTCCAAGAAGATCAGGAAACAGAGAAAAAAGGCATATCATTATATAATACATTGCCTGTATAGTAGGTGGTGCTTGGGGGTTAGAAGAGCAAAATATGCACATTGATTTTGCTGTATGAGAATGAGGGCCAGAAGCCACTATCTAGTTGCCAAGGAGACCAAGTCCCATTTCCTGTTTTATTGGCCTTCAATCAGGGCTTTGTCACTTTACTAGCATCCACTCCCCACAGGGTGCTTGCCAGAGTAGTTAGGAGACATGGCTTAACTTTCCATATAGTGCCCCTTGTCCACAAAGTGGCTTTCCCAGGGAAGTAGGATCCTCCCAACTCAGCTTGAGTGGAGCTGCCTGATCTCAGCAGGCATGTCAGAGCTGGCCAATGTACCAGGACCCTGTGGGCTTCCTGGTGCCTTCCCACATTGGCTGTGCCCTGCTAGCAGCTGAACTATTGGGAGTTCCACCCCATCCCATTGTTCAGTCCTGGCTGCTGGGGCTCTATTCGTATTCACACTATTGTTTTAGCCTTCCCAAAGCAGCTCTGGTGATCACCCAAGTCCAAAAAATAAAACTGCAGGACAGGCCTTCCCTGTTTATAAGCCCTCTGCCAGGGGGCCGGCCACTGCCTGTACCTAGGCACTTTTCCTTCTGTGCCAGTCTTCAACTGCTCCTGATCTCCTTGTTGGCTCCTGGAGTCCCCTGCTGTTTAATTATGCCTGGGGTGATGTTTTTGGGCTGGATACCCCTGGCAGAGCTTGCTCAAGCCCTCTCTCCTTGTCTTAACTGTGTATGGCTGGTAAGGAGATGTTTCTAGTTCACCATCTTGCTCCTGAAATTTAGGAAATTTTTAAATGGTGAATCAGAATTACGTGTTATGTAAATTATATTTTTAAAAAAACAATTTTCTTTTCTATTTTCTTAATTTTCTTTTGATATCAGACACTCATATGTTTCTTTAGTCTCTGCTGCATCTCATTACTAAAATTATTAGATTGCTCATAGAAGTCATTTCATCCCTCACTGAATTATTCTCTAACTCATCTACTTTTTAAGTGATGCATAAGGATGTTTTAATGCTGCTGAGGTATGCAGTACTGCTTTTCCTCAATTTTTCTTGGTTTCCTTGGAATTCTAGGATGTGGAGAGCATCTTGTACGCACCATACTGGCTAGAGAATGTTCACATGCTTTACAAGCTGAAGATGCTCACCAAGCTTTGTTGGAGACTATGCAAAACAAGTTTATCAGTAAGTATAACATTAACAGAGAATATGTCCTTCTACATATTGATTATTTCACTGAGCTGTAAATGCCATCAGTACCCCATTTGTATCTCTAGACTGAACTCTGGGGCCTAGCCCAGAGTTAAGACATTCAGTTAATAGTGGTCACAAAGAGAAATTCCACCACAATAGCCAGTAAAGCATGAAACCTGCCATATAACTAGACTTTGATGTCTACCTTATAGTTATTTTCTAGAAAAGAGTCAATTACACTCATGCTATATGTCAGAATCAAACTTAGGTCTTATCTGTACCGTTGATGAATGCTATTTTTAAGGAAAACCAAATTTCTTATCTTAATAACCTATATATTTTATATAATTTGTTATTTGTATGTATATACTAGATTCATTCTCATCACATTAATGAGAAGGAATAAGAGCTGAAAAAAAGATACTCATGAAAAATTAACATCATAGAAATCCCATGATGGGTATATAATAACTATGTTTATTGAGAATGACTCAAAGTCCTTTTCTGAGCCTGCAACCACAGATGCACTAATTAGTTCTACTTCTCCAGATGTGGGTCCCTGCTAAGGAGTTTCAAAACTTAACTGTTTTGTCCGAGCTCACGTAATTGATCCTGCTCATTTAATAGTTGAAGAAATTTAGTTTCAAAGAGTTCAGTTACTTACCCCAAATCATCTTGTTAGCCTGTGGTATTTATTCTGCTTTTTTATTGAAAAAAAAAAAAAGTCATAGGAGGGCTCCAAGACGGTAGACTAGAGACATCTCAACAGCTGCTCATGGGATGATCAGGGTGAGGATACTCCAGCCACCTCTTACTGATTGTCCAGTATTGAATCATCATAGTAAGGGCACAGTGAGACAGGGTGGGTCTCTAGGAGCCTAGCAGGCCATTCTAACACCCAAGCACAGAGACAAGGAAAATTAAGGAGAAGAAGGAAGAGAGAGGAGCAAAAAGGGGAAGGAAGTGACCAAGAAGAAAACACCTGAGGAGGAACCAACAAAAACATTCTGGCATCATGGAAAACCAGAACAGATCAACCCCCACACCTGAAAGGATCAAGGGCCAGCTACCACAGAGGATCTCACCTATAAAGAAATGGAAATGACAGAAAGGGAATTTATAGTATGGAAAACAAAAATGATAAAGGGAATTGAAGGGATAAGGAAAAACAACAAAAGGTAACACACAAAAAAGAACCAAATAAGGGTTAAAATATGAAGAATAGAGAAGGAATATAAGGGAGTTTAAAGTATTGAAGGAGTCATTTAGGGAACTTAAAGATGCACCAGAAAGTATCAATAACAATTTAGAGCATGGAGAAGAAGGAATCTCAGAACTAGAGGATAATGCTCGTGAGCTAACTCAGGCATTTAAAGACACAGAAAAGAGTCAAAGGTGAGCAATTTCTTATAGTATTATAGGACTTCACAAAGTATACAAAAATACAAATTACAGGTATCCCTGAAAGAGAAGATTGACCTAAAGGCAGAACCCTCCTGGAGGGTATGATAACTAAAAATTTCTCAAACATCACCAAAGTTTCTGACACTCTCTTTTTATATGGATATCGAATCCTAGGTTGTCTCAACACAAACAGAGCATCTACTAGACACATTGCAATGAATTTGAGCAAGGTCAAAATGAAAGAGAAAATTCTGCAATCAGCCAGCAGTAATCACCAATTGATCTACAGGGGCAGATCCATGATGACAGCAGATTTCTCGGCTGAAATTCTGCAATCTGGAAGACGTTAGACTCCCACTTTCAACTTACTCAAATAAAACAACTTTCAGCCTGGGATAATATATCCTGCCAAACTAAGTTTCATATTTGATGGAGAATTCTTACCGTTTAATGACAAACAATCATAAGGAAATTTGCCACTACAAGGCTAGTCCTGCAGGAGGTTCTCAGATGCATACTACACACAGATCATCACAGTGAACCACCAGCAAAGTAAGGTCACCTGGAAAAGAAAAGTCTAAGTTTAGCTTTCACAGTGGCCCAAGTTATTAAATTAGGCCTCACATGGCTTGTTGCCCATAGCTCAGTGAGTAGGGCGCCAGCCACATACTCTGAGGCTGGTTGGTTTGAGTTTGGCCTGGGCCTGCTAAACAACAATGACACCTACAACCAAAAAATAGCTGGGCATTGTGGTGGGTGCCTGTAGTCCCAGTTACTTGGGAGGCTGAGGCAAGAGAATTACTTAAGCCCAAGAGTTTGAGGTTGCTGTGAGCTGTGATGCCATGGCACTCTACCAAGGGTGACATAGTGAGACTCTGTCTCAAAAAAAAAAAAAAATTAGGCCTTACCTCCATAAAATAAGACAAAGAGATTGTCACCAAATTTATCAATTCTCTCAATAAATGTGAATGGCACAGGCTAGCTGACTAGATAAAAAAGTACAAGCCAACTGTAGATTGTCTTCAGCAATCTAGTCTAACCTCTACGGACAAAACAAGGTTCAGGGTGAAGGATTAGAAAACAGTATTTCAGGCAAATGGAAATCAGAAGAAACAGGTGTTGCAATTTTATTTGCAGACAAGTTGCAGTTTTAAAGCAACAATATAATATAACAAGATAACATTTGAATTCTAAATATTTATATACCCAACTTAAATGCTTCCAGAGTTATGAAATGAACAATATGATACCCTAGACCACCATAATAGCTGGGGGGCTTATACCCCTCTGACAGAACCAGACAGATTCTAGAGTTGTAAGAGGTGAGTCTAGTCTCAAAATGCAGGTAAAACTGCCACCCATTTGCCCTGAGCCTGATGTTGGCCGTGGTGGCAGGAGCATGTGACTGTCCCTTCACTTTAAACGCCTTGACAGCTCTACTTTTAGAAGACACAGGAAGACGTTAGAATGTAAATGGCCACGATCCAAAGGAACCAGGGCAGTTGAGAAAACTATTTATTGGTAATCTGAGCTTTGAAACTACAGATGATAGTTCAAGAGAACATTTTGAGAAATGGGGCACACTCACAAATTGTGAAGTAATATGAGATCTCCAAACAAAACATTCCAGGGGCTTTGGTTTTGTGACTTACTCTTGTGTGGAAGAGGTAGATGCAGCAATGTGTGCTCGACCACACAAGGTTGATGGGCGTGTTATGGAAACAAAAGAGAGCTGTTTCTAGAGAGGATTCTTTTGTTGGTGGTACTAAAGAAGATACAGAAGAATATAATTTGAGAGACTACTTTGAAAAGTATGGCAGGATTGAAGCCATAGAAGTTATGGAAGACAGGCAATGTGGAAAAAAACAGAGGATTTGGGGCAACGCGTGTGACTCAAAGGAGTAGGGCAGTGGCCCCATATACTGGAGGTGGCAGGTTCAAACCTGGCCCTGGCCAAAAACTACAAAAACAAAACAAAACAACAGAGGATTTGCTTTTGGGTGTGATACTGTCAATAAAATTGTTGTTCAGAAATATCACGCTGTTAATGGGCATACTTGTGAAGTGAAAAAGGCCCTTTCTAGACAAGAGATGCAGTTTGCTGGATTGCAAAGAGGTTGTGGAGGTAAATCTGGCAACATTATGGGCTGGGGAGGAAACTTTGGAGGTGGTGGAGGTAATTTTGGCCATGGTTGAAACTTTGTTGGAAGAAGAGGATATGGTAGTGGAGGTGGTGGCACAAGAGGTAGTTATGGAGAAGGTAATGGTGGATACAATGGATTTGGAGGTAACAGTGGGAACTGTGGCATTGGTCCTAGTTATAGTAGTGGAGGGGGCGATGGTGGTGGTGGACCAGGGTATGGAAACCAAGGTGGTGGATATGGTGGTAAAGGAGGATATAATGTTTACAATGAAGGAGGAAATTTTGGAAGTGGTAACTATGGTGGTAGTGGGAACTACAATAATTTTAGAAATTATGGTGACAACAGCAATCAAATTATGGACCCATAAAAAGGGGCATTTGGGTGGAAGAAGCTTGGGCAGTCCATGTGGTGGTGGTTATGGATCTGGTGATGGAAGTGGTAGATATTAGGTAGCAGAAGGTTCTAAAAACAACAGAGAAGGGCTACAGTTCTTAGCAGTAGAGAGAGTGAGGAGTTGTCAGGAAAGCTGCAGGTTACTTTGAGACAGTCATTCCAAATGCATTAGAGGAACTGTAAAAATCTACCACAGAAAAAACAAAGATCCATAGTCAAAGAAGTTACTGTAGCTTAAATAGGAAACCCTTCTTGTTCAGGACTGTCATAGCCATAGTTTGCAAAAGTGCAGCTATTGATTAATGCAGTGCAGTGTCAATTAGATGTACATTCCTGAGGTATTTTTTCTGTTGTAGCTTTGTCTTTTTCTTTTCATTATATCAGGTATATTGCCCTATAAATTGTGGTAGTAGTACCAGGAATAAAAAATGAAGGAATTTTTAACTTAAAACACACACAAAAAGTATTGAGAGCATTAGATTCCTTCACTATGGTGATTTCTATTAATTCTCTACTGGATTCAGCCCATAAATATGATACTCTTTGTAATCAGAAATGGGATTGGAAAATGAAAGCTTTTAAGAGCTATTTGACACTCACAGGGAATATTTACAAAGAAATTGGACTTACCAGGGGACTGGAGTCAGATTGGGTTTTTTCCTGTTTTAATATATAACTCCTTATCTGTTTTAGGACAAGTTTTGTTATGTGCATAATGAAGGCAGATCTAGATAGTCCCTAAAATTCTCTTCAGCTCCAAATCCTGTATGATCCTTGATTTAGTTCATGAACTCATCTAAAATGCTGTATAAAGCACAGTTGTAAATCAAATTCCTCATAAATTAAAATTATAAATTAAAACTGTTAAATGATAGATAACAAATTCCCGTTTGAAGTAATTTGTTTGAAATTCTTTATGACAGTGATTGAAGTAAGCCAGCAGCCACTCTCTTTGTTTTGTGGAAAACAAGATATTATTCTCTTTTTTCCTTCCTTTGCTCTTTTAAAAAGATTTGTGTAAGTACTATGTCCAGAGATTTTCATGGCAAGGCATACATAGATGATTTTACAGCATAATTAGGTCAAAAAACCCATTTCCATTTATTCTGATTCTGAGTTCTCTTGCCAGAAAGGACCACTACTAGAGTTTGGTATGTGTGTCTTCCTTCTTTCCACTTCTCTCTCTTCCTTTTCCATACATTGTTTTACAGTATCTTGATACTCTTAATATGTCAGTACATACAGATTTATAGCTCAGTATTTCATGGTTCCATAATTTATTCATTCCCCTACTGAAAGAGATTTAAGTTGTCAGTAATTTCTGTCTGGATCAATTTACCATGTAAAAATGCTTATTTCTCTATTCTTTTCTAGTTAAGTATTTTTTATGATTCCAATTTTTGTTCTTTCTTAGCGTATCTATAATACTTACTGTTTCACTTTTATTAGTGGTTGCCCTAGAGCTTGGAATGTACACTTCCAACTAATCTAAATCAATTTTTACTGTACCAATATACAAATAATGTCAGTACCTTATTGTAATAAAATATTCCACATTTCTCCCTCCCATTTCTGAAATCATTGCTGGCATTTATTTTATATTTATATTTACATTTATATTTATTTTATTTATACACACCTACATACACACACATAGACACGCATATATATAATTACATATATAAATACACTCACATACGTACATATATATATAATTCACATATATGGCTGAATATATTTTTATTTTCAATAAATTGGAATATGTGAGATTAAGCATAAGAAAAATAAAAATTTTTATTTATCCTCATTTATTCCTTCTTCAGTTATATTCCTTTCTTTATGTATATATAAGTTTTTGCTCATGTAAATTTCCTTCCCTCTGAAGAACTTCTGTTAACCTGTCTTGCAAGACAGGTCTATAGGTAATAAATTTCCATAATTTTTTTTTCTGAGAAAGTCTTAATTTATCCATCCCTTTTGAAGTATAATTTTGAGGGTATAGAATTCTAAGGTGATTTTTTTCCCTCTCTATACTTTAAATATTTCATCCACTTTCTTCTTGTCTTTTGATTCTTTCTTAGAATTTTCAATTTCCATCTCTTTGCTCACATTATCCATCTTTTCTCGTATATTGTCTACTTTTTTCATTAGTTCCTCTAGCATATTAATGATAGCTTTTTAAAATTTATTGTCTGATCATGCCAGTATCCCTATTACCTTTGAATCTGGTTCTGATGCTTACTCTGTCTCTTCTAAGTGTGTTTTTGTGTTTTGGCATACCTTATAATTTTTGGAAGGTTCAGGGAAGCTATACATACACTGGATAAAAGGAACTCCCACAAGTAGGCCTTTAGTGGTATGGTAATAAGATATGAAGAGGAGGAATTTTTCTATAGTCTTTATGATTAGGTCTTAGTCTTTTAGTGAGCCTGTGTTCCTTAGCTGTGAATTTTACATAATACTGCTCTGTTTTTCATTTACTTTCCCCTCCAACATGGGAATAGAATGGCTGGACAGGGCTGGAATTGGGTATTTCTCTAACTCTAGGTTTATTAGGCTCTAGTAAAACACTAGTAGGTTAAATTTTGATAAAATAGTTTTTGTTATAGGAAGGCCTTGTTAAGAACATAATGATTTGGTATTTCAAAATGGTTTGTTTTCCCCTTCCCCTTTAAAAAACAGGAGGGTATTTTTTCCTTTAGTCTTTATCTTGAAAACCTGGTTCAACTCCTGGAGGTAAAAGCTACAAAATGTGTGGAGGTTCTCCTATGACTGGTTCCCCCTAGAGTTTTTAACTCTCAGACTTGTCTACACTGAGCCTCCAACAATTTGTCAATTATGATTCTGATTTTCCTACCATTGTACTGGTTTCCATGGTGTTTATGCTCTGCTAAATTTTAATTCTTTATCATTTTGAGGACAGCAGTTTTAGACCTTGTTATTTTGACAGATCTAAGAAGAGCTGTTAATTTTTTATTTTGTTCAAGTTTTACTTATTTTTAGGACATAGTGGTGACTTTCACACTCCTTACATGCCAGACTGAAATTGAAAGTCCTCTCTGTACTCTTTTCTAATAATTATTATCAAAATATTTTAAATTTTAAAAAATTATCCAAAATCATGGATACAAAAAGTAATTTCTAGTTTTGTCTTTTTCTGAGTGTAAGTGAGGTTGAGAAACTTTCCCATAGGACTTGGATTGTCATATTTTTCTGTGAATTACCTGCTCACAGTTTACCTTTTATTACTGGGAAAATTACCCTAAATCAAAGATTCTTTTTTTTTTTTTTTTTTTTTTTGGCAGTGTTTGGCTGGGGCTGGGTTTGAATCCGCCACCTCTAGCATATGGGGCTGGCGCCCTACTCCTTTGAGCCACAGGTGCTGCCTGAGTCAAAGATTCTTAAAAAGCATACCAACAAACCATCTGTATAGAATTGAAAAATATCCCTGAATGTCGTTATTAGAGTAGGAGTGTGTGTGTTTGGTATTTATAGCCCTCCCACAATTTAGTAAGGGATTTTTTCAAACTAGTTTTATACTTACGGTTCAAATAATTTGTTTTTATGCATTTTTCCTAAAGTAGTTAGTAACTTCTTAAAATAAAGATCTTTTTTTCTATCTTTTTGCAATTTGAAACAAACTCTGAAGTCATCTTAAATGTAGGGTTTGTTAAAACCTATTTTTGATAAACAAGACTTTAATGTGATAGAGTTAATAGAGTAAAATTGAAAGACATTTTAGAAATTGAAGTGTTTTTGTTTCTACTTGTGCTACCATTATACCAGGATCAGAGCTTTGGTTTGACTTAAAGAGGAAGCATAAAAGAGAATAACCATTTTGTGCATTTTTAAAAAACCACTCTTCGTGTAACATGCAAAACTCATAAAAATGGTACTACAAAAATAGTGTTTTAATAATACTTCATTCTAACCAGCTGATTATAGACTGAATGCTTAGTTAAGTAGGGAAAGAAATAAATAGATTTCCTTTTTAGTTCTTTTTAAATGATTACTCATGCATACACATATAAAATGTCTTACAATGACTCAAATGCGACTTTTCCTATTCAGGGTTATTTTTGAACAAACTTGGTTTCATGAATTATTCTTTTTTGTGCAAACTGTGGCTGCACATGTGGTATGTGAACCTTAGGGTGGCATTATAGCTTCTTGCTTAACACTTAACAACTAACCCCACAGTACACCTTTGGTTGGTTTCTGTTTACTACAAAATATAATGGTTGAGAAAATATTATTTGTGACAATCATGTTTCCCCTTTATTTCCTTTGAACATTTGAACTAAGTTATTAGTGTCATCAACCTATAGTCTTTGTGACTATTATTGGAAAATTCCAAGAGGTATATAGTGTTATAATGAAAAAATAAGTGATTTTTGCTTTATGTTTTATTTTATTCTTTTGGGGAGGTGTCCTTACACTGTCATTGACATTAGATATTTACTGTCAAATGCAGGACGCTGTCAACAATTGACATGAAGGGATTCCCCTCTTGTGATTTTCTGCCAAGTAGAAAAGTAATATTCAATAAATACTTAGCTTTAACAGCCAGATTCTTAGCTAAAGCCTCAGTAATTTGTGACCATTTGCTGTCATAGAGACAACAAAAGTACATATTTTAACCTCTTATCTATCTCAGATAACAAATATTTCATGAGTTTTCTTTAGGGAACTTGAAAAATAAAATGTTTTCTTTTCTAATACATTTTTGGGTTTTTAATGACATTTTCCCCCATAATACATGTACATTTTTCTTTTTCATCACTAAAATTTTTTTCTTTGCCTCTGTTTGGAGCCTGAGGGACTCCTACAAGAACTTATTTTGTTTATTAAGTCAAAGATGTTTCTCCTTTATTATTATAAACATTGTGATATTTAGCCTGCTGTACTCAATGTCCAAACTGCAAAATAAGGAAAATGATGAGTTAGGCTTCCTAAGAAGCATTATTTGTCACAGATTCTTGGCACCTACACTACATTTTTCAGAATTTTATTTGTCTTTTTTATTTAACAAATATTCATTGAAAATCATGAATGTATTCATTTGCTGGCTATTGTCTGAGATTCACAGGCGAATATAACAAAACAGCCTTTCTTTTCAAGCAGCTTATCTTCTCAAAGAAGAAAGAAGGCAAATGCACAGTAAATAGGAAAAGTGCAATAAGTGCCATACTAAGATTCAGAGGATACAAGGACCTCCATCCCAGGCAATTTTATGAAATGGAGATACTGGAGTCTTCTGATTATAAATAATCTAAAAATGCTGAACAAAATATTAAAGGCAAAAATCACACTTGTAAATGAATAGACAAGAATTTTCATTTTAGGTAATCTTAGGTGCTTAAAACTCCTAGGGAATTGGCAGAAGTAAATGAAAATCCTTTCTGAAGGAATATATTTTCAACTCAGATCTCTAAGACATCCTCTTATATGAATTTACTAAAGTATAAAATAAAATAAAGCACATGTAAAGGAGAATTACTGTGAGAGGGAACACGTATGTCAACAGAAGCTTTATCCAGACTACCAAAGCCTTTAGATATTAGAGTTATAAGTTAGAAAATATGAAATAAGGATATCTTAGATTTTTATTTTTTTTGAGACAGAACCTTTACTCTGTCGCCCTGGGTAGAGTGCTATCAAGTCATAGCTCACAGCCACCTCAATCTTTTCGCCTTGAGTAATCCTCTTGCCTTAGCTTCCTAAGTAGCTGGGGCTACAGGCACCCACCACAATGCCCAGATAGATTTTCTATTTTTAGCAGAGACAAGGTCTCACTCTCACTCAGGCTGGTCTCATACTTCTGAGTTCAAGCATTCCACCCACTTCAGCCTCCCAGAGTGCTAGGATTATAGGTGTGAGCCACTGCTCTTGGCCACAGTGGTTTTATTAAATAGGCATGATCATTTTGGAAAAATATTTGTCATTATTATGATGGAACACATGCTTATGCTACAGTCCAGAAATTCTAGTCCTAGATATTTGTATATGTACCAGATGACATGCACAAGAATATTTATAGCATTGTTTTTCTTTAACAAATATTATCAATAACTCTCATGTCCATCAATAGGAAAATTACCATCTAGCAGTGAAAATGAATCCATTACAGTTATATATATCATCATGAATGAACTGTAAAGTCATAATACAAAAGCAGTTTGTGAAGGACTCCAGTCAGTATGCCACCATTAATATAACTTTGCAAAGTCAAACATCACTTAATTATATTATACACACATATAGTCAAACTGTAAAGGACAGCAAGAAGTTACTAAGAAGTAATTTGGAGCAGTGGTTTCCTCTGGAAGGAAAGACCTAGGAAGTCTTAACAGCATTGGTAGTATTGAATTTTCCAAATTATTTACTGGATTAATGGATGTTTTTTCTGTTAGTATGCTTGCTATTTATATTTTATGAAGAATTTCATAGTTAAACTCATACTGTAATAAGTAGGAAAGGCAGAGGAGTCCAAAAGAAGCCAATGAAGGGGTGTCATGTCTGGTGGATTAATGAAAGCATTATGAATGAGGTGTGTTTGGGAAGGAAAATCTGGGGATTTATGATCAGGAGGTGATCTATTTTAATGGATGGGCAGAGTATAGTCAAGAGAGTGGTATGATTACAAGTGAGAAAAAAACCTAATAACAAGCAATTGGACTTAAAATAGTGGACACCCAAAAGTACGTAAGGCTTTTGGCAGTAGAGTTGTATTGTAGGGTGCAGGATGGGTTGGAGGAAGGAGACTTCAGAGGCAAAGTACTAATTTATAGGTCATGGCACTTAGAGAATCTGAACTAGACTCAATAAAAAGGAGGGTCATGTACTAAAAACTCTCCAGGAGAGAATCTCTGAGGGTTGATGACTTATTGAATGTGACAATTGTGGGGCAAGAAGCATCAAAATAGCTGAAGTTATGATTCTGAATGACATAGAATCACCTGCCCATAAGAAATTGTAAGAATGTCATATATGAGACATTGGACATACAGAAAATAGGATTGGTTTGGACCATGTTTGTGTGGAGGTTTTTGTAGACAAGACATTCACTATGTAGGACTAGAGCTTGAGAAGAAAGTTGAGACTTCAGTTGGCCTCATAATTCGTGATATCTTCCATAGAAAGCATGATCCAGCTGGGGAGCCAGATATGTTCACATATCATTTTCTCAAAGCTGTCTTTCCTAACTATAAAATTCTACTCTTCCTATTCTGCTGTTCTCATATTTCCTCTTAGCCCTTCTCAATTTATTCCATATTTATTTGGTTATTATTGTTCATCTCTCTTCAGTAGGGCATAAATTCTAGCAGAGCAGAGATTTTGACTGTATTTTCCCTCATTGATAGAGAAAGAGTATCTTGTGAAGGGAGTAGAAAAGGGAGGAAGAATGAATGGGAGGAAGAGAAAAGGACACTGTGATTTGGAAGCCAGAGATAGAAGGAATTTTTTAACATAAATAAAGAACTGCCAGATTTCCATGTGTTTAGAGATGTAGATGAATATGGAAAGAAAGCTTTTTGATTGAAAAACCTAGTATGGTTTAAATGAACTTTCAAGTTTGTGTAGCAGCAGAGTAAGAAAATAAGAACTCCACTTGAACTGAGAGAAAAAGATCAGAAATGATCAAGAAGGTCTTTTGATCCACAGTCTTGGTAACAAATTAGATAATTTAGAGTTTAATAGATGACTGACGTCCACACCTTTGCATATAAACTGTATAAATATTACACGAACTGATTGAAGCATAATACTTTGCTTTTCATCTTTTTTTTTCTTTAACTGGAGTACATTCTTCCATCATGACATAGGATACATATACAGAATTCCCAACATTTTTATGTATGTAGAAGTTTTATAAATCAGAATGTGTTTGAGTGACTAGGTATAATGGGAACAAAACAAAAAATAAAAGATGACAAGTTTCTGTAAGCATGATGGTCATGTTTAGAAATGAATATGGTTTTCTAAGGACCTTCAAAAAGTTTGTTAGAAACCTCATGGCAGAATTGAATGCCTTTTGCTTGTCCCTTTACTGGAAAGTCATGGTGGAGAGCTTTGAAATACGTCTAGGGTGTTTTCCCACCCCCCATTTTCAAGTAGAGGTTTATTTAAAACAAGACGCAAAAGGCTTGTATGAGAACATCAGATGGTTGAAGAACAAGAAGAGTGATTAGATGGATAATACTCAGTGGAGTAGTTGAAAGTAGTATAAATTTCAGACTTTCATTTTTTTTCCTTTGGCTACAATGGATGATTAAAAGATTATATTTATTGACGGGCAACTGTCTTTTGAAAATAGTTCATTTGCTTGTTAAATTTAGTAATACCAAAATTTGATATTCAGTGTATATTGAGTATAAGAAACAGAACCATCACAATTTCCAAGGAACCAGAATTACCTTTTTTGACATAGCTGATGCATTTTTATCTTGGGATCAAACTAGGTCACCCTGTCTGGGAGGTCTGATCATTTAATCCTCTTCTTCCTCCCTTCTTATAAGTAACAAAGAAACTCTGTGTTTTACTCGTAGAATTGATCAGCAGCAGACTAACAAGATAGACTTATTGGAATCAGAAACAATAGGAGAATAACTTCATTGGATTTTGAGCTCTCAAAACAGAGTTTGGTTTTCTCCAAACAGAAACAATAGGAGAATAACTTCATTGGATTTTGAGCTCTCAAAACAGAGTTTGGTTTTCTCCCTGTGGCTGGGGTTTCCTGTTTGTATGAGAGCTCTAGTTTTTCAGAGTCTGGAAATCCATATATTTTGGACACTTGGAGTTTTTTAAGGAACAGAGGATGATTACATTCTCACTCATTTGGCCCTTGGAGAATCATTTTAAAAAGCTACTAAATTTTGATAATGATTTACTGGAAATAATTCAGTACTGTTATAATAAGCACAGTGCTAACAAAGGTAAAATAGAACACAAAACTCTATTAACTCTGTAGACAGTCTCATGTTGCTTTACAAAGAACCATAGTTTTGTTGCTGGTCTGTTTGATTTTAAAAGTGCCCAGTTTTGGAGACCATGGAGTTAATTATAAAGGTTGGTGCCATCGCACAATTGGGAGCTGCTGAGCTATTCATAATAGGTACTTTATTATGAGTTTTATGTTAAAAGATGTTTATAAAGCATTAGGATATAATTAAAACCACATAAGGAATTTATTTCATCCCATGCAGGAAAAAAAATAAAGATCTTTGTTTCCGTATTAGCGATTTTTTTTTCCTCCTAAGGGTACTGATGAGGTGATCAAAAAGCTTTTTGTCTGTTCCTTTAGTTTGTTAACATGTGGAGAAAACCCACTAATATTAGTTACAGTAAACTCAAAGCACATAATTATAATGTTGCAAAAAGCAAAGGAAAATTGTATAATGTATGGACGGATAGTTTGAATAGAGCCTATGCTGCGCTTGAAACATTGAGTGAATAAATAAATCTGTAATTATTCTAACACTCGTAAGAGAATTTAGAGTTATTTTTTATGTCTGTAAAATTTTTTCTCCTCATTATAATAAATTTTTTAAGCCATCAGATATTTGAGAATAACTGTGATTATTGAGGAGTCTGTGAAAAACCACACATTCATGAAGGGAGAATAGATGTACAACATTTTCTTAACCTTCTATGAATATGGTAAAACCCACTTCATTCGTTAACAATAATAGTGGGCAACTTATACAACTGCTTCTCACATATAGCTTATCTGAGGCTTAAAGTTACTCATAATTTTCTGGTATTTTACCTTGCTTCTGGTTTGATTGTTTAGTTTCAAATTAGGTGAACTCAGAATATCTTCTTTGTGTTAAGTAGCAGGAGTTTTATTTATTTAAAACAAAACAAGTAGCAGAGGTCATTATTTGAATTTGTGGTATTTGTTGGAAAAGTTTTGAATGTTTGCTGAGAGAGAGAATAAGAGTTTAGGGTACCTTTTTTTAAAGACAAAAATAGTCCCACCTGTTTTCATGTGCTGCTTATCCTGTAAAATATATAAAACGTTCTGAAAAGCTTCTTATTGTATTCTGTAATAATTAGATACAAAGAAGCAAAACAAGTGACTAATATATAAATGTAGAAAACTGTATTTAAGGAATCCAACCCAAATATCAGTTGACTGACAACCAATAAAAATGGCATAGGAGAAAATTAGCTCCCTTTGGTCTAGTGATTTTGAAACAATAGCACTTTACCAAAGTCATTTGGGAGCAATTAGCTTTTGATTATTTTACAGATAATTGATAAAATTTTAATATATTAGATGATAATCTGAGTTCCTATTTAATAGTCTTAGGTGTGATAATAAATACTATTGTGGTTTAGGTGGGAGAATGCCCTTGTTCTTAGGAGACATCTTCTGTGGTATTTAGAATGAAAGGTTATGATGTTTAAAACTCACTTTCAAATGACTTGGGGGAAAAAGTGTTTGTGTGTGTGAGTGTGTTTCTGTGCATGTGTGTGAATTTCTATATCTATGAGAAAACACAAATGTAGCAAAATATTAATTTGAGAATCTAGTTGGAAAGTATGTAAATCTTCATTGTATTGCTGTCTCAGTTTCCCTAACAATTTGAAACTCTAAAAGGTGAAGGGAAAACTAAATTCAAAAGTACTATTAATGATTCTTTTCCTTCTCTTTTTTTTCCTTTCTTTTCTTTCGTTTTTGTTTTATTAAATTTTGAGACAGTCTTGCTTTGTTGCCCCAGCTAGAGTGCCATGGCATCGTCATAGCTCACTGTAACCTCAAACTCCTAGGTTCAAGCAATCCTGTTTCAGCCTCCTAACTAGCTGGGACTCAGGCACAGGCCACCACACCTGATACATTTTTTTTCTATTTTTAGTATAGATGGGGGTCAGGTGTGAGCCACTGTGCTTCACCAGTTCTTGAACATTTCTTATTTTGTTTCCCCGCGAAGGCATTCCAGTGACTTAAAAACACACAGATGAGTCTGCTTTGCTTATTACATGGTTACTGTGGATAAAATGAGATTACGGTGTATACAAGTTGAGAAAATTCTATATACATGTGAGCTATTGTAATGCCCGAATCGCAGGGATCTCCCACAAATTACTCCGAGGCCATGTCCAATGCAAAAAGCAAGAGGCAATTTATTTATTTATTTATTTATTTATTTATTTATTTATTTTGAGACAGAGCCTCAAGCTATCCCCCTGGGTAGAGTGCCATGGCATCACGCTCACAGCAACCTCCAACTCCTGGGCTCAAGCGAGTCTCCTGCCT
>NW_003852420.1:2333417-2394504 GCF_000181295.1 Otolemur garnettii
CAACCTCCAACTCCTGGGCTCAAGCGAGTCTCCTGCCTCAGCCTCCCAAGTAGCTGGGACTACAGGCACCCGCCACAACACCTGGCCATTTTTTGGTTGCAGCCATCATTGTTGTTTGGCAGGCCCGGGCTGGGGATTCGAACCTGCCACCTTAGGTGTATGTGGCGCCTTAGCGCGCTTGAGCCACAGGCGCTGAGCCATTTATTAGCTTTTTTCTTCCCTTATGTCCACCTGCAGAATATTCAGTGTATGTTTCCCATTCAGTTTTTTTAATTAAACTTATTTTGACATAATTGTAGATTCTCACACAGTTGTAAGAAATAATACAAAAAGATTTATATACCAGTGACCCAGTTTCCCCCATTGATAGCATCTTGCAAAACTATAATATATTATTATAACCAGGATATTGACATTGATAAAATTCACCAATATTATTCAACTTTTTGCACTTGTACTTTGTGTGTATGTATATATATTTTTGCATAATTTTATCACATGTGAGTTCATGTATTCACCACCACAGCCAAGATACAGAACCCCTTCATCATCACAAAGATCCCACATGGATCTCCTTTTATAACCACATCCACTTCTTTCCTCCTCCCCATCCCACCCCTACCTTAACCCAGTAATCTCCTCTTCATTTCTTTAATTTTGTCTTTTCAAAATGTTATATAAATGAAATCAGTCAGTATGTAACTTTTTGAGATTGTCTTTTTATACTCAGCAAAATTCCCTTGAGATTTATCTAAGTATCAGTAATTCATTTCTTTTTATTTTTGAGTTCTATTCCATGGTGTAGATATACCATAGTTTGTTGAGCCATTTATGCAATAAAAGATGTACAATTTTTTCCAGCTTTTTGTTATGAGAAATAATTTGCTACAAACACATGTGTACAGGTTTTTGTGTCTGAACAAATTTTCATTTCTCCATATAAATGCCCAAAAGTGCTTTTGCTGGGTCTTATGGTATGTTTAGTTTTATAAGATACTGTGCAACTGTTTTCCAGATGGCTGTGACATCTCATATTACTTATATATCTTACATTATGAATCTTATATTACCACCAGCAAGATATGAGTGATTCTGTTTCTCCACTTCATTTCCTCACAGTTCTGAAGGCTAGAAGTCTGAGGTCAAGGTGTTGTCAGGGTTAGTTTCTTTTGAGATGTCTCTCCCTGGCTTGTAGATGATCGTCATTTCCCTGTGATTTCTCATGGTCTTTCCTTTGTGTACATCTGTGTCCTAATTTCCTCCCCTTTTGAGGACACTAGGCGTATTAGGTGGGAGCCTACTCTAATGATCTCATTTAACCTTAATTAACTCTTTAAAGACTCTCTCCAAATACAATCATATTCTGAGATACTGGTGGTTAGGACTTCAAAATATGAATTTGGAGAGTTAGAGGGGACACAGTTTAGCACCAGGAATTTTGAGGACTGTTTTGCTTATCTGTGGTATCAGGTATTCAGGAAAGTATGCATAGACCTTCTGTTGTGCTATTAGCTATTGTTAGTGTTTGCATATTTAATATGTGGACCAAGGCAACTCTTACTCTTCTAATTTGCTATAAAGAAAAAAGGTTGGACATTTTAACCCATAAAATATCTTGCCTGGTATGAAAAATGCTGCTACTAACATGGTTGTACAAATATCTTTTTGACATCATACTTTCAGTTCTTTTCAATATATACCCAGAAGTAGAATTGCTGGATCATATGGTAGTTCTATTTTTAGTGTTTTGAGGAATTGCCGTACTGTTTTACTCAGTGGTGTTGCCACTTTACATTCTTACCAGTAGTGCATAAGGCTTCTCTCTCTCTTTTTTTTTTTTTTTTTTTTTGAGACAGATTCTCACTCTGTTGCCCCAGAGTTGAGTGCTGTCATGTCATCATTATAGCTCACAGCAACCTCAAACTCTTCGGCTCAAGCAATCCTCATGCCTTAGCTTCCCAAGTAGCTGGGACTACAGGTACCCACCACAATGCCCAGCTAATTTCTTCTATTTTAATAGAAACAGGATCTTAGTCTTGCTTCGGCTAGTCTCAAACTCCTGAGCTCAAGCAATCCCCCATCTCAGCCTCCCAGAGTGCTGGGATTACAGGCCTGAGCCACCACACCCTGCTCCCATTTTTTTCACATCCTCACCAGCACTTGTTATTTTCTTTTCTGTTTCTTTCTTTCTCTCTTTCTTTTTTGAGACAGGCTCACTATATTGCCCTCAGTAGAATGCCCTGGTGTCACAGCTCCCAGCAACCTCAAACTCTTTGGCTTAAGCGATTTTCTTGTCTCAGCCTCCTCAGTAGCTGGTACTACAGGTGCCTGCCACAACACCCGGCTGTTTTTTGGTTATAGTTGCCATTGTTGTTGGCAGGCCAAGGTTGGATTCAAACCTACTAGCTCCAGGTGTATGTGGCTGGTGCCCTAGTCGCTGAGGTATAGATGCCAAGCCTGTTGTTTTCTGTTAATAGTCATGGGTGTGAGATAGTATCTCATTGTGGTTTTGATTTGCATTTCCCTATTGATTAATGACTTGAGCATCTTTTCATGTGCTTATTTGGCCATTTGTATGTCTTCTTTAGGAGAAAATGTGAATCCAGATCCTTTGCCTTTTTTCCCCTTAAATACAGGGTCTTGGTGTGTTGCCTAGGCTTACTACAGCCTCAAACTTCTGAGCTCAAGAGAACCTCCTGCCTCAGCATGCAAGTAGCTAGAACAACAAGTGTGTGCTGCTGTACCTGGCTAATTATTTTTTAAAGATAAGGTCTTTCTATATTGCCTAGGCTGGTCTTGAACTCCTGTTCGAAAGAGATCCTCCTACCTCAGCCTCCCAAAGTACTGAAATTATAGGCATGAGCCACTACACCTAGACAGCTTGCCCACTTTTTGATTGGGTTGCTTGATGTTTTTGTTGTTGAGTTATAAGAATTGTTTGTATATTCTGGATGTTAACCCCTCATCAGATATATGATTATTTTCTCTCATTTCATAGGTTGTGCCTTTTGATACATGGAAGTTTTTAATTTTTATGTAGTCCAGTTTGCCTACAATTATTTTCTTCCCTGTGCTTTTGGTATCTTATCTAAGCAATCATTGCCAAATCTAAGATCATGAAGTTTGTCTCCTATTTTTTCTTCTAGGAATCTTATCCTTTTTTTGCTCTTATATTTAGGTCTTTGATTCATTTTGAATTTATTTTTGTGTATGTTGTAAACTGAATAAGCAATTTTATTCTTTTACATGTGGTTATCCAGTTTTCCTGCATTATTTGTTGAAAAACACTAGCCTTTCTCCAATGAATGGTCTTGGCACCCCTGTTGGAAATCATTTGACCGTACATACAAGGGTTTGTTTCTGTGCTGTCTGTTCTATTCCTTTGGTCTGTATGTTTGTCTTTATGACATTACCATGTTCTTTTGATTATCATAGCACCATAGCACTACAGCAGTTTTTTTGGGGGGTGGGTTGTTTGTTTTTGTTTTTCTTTTTTGGAGACAGAGTCTCACTTGGTTGCACTCAGTAGAGTGCAGTAGTGTCACAGCTCACAGCAACCTCAAACTCCCGGGCTCAAATGATCCCCTTGCTTCAGCCTCCCAAATAGCTGCAACTATAAGCGCCCACCACAACACCCAGCTATTGGTAGTAGTTTTGAAATCAAAAAGCATGAAGCCTCCAACATTTCAGGATTGTTTGGGGCAGGGGGGGGTCCTTTGAGAGTTCATGAATTTTGGATGTATTTTTCTGTTTTGGATAGAAGTTGTTTTTTGTTTTTTCTTTTGTTTGTTTGTTTTGCTCCTGTAATGACCATCACTAGGTCTTTTTTTTTTTATTAAATGATAACTATGTACATTAATGCATTTCTGGAGTACAATGTGGTGTTTTCATATACAATTTGAAATATTTTCATCAAACTGATTAACATAGCCTTCATATCATTTTCTTAGTTATTGTGTTAAGATAATTATATTCTACACTTAGAAAGATTCACTTGTACCCTTGTAAGATAAACCATAGAAGTGATCCCTCCAATCACCCTCCCTCCCCCCATTCCCCCTCCCTTCTCCCTCCCCCCTCCCCATATACTTAGGCTATTATTAGGTTATAGATTTCATATGAAATCTATAAATTAATTTCATAATAGGGCTGTGTACATTGGATACTTTTTCTTCCATTCCTGTGATACTTTGCTAAGAAGAACACTTTCCAGCTCCATCCATGTGAACATGAAGGACGTAAAGTCTCCATCTTTCTTTATGACCGCATAGTATTCCATGGTGTACATATACCACAGTTTATTGATCCATTCGTGGATCGATGGGCACTTGGGCTTCTTCCATGACCTGGCAATTATGAATTGGGCTGCAATAAACATTCTGATACAAATATTTTTATTGTAATGTGATTTTTGGTCTTCTAGGTCTTTATGTTAGGAGGCAAGTACACTAAGAATCTTCAAAATGAATTTCTGTAGAAATGGGGGAAATATGACAGAAGTCCACCACTGTCATCCTTCATCTATGATCATAGCCCTTTTCCAGCTGAGTCCATCTGTAGTTTCACAATCCTCCCCTGTGTATAATGCTGTTTGTTTGTTTTTTAAGACCGAGTTTCAGTTTGTTGCCTGGCTGGAGTGTAGTGGCATTATCATAGCTCAGTACACCACTGGATTCCTGGACTCAACCTTGCCTTAGCTTCCACAGTAGCTGAGATGACAGGTGCTTGCCACTATGCCCAGCTAATTGGTTTTATGTTTTGTAGAGATGGAGTCTCACTGTGTTGCTCAGGCTGGTCTTGAACACTTGGCCTCAAGGGATAATCTTCCTGTATTGACCTCCCAAGGTAGCCATTGGGATTTTGATAGGAATTGCATTCCGTCTGCAGATCGTTTGGGTAGTATTAATGTCTTAGCAATATTAAGTCTTATAATCACTAAACATAGTTTTTTCCCCCCTTTATTTGGGTTTTTAATTGCTTTTAGCACTGTTTCATAGATTCCAATATACAAGTCTTTTGCTTTCTTGGCTAAGTTTATTTCTAAGTATTTTATTCTTTTTAGTGCTATTGTAAATGGCATTTTCCCCTTAATTTCCATTTCAGATTGTTGATTTTAAGTATTTAAAGTTTTGCAGATAGGCATATATAAGCTCAGCATCTTTTGTGATGCCTAGAGAATCCTCAAACCAACAGTACTGCTCATGATGCGGCTGGATGTGGAGCAGGAAGTTGGCAGGAAAGTGGGAAAGCTGTCTATTTTCACATGCTTAGGAAAATAGTGCTTATGCCCTTCGAACTACCATCAAAATGAATGTCCATGCCTTATTATATTAGACTTTACTTTTCTGTAACAAATAGTCTATAGCTGTGCTGTTCCATATGGGAGACATTACTCACATGTGGATTTTGAATTAATTATAATTAAAATTCAGTTCCTCACTTGCCTTAGCTAGCTACATTTCAAGTGCTCAATAGCCACAGACTGCTATTAGATAATGAAATGGACAGTGCAGATTTAGAACATTTTCATCACTACAGTTCTGTTGAACACTGATGATCTATAGCAGTGATTTTCAGCACACAGCACACTGGTATGTTGTAAGAGGATGTTAGGGGCAGTGTCTATGGCTCAGAGGAGTAAGGCACTGGCCCCATATGCTGGAGGTGGTAGGTTCAAACCCAGCCCCGGCCAAAAAAATGTAAGAGGATGTTAGGCGTGTGGTAAAAATTTTTAATGATTATTAATTATTTTGAAAGAAATTCAAAGCACACTAAGTATGTTCTCTTTTTTTTGTTGTTCTTTTTTTTTAAATCAACATAATTTAAGGGTGCTACGGAAATTTTAACTGTAGGTTCAAGTATGCCATGAGATAAAAAAGTCTATAAAACACTGGTCTAGAGATTCTCAGTGAAATAATGATGTTCCGTGAATATATAGGAATTTTTTTTTTGGTTTTTGCATGCCATTCCTTAGAGTTTTTCCTTTTGATATCATTCTCATACATGCATATACACGCATGCATGCAAATATAATTTTAACTTTTATTTCTTAGGGCCCATATTTGAGTCTGTGGTGCTTTTACGTTCTAAGCCAGGCATCCTCAAACTATGGCCCATGGGCCACATGTGGCCTGCCTAGACATTTATCCGGCCTGCCGGGTGTTTTTGCCCCTGCTGCCTGTCCTACTTAGCAGCCGACTTGTCCCAGGGCCTGTAGTCCAGCCCTCTAACGGTCTGAGGGATAGTGAACTGGCCCCCTGTTTTAAAAGTTTGAGGACCCCTGTTAAGCTGATGGTGATTCTATAGGCAGGATAATTGACTTTCTTAGTAGGATGCTTATGACAAAAGTAGCAAATCTTTGGGACTTCATTCTAAGTTACAGCAGAAGTGTTCGTTATCTAACAAAACCAAGGGAATAGGACTGGTTTATAGATCCTAAAAAACTAGTTTAAATTATAACACAGGTCATTAAAAAAATGAAGACTTAAATTTAAAGACCAGTGTATAGGAAAAGTGTATAACTTTCAGACATGCATTTTTTATTTTAAGAAAAATATATAAGGAATGGTTTATGTGTTTATTTTTAGTTTTGAATTAATGAAAATCTCTCAGCTTAGGCCTCTAAGCTAAAATTCATCACATTATCAAATTTGAAAATATTCTTAAAACAGGGAATAAAAACATAGACTGCCAGGGATCATACCCCATCACCTCTACATGCCATTCTATATACCTTATCAGAGTGTTTATGGCAAACGCTGTGGGCTGGCTTGTTCAGTAGTCATTCTCAACTCCCTTTACTCTTGTATGCCTCTATTTCATAGAATGTAAGAACTAAATATTTATACTTTAAGACTCCCATGCAGCTAGGAATGGCCATGCCATGTGGGTCAGGTCAGATAGACATAAGTGAGAGCCTCCTTGTGGGTCTGCTTGGATTATTAGTGTTAGAACTGACTTAGGAGCTGTCAGCATTGTGGGTCCAAACACCTTTGAAGCTTGATGAAATCCTCAGAATTCTTGGTTATCTGAGTCTGGGAATGATCTTTTTTGGATATGAACAATGCCTGCCTTAATGCAGATACTTTGCTTGGAACAGCATGTTGTGTTTTTTATTCTGAACCCCGAATTGAGTCTTTCTGTTCATTTCTGACTATTCAAGTAGTATATATAAATGCAACAAAGTTTAATTAAAGCCAGTAGCTGTTATTTGTTTTAATAGACTAAGTTCTGTCTTTGACAGGGGACTGGCATGAAAGAAAAACTATTCAAGTGGAAATCACAGGATCAAGTCTTCATTCTGCTGATTGCCGGCTTTGAGGATCTTGAATGATTCACTTTCTTTCCTAAAAATCTACCTGTGATGGCTTAACTAAAGATTAATTATTCTCTTTTTAAATACTTCTCTTTAAAAGCCACTTACTTACCATGACTCAATCAGAGATTTATTTTTCCTTTCGTAAATGGACTTATAGAGGTCCTATGTACCAGCTTTATAATGTCTCTGATAGTCCTGCCTCATCCCCCTCTCCTAGCCTTAGAGTCTGGCTCTCACCACTCCCTGGGCCTCACATCTGCATTTTGGACAAAGAGGAAAGGGTAAAAAGCAAAAAGCCTCTTTCCTAGACACTCCTTCAGGTGACTTCTCTTTGGTCAAAATTGTTTCCCATGGTCACTCCAGCTACAAAGAGTGAGAAGTAATTACTTAGCTGGGTACATCACTGTTCCCTCAACAAAATTGGGTTTCTTTTAGTTAGAAGGAGAGAATGGAACCTGAGTAAGTGTCTACTACTTGGACAAGATGGTTCTTGGTCTAGGTGGCTCTCTCTCTTACTCCAGAAGTGTGAACTCTGTTTAATAAAATCTGGGAGAATTGTTGACTAAGGCTTTAATGCTCAGTGCAGTGGAATAACCTATCTCAGGAGTTGATAGACTGTGGCCTATAGGTCACATCTTATCTGCCAACTGATATTTAAGCAAAATTTTATTAAAATATAGCCAAGCTCATTTGTTTACATACTGTCCACAACTGCTTTCATTCTACAGTGGCAGAGTTGTGTGGTTGTGATATAGATCATATGGCTTATAAAAGTGAAAATTTTACATTCTGCATCTTTATAGAAAAAGCTTGCCGATTCCCTTCCATCATGATAGCGCCAATGCATATATTTGATTAGTCATTGATTTAGTAATTATTTAAGCATACACTATATTTCAGGCATCTGACCAGGCACTGAGAGTATAATAGTGAATAAGAACACACAGTCTCTGTTCTCATGGGATATATACTGTGTCATGCAGACAACAAATAAGTAGGTAAAACTTACAGTTTATCACATGGTGCTAAGAGCACTAGAGAAATGAAGTATGAAAAGTATATAGGAAGTGCAGGAGAGGAGAGTACAGTTTTGGAACATAGTTAAGGAAGACCTTCCGAAGAAGGTGACATTTGAGCAAAAGCCCAAAGATGAGGGAAGAAGCCATGTGTCAGTGGGGAAAAGAACATACCAGACAGAGGGAATAATCTGTGCAAAGGCGGTAGCAGTTTGTTTAGAGTGGTTGAGGAATGTCAGGGAGGAGGACAGTGTGGCTGGAACAGAGTGAGCAAGGGGAAGAAGGTTAAGGATGAGCTCAAGGGGGTAGTAAAGGTCATCATGCAGGGCCTTGCAAGCCATGGTAAGATGGGAGCCTTGGAGAGTTTTTGAGAAGAGTTTTGGCCTGTCTTACATTTTAAAAGAGTTGGTCTGGCTAAGCTGCTGACAGTAGTAGACTCTGGGAGGCACAGTAGAAGCTGAGAGACCAGATCATTTGCTATTAGCTAATTCAGTCAAGACATAATAGTGGCTTGGACCAGTCTGATGATGATAGAAAAGAAAGTGATTGGATTTTGGATAGCCAACATGAGCTGCTCATCAATTAATATAGGATGAGAGATAAAAGGGTCAAATATGACTCAGAAGTTTTTGGCCTGGTCAACTGAAGGAATGAAGTTTCTGTCTATTGATATAGGGAACCCTCCAGGAAGTCTTGGGAAGAAAGACCAGGAGTTCAGGAGATGTTTGTTAAATGAACAGTGGAAGTATTAATTAGGCAGTTGCATATACAAATGTCTAGTTCATGGGCAAGGGCTAGGCTAAAATAAATTTGAGAATCAACCTTGTGCATGTTTTTATATGAGATCAGGCAGGATGGTGACTTGTAGGTGAAAGAGAGAAGACACTGAAGAACCCTAGAACAATACAGAGTTCAGGTCAAGGAGATGAAGAAGAATCAGCAATGAGATTGAGGAGGAATAGTTGGTGCTCCTCCTGGAGAAAATCCAGAAGATTGTGAAGTCCTGAAAGTCCAGTAAAGGGCGTTAAATTATCAAAGTGCACCAGCAGGTCAAACACACCTGGCAAGTAAAGAGATGAGACTGGGGACCCAAACATGGACTTTAGCATCTTGTGCAGGTGATGAGTGACCTTCTACAGAGAGTTTGGATAGAGCGGTAGGGATAAAAATCCTGATTTGAGTGGGTAAGAGAAGGAGAGAGAGAAAGAGAAAGAGAAAGGATACAGTTGAGTATTGACACATTTGAAGGAATATTGCTTTTCTTAAAAGGAAGAAGAGAATGGGATGATAGCTGGAAGGGGAAGAGACAAACAGTATATGTTTATTTTTCTATATAGGAGAAGTTAGAGCAAATGATCTAGGTATGACCTACAAGGGAGACAAAATAATACTGTGTGTTTTGGGGGAAAGGTAAAAGTCCTTGAGTGAGTAAGGAGTACACCTAGTGAACAGGTGGAGCAGTTGACCTTAGAGGATCATGAAAAATTCATCTGTAGCAACAGGAGGGAAGACAGAACCCATGTGTGTGGATCAATAAGTGGTGAGAGATTGGGGAAGTTCTCTCTGACTGCTTCTGTTTTTCTCAGGGAAAGGCAGCTGCAGAGAGTTAGAATAGAGAAGGGATATTGGAAATTGGAGAAAAAATATGAAAGTATAGGTCAGTACTTGGGAAATGTATGAAGATTGCCAGGTAGCATTAAGGAATAGTGACCAGGAATTTAAAGAGATAGTAAGCCTGATAGTGCAATTTTTCTCCAACCAAGTTTGGCTTACACTGACACAGGTATGGAGCAGGATTTAATTATGTTGGAGTTTTGGCCAGGTGAGTATGATGGAGCATTAACAGCCAAATTAGTTGACAATCTCTGTAGGGGATTAATTATTATGATGGACCATAGACCTTAGCCCACTTTAGGACCAAAGTAAGGACTTGAGCAGGGCTGAGGGACAAGTCGAAACTGTTGGAGGCTGGGTACCAGAGGGTGTGCACTGGAAAGTTAGAGGTGGTTAGTGAGATGCTTGCAAGTGAGGTTTCTGGAAAAGATGAAGTTACTGGTAAATCATAAGAACTAGACCAGTGATTCTCAACTGCACACTGGTGTGCTATGAGAGGATGTTTTGAGTGCTGTGAAAATTTTTAAAGATCATTAGTTAAATTATTTTTGAAAGAAGTTCAAAGTACAGTAGATGTATATATGTTTTCTCTCTCTCTCTCTCTTTTTTTTTTGATCAAAGTAAGGGTGCCACAGAAGTTTAGCTATAGGTTCAATTGTGCCATGAGATAAAAAAGATTGAAAAACACTGGTAGAGTATGATAAGGGGAGGGAGTGGCTAACAAAGTAGAAGGCAACGTCTTTGGGAGAGAAGTAGTCAAGGAATTTAGAGGCCAGGGGATTGGAGGAATAATCTCCATGTACCATGAAATCACTAGGGATTACGCAGGATGGAAATAAGGAGACTATGAGCCAGGGGCATAAATCTTTGCAGAGTGATGGAGAGTGCCCTCTGGAGGTCAGTAGATGCACTGCCACACAGATAAGTCTCTTGACAAGAAATTCCAGTGTGGTTTAGGCTCTGCAAGCAGCCCCAGGAAGAAGGAAGACGCTATACCCCTTCAGGCATGTCATCAATACTCTATTGTTTCTATAAAACTTATTTACATTTGCATAAATTTCAAACCTTGTATACCTCAATAAGTATAGAAATGTCAAGTTTTTGCCATGATTAAAATATGAAAGAAAAATGCTCAATGCTTTGAACTTTGTAATGTTGACAAGTTGACCTATAGGTCCCCAAATCTGCTGTTTTTCCCTGAGCTTTGGCATTAACTGATAGGATTATGAAATAGCCATAAGACTCAGGTGTCCTGGAATGGAGCCCAGCTGGATGGGTCAAGAAAGTGATTGATTATTGTTTTCTTTAGCCCAGAAAGTAATGTATGACCTTAACTATGGAAATGAAAACTTTGAATTACTGGTATTCCTCTTTTTCCTTTAGCGTGTTTACCATCAAAACAACACTGCTCACTCAAATGTGTATGTAGTTCATGCTCTTGTTAAAAATGGCTCTAAAATATGTGTGCTGCTTTGAAATGTTTTAGGTGGATTGTTATTTCTACCGTTAAGATTTTGGGTTGCATGCTAGATTAAGGTTTAGTGCACCACCATGGACTATATTTAGTTGTCTGTCTTGGTGGCAATGCAATAATTGGAAACTTACACATGAAAACATCCCTCTTTAAATTTAGAGATTTTTAAAAATGTGTCTCATAGTGATGCTTCAGTTGATTTCTGGGTCATCAGACAATTCTGTGGATGTAGGGTCTGTTTGTCCTTTAGTAATTAGCACCTTCTGGGATATAGGTCCAAAAACAGGCCCTGCTTATATGAAATTACCAAAACTCTTAGAGTGATATTTCACTGTTTACTTCAGCTTATTAACATAACATCTCTCTTGATGAAATTGTGAAAATATCTGGATAAATTTGATAATCTGTGAGAGGAGTACCTAGAATTCTGAAGAGTGACATTTTAGCATCATCTCCGATGATTAATGACTCCATATGATATTGAAAGAGTTTTATATACTTGCATGCGTATATACAGAAAAAATTGTAAAATATTTTTTCCATGTTAACTTAGGTTAACTTAATCCCTTTAAGTAAATCTACAATAAGATTTTGTGGTTTTATTTTTTTCTTACAGAAATTCTATAAAATAAAAGTTATTTTTGAAATAAAGTATAATTTATCAGTTTACAATTTCCTCAAGCCATCCTATTATATTTATATACCCTCTGCTTTTTAAATTGTATTTACCTGAATGATTGTGTTTTTCATAATGTATATAATTCAGAGAATCTCATTTTCAATTTTTAACCCTCTTAAACTTTATGGACAAAAGTATACCTAACTTGTAGGTTATTTTGACCATTTTTTTTTTCCCTAATAGGTACCTGCTTTTGCTTTTGGTCCTGTTCTCATTATAAACTTCTTTATTATTTTATTTTTCTTTAGAGTTTCTTGAGTTTGGCTATCATCTGCTTATTATTCTATAAATTAAAACAAAGGTGACTGACAAATCAATTAAATCTTTTAATGCCATTGATGTCAAATTAATTGTAGTAGAGAGGTACTTTTACCAGTAAAAGGAGGGAAAGGAGTTAATTTTCAGTTACTTTTGTCAATGATAACATTTCACTTTCCAAAAATGTTTTTAAAAAATGTAAAGACTCATAGCTCTCATTTTTCTCTATCAGTGTTTTTGAAGAATATATTTAGGGTTTAATCCTGCAGTTCCTTCTTTTCATTGTGTTTATTAGACATAGTAAAAGGTTCTCTACAGCTCAAGGCTTCCGGGCATGTGTAGAATGTAAAACATGCAGTTAAATCAAAGAAGACAGCTAAAATTCCACAACATAGGTGAAAAAAATGTTCAGGGCTTTATTTAGTAGGAAAAAAAAATTGACAAACTAAAAAATAGGTTCTACTCTGCTGAATTAGGATGAGTGTTGGGGGCAAGACAAGGGAATTCCAGACATAAACAAGGCCCCGATGGACTGACAAGGGGAAGGAATACATAGCCTCAGACCAGGAATTTTACAGGAAATGGTTGACCTTGCTGTGCCCAGAATTCTCCAACAAGATATTCCATAATGAAAAGAGGACATATAAAAAACCTGGTTGAAATGACAAGTGGAGGTCAGTAACCTCTTCCACACATTTCACTGTGGCCCATGGGCCTCCTGATGGGGAGCAGTGGCCCAAATGCTCTCTTCAGTAGAGCAGTTGGTCTCAGTCTTCACTCAGTTTCTTTTGTCCTGCTTGTATTCTGAGCAGCATCTACCACAGCATATGCTCAGCACCAGGGGGAGGATATGGTCCATTCAAGCCATGCTGGGATATCTTACCAAGCCAAGGTGGGGAGGCCATCCAGGGGACATGGAGGTATCTCTCTGCATTCTCTGGCCACTGAGACTACCACAGGAGTCTCCTGAGCCATCTGCCTGCCTCTTCTCTTAAAAACTACACCCACCTCATCATTCTCCACAGTATGTTTCAATTTTTTTCTCTAAAGATTTTTCTTCTCAAAATATGAGTCAAATGTCCTCATACCTTTGATGGCTGTCCACTGAAAAGAGGATAAAACACAGACCCTCCCTCCTAGTTTCTGTCAAGTGATTACTGCCTGTCCCCTCAGCCACATCCTGGGTTAGTCTCCTCCCTTGCTTATGATGCTTGGTTCTCTTTTTTTTTTTTTTTTTTTTTTCAAATTTCCCGGTTCTTTTCCTCTTAGGATCTTGGCATGTGCTGTTTTCTTGGTCTGGGATGTTCTTTCTTCATCTTGTTCCTTCTTCCTCATCTTTTCAGTCAAACTTGAAATGCTACCTGCTCCAAAAGGCTTCTCCAGAGTAAATTCTTAGTGCTTCTTCAGTCCATCTCAGCCTCTCATTTCTTTCCTGCAGGGAACTATCCCAGTTGTAAATGATGTGTGTATTTGTGTGGTTCTCTCCACTGTCGGATGTAACTTCCCTGTGAGCTGGCACTATCTACATCTTGTTTACTGAGGGAACCCCAGCATCCAGAATGGAGCTGAGTACATAGTAAGTAGTACTCTATCACTAGCGAAAGAATAAATGAAAGGAAAGTAACAATGCTATCCACACACTTTTCTAGGCAATGTCACCTTTTTGAACTTTCTCCTTTTAATATAGGCTTTTTAACTCAGGTACATCACACTCCAAGCAGGGAAGGAAAGCTTACAGTGCAGTCTTCCACTTCGGGAGCTCTGGATCTAGCAGTGTTTGCTTGACTTTTTGAAACAACCAAAAAATGTTTTGACACTCTGTTAGAAAGTTAAGTCAAAATTAATGTTGCCACAGTGCCATCAACTTGTTAAGCAGACCTTGGAGATGATACCACTGTCTTGATCTGCTTAGTCACCAATTAATATCCTTTATAGCTGTCACCTCATCCTTCCATCTCTTTTGCTACAAGATCTGTTTCTTCTCTGCTGTCCCCATTTCAGCAACTTAACCTATTCTGGATCATTGGTTCCTCACGATTGCCCTCCGATCTGTTCAGTTTAGTCAATTTGATTTGTATCTTTTCATATTTCCCCCCATGAAGTCCTTGGTGTTCTCTGCATTGTTATCCCTCGTTATCTCCAGACCTGTTTCTCTTCTTTCTTAGTTTCTATGATTAATTCTTAATTTGGTAAAACCGTTGTCTGTGTCCAGACCCGGTTATCTCGTTTCCTAATGCTATCTGTTCCACACGTCCATGGCCAAGCAGCCTTTGGCTTTTCTCTAGGCCCAGATCATGTAGCAGATATTAAGTAACTGCCATATTCTGAGCACTCTTCTTAGTGACGTTTTTCTAGGTTCACCTTGTCCGAGAAGTGAAGAGCTGTGAATGCTCATTCCTGTTAGAGGCTAATGCAGTTGAAGTCAATGCTCACTTATCCTTTCAAAAATCTTAAGAGTCCTTATGCTAATTCTGTTCTGCCTATGCTCTCTAAATGGAGCAGCAAAGCCTGGGTTACAGCATATCTATTTATAGCATGATTTACTGAATATGTTCAGCCTACTATTGAGACCTACCACTCAAGAAAAAATCCTTTCAAGATATTATTGCTCCCTGGCAATGCATCTAGTCACTCAAGATCTCTGATCTTGTATAGGAGATTGATGTTGTTTCCATGCCTGCCCAGAATAGTATCTATTCTGCAGCCCATGTGTCAATCAGTAATTTTGATATTCCAGTCTTATTATTTAAAAAATACATTTTGTGAGCCTGTGACTGCCACAGGTAGTGATTCCTCTTTTAGATCTGGGAAAAGTAAATTGAAACCCTTCTGGAAAAGATTCATTATCCTAAATGTCATCAAGAACATTTGTGATTCATGGGAGGAGGTCAAAATATCAACATTAACAGAAATTTGGAGGAAGTGGATTTCAAGCCTTGTGGATGACTTTGAGGGCTTCAAAACTTTGGTGAAGGAAGTCAATGCAGAAGTAGTGGAAATAGCAAACGAACTAGAATTAGCAGTGGTGCTTAAAGATATGACTACTAAATTTACTGCAATCTTGTGATAAACCTTGAGCTGCTTCTTATGAATGAGTGAAAGATTATCAAGTACTTATTGTGATAAGTACTTTATTGTGGTGGTCTAACATTGAACTTGCAATACCTTTGAATTGTGGCTATACAAATGACATATAAAATCCTATATATCATTGCATTGATACATTGTCTAATTAAATTCTAGCCACCTTTGTAAATGTCCTCCTACATTAATGAGTAACTTCCTTTATAGCATAGGAGTTCATTGACTCATTAAGTAGAGATACAGGACACCTTCACTTAAAGTTCACAATGTCTATATTTCAGTACTTCTAGACTCGGGGTGGGGAACCTGTAGCCCTAAAGCTACATATGGCCTTCTAGATCCTGAAGTGCAGCCTTTTGACTGAACTCAAATTTTATGGAACAGAGCCTTTTATTTTTATTAATACATTTTTGTTTGTTTTTCATAATTTTATTTTTTAAATGAATGTATTTAAAATACCAAACAATAAAATAAATTTCAACAAAATAGTCTTCCCAGATTGACCAATACAATTAAAACATTAGTAAGCCATGAGAGCTAAATTAACAGCTGTTGGACTCATAATTTACCTCTAACTTTTCCCATCTAAATAGTGCCACATCACACAGGGCTGGTTGGTGAGTTTATGGGCATCAAGTATGCCAGTCTATTATCAGCTTTTGACAATGGTATACTGTTTCTGTTTGGAGTGAAATTTGTGAATAGTTACACAGCTTAGCAGTATTTTTAAATTCTGCTTATCAGTCCATCATGTCAAAGTAGACCAAGAGAATGCTGAAGGAAGGAAACATTTTTTAATGAGGAGCGGAAATTGCAGTATTATCTTCTTTCAGTAATTCACTTGCTGATTCTATTCTTCATAAAATTTAACTATCTACTCTCACAGAGATAAAATTTTGGTTAACACCTGTCCCCACGATAGCCAAAATACTTTAGAATGATATGGAAAATCCCCACTGAATACCTGTTTGTTTATGTTTAGCATGTTAAGAAAACAACCATAACCTATTGCATTTACATATAGTTATAATTTGTTGCAAAGTGTTGCTTAAGTAGTAGCTTTAGCACAGAGAGTTTGCTGATGAAAGACACAATAAAAAGAAATGACAGCATCTGGATCTGTTAATACATATTTTATCTGCACCATAAACCTTTTATGTTTTCCTGTCATGATGCACTCTCTGTACATACACTAAATTTACCAAATTCAGTCCAACTTCACAACATTTATCTTGTAAGTTGAAGATAGTACTCCCTGTGTTGTGTCCTCAAGAGTTCCCAAAGGGAGTAACTCTTTGTAGCAAAGAAAGTTTTCTGTTATAACCCAAATGAAGTATAAAACCTGCGCTCAGACAGCTGTATCAGTTGATTCATCCAAAACGATTGAATAACATATTTTCCTTTTGAAATATTGCATGAAGTTATTCTGTTAAGTTTAAGGCTAATTCATTCTGCTGACCAGTTATGGTACTCTTTTAAAAAAGCAAATGTTGTACTTTGAAAAGTTATTGACGTCTAAGTAAACATCCTACAACTTCGACAATGTATCCTTTCCCAATTTCTGCATGACTGACTGGCTTCCCTTCTTCCCCAAGAATACAAGCTAATTTATAAGTTGCTTCAGTGGCATTATTTCCAGGTCTTATTGCTGCTTAAAAGAACTGACTTTGCTTTTGCTTTTCTTCTTTTAATTTCTGTAATAAAACCTTTCTTTCTTCTCACTGTAATTTAAAATATTTGTGATCCTTAGGAGTGTTATAATGCTGATGAGCAAAGAATTTCTTTAAGGGTGATATTGCAGTATCACAAAGCAAGCAAATCATCTTAACAGAAACAAAGTCTTGGTGTGTTAAATCAAAACAACTTGAATATTACTTTGCAAGGTAAAGCTAAGTCTACATGATACGTGGCAAAACTTTCAAGCATTTCATAAAACTTTCTTTGTTTTGAAATACCACTTCTTCAAAAGGAAATTTCATGTGAACAGTTTCCCCTGTTAGCAAAGGTCATAGATGAGCAGGATGATATATGTCAGTCGTTCTTAACCTTCCTAATGCCGCGGCCCTTTAATACAGTTCCTGTGGGTTGCGATCCACAGGTTAAGAACTGCTGATATATGTGAACCATTCAAAGAATATGTTACAGGTTATAGGTAGGTTATAGCTGTTCTTAGGCCTGTTAATTGAAGAATATAGTGAAAGTTTCACTGACTTTGAGAATCATGGCATCACACTCAAATTAGCATTTCAGCCTCACCTAGTTGATATCACTGAGGCATCTAAATAAATACACATGTAATTGATTGAGCCCTCGGTAGATGACATTTTAAAGTCATTGTTTGATCCTAAGAAAGATCCAATAGAAAGATGGGAAAATAAAATTAAATACCCACAGCCATGCCCAAAAGATGCTTTCTTGGTTTTCAAGCACATATTGCAGCAAATTTACATTCTACATAGCCAAAATCAAGATGCCCTTAAGGTCACAAATGCCTAAGACTCATCTAGAGGATCAACTGAAACTGCAAGCCCCCGTTTTGGAACCAAATATTCAAATGCTTTCACACAAAAAGCAAACACAACAAAGTTATTAAAAAGTTAACTTTGAAATGAAATAGTTTTCATTTTTTGAAATTATTAAGTACAAAATAGTTAGATTTTTACAAAATAATGTCCATTTTAAAGCATATCTAAGTTTTCTTGAATGTGGCCTTATTTGATTACAGCTAAATTAATGTGGCCTTCCAACATGAAACGTTTCCCTACCCCTGTTTAAAACTTAGAGTTATAAACTCAAGCATTGATAATATGCATGTATAATTGTATAAAATTATAACCTCTCAATATAATAATAAAGTAAAAAATATTTAAGGATCCAGAATCTTGATGGGAAATGGAATATTAAAAATCACCATCTTATCAGGCTTTCCCATTAGATTGTGCAAATCATTGTTGTCACAATAAAATAGATTTATTTATTTTTATAAAGGCAAAGTTTATGAGAGCACACAGAGCTATGTTAAACTGACTGTACATTGGAATTGACTGGCTTCAATGTCATCTACTCCTTGTAGATGGTGAATAAGATCTGACCTTACATAGTAAAAGGAAATACAGTTTGCTCGCAAAACTGGATATACTATATAAAGAGCAACTTAGGGAAACATTTATAACAAATGGCAACACATGAATGTATAATGTTCTTTGCATTCTGATGCCCTTTGAGGGTTTTTATACAGTGATTGGCTGAAACAGTCTGGGTACTCCTAGATGCTCACGTATATTATTTGGTCATATTGATTTCATTTACCAAGTCCTCATAAAAGACACCTGCATGGTCCTTTTAAAGCAGAATTCATTGCTCTTGAGCACTGGTGCCTTGGACTGTGCTATGTAAGCAAACACGTGGATCTGGAACATAATGAGCAAATACTCTATCCACCTAGAAGAAAAAAATTTATTACTGTACATGTTTTAAACAGCAACCCAATGAAGTCTTTCAGATAGATGTAATTGGTTGGCCTAAAAATGTGCCAGTCTAGGGTTTTCAGCCTCATTCACAGACAGCTTGCCTTTTAACCTCTGTTAAAACTGAAGGGTTTTTGTTTTGTTTTCTTTTTGTCCTGTCTTATGGGAATAGGCAGAGGGTTGCTGAGAATGATTTTCCTGACTTAGGAATAATATGGATGGTGATTATTGCCTATGGTTAACAAGATAAGATGGGTCACCAGAATAAGAACTGACTGTGAAAAAGAATTTATTTCTTCTTACTAAGTTTGTACTCAGAAGACTTAATTGATCAAAGGCATAAAATATTTTTTTTAATTGGTAGAAGTATGCTTGCATATTTTATTTTCAGGGTACCATCTCACATTTTTGTGTCCAGAAACCATGTGGCCTCAGCCATCTTGAGTGTCAAAAATATAATTGACTCTATTTTTAGGCTTCCCTGGGAGAAATTTATTATAACATCATGACTCTTAAGCAAAATCACAATTAAGAGTGGAAAGCAAGAATATTATTAATTAAACATTTTCAAGATAATATGGAAAAATCAATATTATTTGGAAAGTAGCAAATAATAATTGTGAAGATAATGAACAATGAAATGAAACTGGCCCAGTCAGAATATATTATAAAACTAAAATAATTAAAGCCATTTAGAATCTTTATGTAATAAATTCATCAGTGGAAAAGGGTAATCTAGGTATAGGTACATATGCATATGGAAATTTAGTATGTGATTAAAAATGCATATCAGTTCAGTGCATAAGGGATGACTTTTTCAACAAATTTATGTTAGGTGATTGGCTGACCTTTTAAGAAACAACACTAAGTTGTATCCACTGCAGTCATTACACCAAAATAAACTCTAGGAGAACTGAAGTTTTTAAAATTAAAAACTATAATTATGAAAGTACCAATATAAAATACAAACAAGTTACTTTCACAGTTTTATTTTTTTATATATTTAAAATTTTGATATTTTATTTACCGTGGATTTTTCTGTATTCATTGTGATTTTTTTTTTCTTTTTTCTATTTCAGAACTTGATATAGATCTGTTCAACATTTCAGCTTCATTCTGGCTAAGTCTTGGAAGGTAGCATGCTTCCAAGCATTGGTCAATTTCCTTCAGATTTTCATATTTCTGAGAATAAATTTTCTTATAATATTAAGGATTTTTTGAATTTCCGAGGCTCTGTTGTTATTTCGTCTTTACCATTTCTGATTGACGAAATTAGAGATTTTACTCCTTTTTTCTTGGTTAGGTTGGCCAAAGTTTTATCTATTATATTGACCTTTTCAAAAAACCAACTTTTTAATTTATTGATCTGTTGTATAATTCTTTTGTTTTCAATTTCATTTAAATTTGCTCTAATTTTGGTTATTTCTTTTCTTTTGCTGGTATTGGGATTGGAATGTTCTTCCTTTTCCAGTTGCTTGAAATGTCCTATTAGGTTGTTAACTACTTCTCTTCCTTCGTTCTCTTGAGGAAGGCTTGCAGTGCTATAAATTTCCCTTTTAGGACTGCCTTTGCAGTATCCCAGAGGTTCTGGTAACTTGTGTCTTCATTATTGTTTTGTTCCAAGAATTTGGTAATTTCCTTCTTGATCTCTTCTCTGACCCAGCTATCATTCAGCATAAGGTTATTTAGCTTCCATGTTTTTGTATGAGTCTACAGATTCCTGTTGTTACTGAGTTCAACATTTTTTCCATGATGGTCCGAGAAGATGCATGGAATAATTTATATTCTTTTAAATTTGCTGAGGTTAGACTTGTGACCTAAGATGTGGTCAATTTTGGAGTGTGTTCTGTGGGCTGATGACAAAAAATGTGTATTCAGTTTTGTTAGGATGAAATGTTCTGTAGATGTCCGTTAAATCCAAATGGCTAAGTTTAATATTTCTTTGCTTAGCTTCTTATTGGAGGATCTATCCAACACTGCCAAAGGAGTATTAAAATCTCCGACTATGATGGACCTGGGAGAAATCAAGTTGCTCATGCCTGTTAGAGTATCTCTTATAAATGAGGTGCATTCTGGTTGGGTGCATAAATATTGATAATTGAAATCTCATCATATTGAGTATTACCGTTAACAAATATAAAATGACCATCTTTAATCCTTGCTTACTTTCGTTGGTTTAAAGCCTATTGTATCTGCAAATAAAATTGCAACACCTGCTTTTTTCTGCTTTTCATTTGCCTGGAATATAGATGATCATCCCTTCACCCTGAGTCTATATTTATCTTTTAAGGTAAAATGAGATTCTTGTATGCAGCAGATATCTGGCCTGAGTTTTTGTATCCAGTCAGCCAACCTGTGCCACTTTAGAGGACAATTTAAGCCATTCACATTGATTGAGAATATTGATAAGCCTGGTAAAATTTTGGGTATCGAGTTTTTCACAAGTCCAGTGGACATTTTTAATCCTTTTACCACTGTAGAAGTTGGAATTTGATCAAAAGTTTCTGAGTTTGTTTACTTTTGTGGTGGAGGATTGCACTGGTCATTATGGAGGATAGGTCTGAGAATGTCCTGGAGAGCTGGTTTAGTTATGGCAAATTTCTTCAACATGTGAATGTCATTAAAGTATTTAATTTCTCCATCATAAATGAAACTCAGTTTAGGTGGATACAGGGTCCTGGGTTGAAAGTTATTTTGTTTTAGGAGATTAAAAGTCAATGACCACCCTTTCCTAGCCTGAAAGGTTTCAGCATTGAGATCTGCAGTCATTCTAACATTCTTCTCCTTGTAGGTAGGTTATGGTTTTCTTATGTCTGGCTGCTTTCAGAATTTTCTCGTTCATATTAACTTTAGTGAAGTTAATTATGATGAACCTAGGGAATATCTTATTCGGGTTGAGTCGTGCTGGGGTTCTGAAACTGTCTATCTGAATTTCAGAATCTCTTGTCATGTCTGGAAAGTTCTCTTTCATAATTTCATGGAGAAGAGCCTCTGTGTTTTGTAAAGCAACTTCGTCACCTTCAGGGATTCCTATAAGTTGAATATTGGTTTTCTTCGAATTATCCCAGAGCTCCCTGAGAGAATGATCCATTTTTGCTCTCTATTTCTTTTTGTCTTTGAGAGCTTGGGCGCATTCAAAAGCTTTGTCTTCAATGTCAGAGATCCTTTCTTCTGCCTGCTCCATTCTGTTACCAAGGGATTCTACTGTATTTTTCGGATCTTTGAGGGCTACAAGCTCTTGCCTCAATGTGTCAAAATCTTTGGTCATTTTGTCTTTGAAATCATGAGACATCTTTTGAATAATTCCTTGAAATTCTCATTCCCTCCTTTCCTCCATTCTGTTGATCTTATTTGCTATCCAGATTCTGAACTCGATTTCTGACATCTCAGCCATATGTTTATGAATGTGATCTTCAGTTGTGCCTGCCTCATCCTTCCTTGGGGGAGGGAGGGTTTGATCTACTCTGGTTATTCATGTTACCAGAGTTTTTCTGCAGATTCTGCCCCGCGCTTATTTTACACCATTTGGCTAGATGAGGAGATAAGAAGTTGGGTTGGGGGCTCTAGGAGTAGTGATTAACTAGCCCTTTGCCCAAAAGCTGGGACTGGTGTCTGTACCTTTTCCCCTAGAGCTTTGCCAAGGACCTGTACACTGCTATGGCCTGAGAAACTGGGGGCCTGCTTGGTGTGATGGGGCTAAGTGGCTCTGTCTTGTTTTCAGCTGGTCTCTGTTCTACCCTAGTAAATCAGTTACTCTGGGTTGAAGTCTCAGCTGTGGAAAAATACCAGCAATTAAGTCACCCCACCCCCACAGACAATAATTGGAAAGGGAAAAATCAAATCTTCCCACAACCACACACCCAGGGTACCACTTTGGATAGTCCTTGGGTGATTGGCCCAGTTTAAGAGGTCCAAATCAATTGTCCCAGTCAGTATCGGTCTCAGGTGGGAGGGTTCAAAAGGTCTTCAGCCAATAGATAGCAGGGGTCTATTGGCAGCTCAAGTGTGACTGGCTCTGGTGCTCCGTGAGGTCAGAAGGACCCACCCGTTAAGTAAATTAGTCTGGGAAGGTTGATGCCTCCTTCCCCATCTTACACCTGTATCACACCCAGTCACTGGTAACCCCACAGGCCTGTAACTCAGTTCCCTCCAATGAGTAGATGCTCCGGTGGTTTACGACTACCTGAGTCACAGTGGGATCTATGTCTGAGCCAGGCTGCTGCTCTCTGCCACTATCCAGCAGGGGTATCCAGCAGATGCCTCCTTCCCCACCTTGCATCTGTATCACCCCCAGTCACTGGTAACCCCACAGGCCTGTAACGCAGTTCCCTCCAATGAGTAGATGCTCCGGTGGTTTACGACTACCTGAGTCACAGTGGGACTTATGTCTGAGCCAGGCTGCTGCTCTCTGCCACTATCCAGCAGGGGTAGCAGAGGCCTGACAACCTCAGATGCTTAATGGAGGTTGGGGCAGTTCACTCAATTTCAGCCCTGCCCCTGATCGATGTTGCTGGCAGAACAGGACAGAACAACTTCACAGAATTTGTTTCTGTCCCTACAGATCAGACCCAGTCTCAGCTGTAGTTTGTGTAGGGGCAGCCATGGTTAGAGCTCCCTCTCAGCTGTCAGTTCCAGCCTCTGCCTGCCACCTTTGTCTCAGCTATGATCCCGTGAGGGCCGGGTGCATCTTAGGCTCAGTAAAGCAGTGCTCTGGCTCAGGAATAGCCTCAGGGGTGTGAGCCTTAGTGTTTCCGCTGCTGGGGCTGCTGCTCTTTGCCTTGGGGCACCGCTGCTCCAGTGTGGTTCCCTCTGACCGTCCTCTCCTTACTCCCTTGCCACAGAATCAGTACAGACCAGAAACAGCCTCTGCCCCATCCACACCTCTTGAGAAATGCCTGAGAATCTGGACTTCATGGGGGACAGCCTTCCAGACCTCAGGATGAGAGTGGAGGGGAGTGCTGGGAGTTCAATATTGCAGATAGAGAATATATACAGTTTTGAACAGTTTTACAGTTTGATGCCTGGCAGGAGAGTGCCATGGTACCCCAGTAGGAGTAGGAGGTCTGGTTTTTAGAGGGTCTCTCCCGTGGGATAAAATGGGAGGATGTTTGAACTCTGCTCGCTTGTTTGTATGAAGTATACTGCGAGCTCTTCTCATGGGGGAAGGGACTCCCATTGCTTGGCATTGGATTCTGTACTTTTGCCTGTATCTTTGGGGTCACAGCTCGCCTCAGTAGGGTTGATGTGCGTTCTTCAATCTTCTCTCTTGGCTCAGCTCCAAACCATCAGCTTACTTGCTAAACTTCTGTCTTGTAACTCTCCTTCTGGATAGGAGCCTTTGTAGAAAGCTGGCTACAGTCTGCCATCTTGCCTCCGCTTCCTCTGCTGTGTCCCAGATATTATTGATCTTAGGTTGATCTGTACTCTGTAGTGGTTAGATACCAAGAAGCTAAACTGAAAACTATTTGTGTATGAGTCACATTTGTCATCTAGAAGCCCTCACCACAAGGCAAGGACAAGTTATTTTTTTTTTAGGGTCTCTCAAATAGATCTTTACCATTAAGATGTTGGGTTACTGGAAAGGAATTATCTCTTCTCTTGATTGGAGGATATCAGCCTGATTTCTAGCGTTCTTAGAAGTCATTGTTTTCACTCTTCATCATAAAGACTCTTCACTTCACCTCCTTATTTTCAGTGTCTAACCTCTTTTCTGGGCTAAGACTTGTGCCCCCAACTATCCATTTTCTCTGATTCAGTGTCTCTAGAAAGTATTCTGACTTCTTCAAGGTTAGGGAAGAGTAACTTTCTCTCTAGGCAGGAATGGCAGGAATCTGGGTGCTAGATCAGAGGTTGGCAAAGAGGCTTTGTAGGCTACATAATGGTCATTGCAGGCTATTCCTCTTCCTCCTTTTTAAAAACGACCCTTTAAAATGCAAAATAAACAAAACAAAAAGCCCCCAAATCCTTTACAGGTCATAGTTTGTCAACCCCTATAGAGCAATATTTTGGATGCTTTCAATCAGCCATCATTATTTCGTTCTTCCCCTGTACTCCTCCTTCAAGGGAACTTGAAACCTCCAATTTCTGATCCTTTTGGCATTTTATGGCAAAACTGGGTTGGTTTCTAAGGTCCCCCATCCCTGCGCAAACTTAGATTTCAGCTTTATTGTCTGCTAGGTGAGCAACTACTTGTCCGTCTTTCTACTATTTTCCAAAAGTTCAGTTTTTTTCTCATCTGCTGCCTTCTCTGGCCTTATTGGATCATGGCTTTTTTCTTCCTTTCCCCTCAGTTTACTGGGAGTTGGGAGAGAGTGGATGTAAGTGCATATATTTAATCTACTAAGTCTAACCAGAAGCTTCCCCCACAAATCCAATTTAGGTGGTTTTTATTGTTAACTACTTTCTTTGACAGTTTGTGGGTTAATTTTGCATTTGTTCTCTATGTACTCACTTGTTAAGTCAGATTATCCTTGGGAATATATATCCTTGGGGATGATATATCCTTGGGGAAGAAAAATGAGAGATTGATTTTAAATTGTAGTGTTCTTGAAATGCTTACAATGTTTCTGTATGTGAGACCTCAAGGAGGCCTAAGTCTCTCTAACCACCAAACTTTCATAAGAGAAATAGAGTTTCACCCTTATTTGTGAAAACCATCAGGAACATTTAAAAATATCTGCAAAAAGTTTGTGCCTTATTGTTTAAAATTAAATTTAAGATAGTAAATCAAAGCTTTTGGTGGTGTGCCCCTGACAACAAGGAGAGCCTGGTAAGTGATCCCTAAGAGCTGATTAAGGGAGTCATTGAGCATTTCTCCCTGTATTTGTGTTTTGGTCCTTAATCTGGTAGTGATTCTATTCTGAATATAATAAGACATAGTCCATCCCCCAATCATGTCTTCCTGGCAGTATTTGGTACTGCCTTGCCAAATGGCCTCTGTTTAGGCATGAGCCTGCCTTTGCCATGAAGTCTATAAGAGGTGTGAGCAGTGATGATTAGGAAATGGGCATCTTTAAAGATCTTATTCATACCACATTTTGTTCTGGTAATCAAATGAAAATTGAAAATTAAATAAGTAGAATTCACTGGGAAATGACCACTAATCTCTTCTGCCTAGGCTCACCTTTCCTTGCTAGTGAGGACGGCGTGCTTGGTGGAGTGATTGTTCTCCGGTCGTGCAGATGTTCAGAGGCTGACTCCTCCCAAAATAAGCAGACACTTCTAGGTAAGTTGATCATATACATATGTCTTTCTCTTTAATTTTTTAAAGAAAAAATGAAAAGATTTATATCCTCAAGTCAATAATTGTAAGCTATGAGGGGGCCAGGGTTCTCTATTGATATCCAAACATCTCTATTCTACTGATCTGTACAAGATGAATGTTCATTCTGAAGTACATGCTTAGAGAATATTTTTCAAATGGGTTTAGAACCTAGGAACTTTATTAAAGTTCAATATTCCTTGCCTTATTCTACAGAGCATTTGACATGACCCCTAACCTCGTAACATAGAAGCTTCTTTCTGTTCCCATTCCCAAAAAGGAATCAGAACCATGTAAAGAGCTACTGGCCTAGCAGGCAGTCCTAGCTCCATGGCTTATTAGTTATGATGCCTTTGTGCATCAGTCTTACCAACCTGGTCATTCTTCCTCTATAAAAGAAGGATGTCAGCCCTGTCCTCCTCATAAAGCTGTGGTGAGAAAGAGTCAAATGAGTGTTGTTTTTTGGATTTTTTGTTTATTTTTTGTTGTTGTTTTTGGCTGGGGTCAGGTTTGAACCCACCACCTCCAGTATATGGGGCCAGCGCCCTACTCCTTTGAGCCACAGGCATCAACCTCAAATGAGTGTTTCTGCAGATTCGTGATGTCCATCCAGATGTGTAGTTTTGTTTGTAGCCAAGCACAACAGTGGAGATGAAACCCAGCCCACCCTCAATTTGTAAAGGTAGAGACTCATGGGATGCCTCTTTCCATGGGCTTACCTTTTTCTTTTTCATACATCCAGAGGGGATACTTTTTAAAAATCTGCGTAAAGGTGACACATATGGTCTCCTTTATGTTATTTTTTTATGGTAGGGATCCTATATTTCATTTTTTTAAATCAGTTTTTTAACTGAAGTATACATTCAGAAAAGCGCACGCATCATAACTACAACTGTTGGCGAATTATGACAAAGTGAACCCCTCCCAAGTAACTTTAACTCAGATAAAAAAAAAAAAAAGTAGAATTGTACCACAACCCCCAAAGTCCTTTTAACCCCTCCCAGTCTCTATCCTCTCCAAAGTTAACCACTATGCTGACTTCAAACACCAAGGTTAATTTTGCCTGATTTTATTTATCATGTAAATTAACTATTTTTGTTAAGTTTTCAGGCAACAGTAAGCCTGTTAGATTGATCCATGTTTCATGTATTAGGAGTTTGTGATTTGCATTGCTGTGTTGTATTCTGTTGTATGGATATAGTATAGTGTGTTAATCCATTTTTCAGTTTTTTTATATACAAGCACTATAGTTTATCTACAGAGACTGGTAGTTCAACCCTTCTATAAATTTCCTTACAGAAAGTGTGGATGGTGCCTGATCTACATTGTATGATTGGTATAGTGTAAGTCCTTTCATATCCTGAGGTTCTTTCTATAAACCTATAAAATAGAAGACTGAGCATTTCTTTTTTTTTGAGACAGAGCTTCTAGCTGTTGCCGTCAGTAGAGTACTATGGCATCACAGCTCACAGCAACCTCCAACTCCTGGGTTTAAGAGATTCTCTTGCCTCAGCCTCCCAAGTAGCTGGGACTACAGGTGCCCACCACAATGCCTGGCTATTTTTTGGTTGTAGTTGTTATTTTTGTTTGGCAGGCCTGGGCTGGATTTGGACCCGCCAGCTCTGGTGTATGTGGCTGGCACCTTAGCCACTTGAGCTACAGGTGCTGAGTCAGCATTTCTTATATGTCTAAAAAGTGCTTTTTAAAACAGAAGCCCAGAGCATTTTCATAAAATGTCCTTGTTCATTCCTCAAAGAAAAAAGTGCACTTTTACATAAAAGGTCTTTTTCAACTCCTGGACTCCATCAACCTACCTGTTCTTCTTGCCAAAGTCTCTCTCTTTCTAACCATTATGCTTAGCACCTATGTTGCCCCAAGGAGATCTTTTTTTTTTCTTTAAAGAGACAAAGTCTCACTTTGTCACCCTTGCTAGAGTGCTGTGGCATCATAGCTCACAGCAACCTCCAGCTCTAGGGCTTAGGCAATTCTCTTGCTCAGCTTCCCAAGTAGCTGGGACTACAGGTACCTGCCACAACACCTGGCTATTTTTTGTTGTTGCAGTTTAGCCAGGGCCAGGTTCGAACCCACCACCTTCAGTATATGGGGCTGGCATCTACTCACTATGCCACAGGCACCGCCCCTTTTATAGCCATCTTTTTGTTAAACTAAGACAAATAGTAGCTTGCTTCTTTGGCATCTTAATCATTGCTGAATCCTGTGAATATTCTTCCACAGTTAGATAGCAGGGAGTTGGTTTTAAGCATTTGCCAAGGCTGTACCTAGGCCTTCCATAAAAACTAAGAAGAATAATCTGCAGTATTTGGGCAGGGTGTGGAGGGAGTTATGAAAACTGCTTCATGGATTATTCCTAGGAAGGAGTGTCACAGTACCTTACTGAGCCTGAACATGTGCCCATTTGAGTTAGTCCTGAAAACTGTAAGGTATTTTTGGTTAATCCTTTCATTTTTGGTGGTTAAAAAATACATTTTTAAGGATAAGCCATAAAATGTTAGCCCATGTTCAATAGTTTTTATTACCAATAGTAAACTGATTCCTACTCTTTATCTCATGGAGAAGCATTAAGTTTAAAGGACCAATTTAGAAATAGTGAAATCTTGTCATTTGTTAAAATTAACAAGAAAGATTAATGTTTGTGAAATTCACATATGAAAACCTGCTGAACATAGGCTAATGTCAATTTACAGAGTCTACTACATGGACTTTTTAATTTTTTAACATTATAGATGTTAAATATATGATAAGATAACAAATTCGAACAGTACAGGAGAATAGGAAAGAAGACATGGTTACTACGTGCACTCCATTCCCAGAGCCACCAGTCAGTCTCTGGTTCTGGTTATTCTTGTGGGAAACACCCTCACTCTGTAGAATGTACTCCTGCTTCTGTTTCTTGATTGTAACTTGTGACTCTTTGCTGTAGAAAAAAAGAAGGAAAAAAAGAAGCTCCTATCGCATCTCACTCCTGTTACCTCCTGATTTTTGCTGGAGTTCTGTTCTAACTTGAAGTAATATTTTTTTTTTTTGAGACAGTCTTGCTTTGTTGCCCTTGGTAGAGTGTCGTGGCATCACAGCTCACAGCAACCTCAAACCTTACGCAATTCTCTTGCCTCAGCCTCCCCAGTAGCTGGGACTACAGGTGCCCAACACAATGCCCAGCTATTTCTTTTGAGACGGGGTCTCACTCTTGCTCAGGCTGGTCTTGAATTTGTGAGTTCAGGCAATCCACCTGACTCTGCCTCCCAAGTGCTGGGATTATAGGCATGAGCCACTGCGCCCAGCTTGAAGTAATATTTTTAATGTTATTTTAACTTTAACACTTTTTTCCAATTCATCAACTTTATATATTTATCAACTATCCATTACCCCTTCAACTGTGTAAGTTAAGGAAGTTTCATGCCCTGTCTTAGTCTTTTTTTCAGTTGCTTCTTATAGAATACCTGAAACTGGGTGATTTATAAAGAAAAGGAATATATTTTTCATAGTGGTAGAGGCTGAGAAGTCCAGGGTCAAGGGGGCTACATCTGGGGAGAACATTTTTGCTGGTGGGGACTCTCTGCAGGGTCCCAAGTTGGGGAACAGGGCATCACATGGTGAAGGGATTGAGCATACTAGCTCAGGTCTTTCTTTTTATAAAACTACTGTTCCACTACCATAATCACCTACTAATCTAATCCATTAACCCATTAGTCTATGCATGTCCTAATTGACCCAGTCACTTCTTAAAGCCCCATTCCTGAATAGTGACACATTGAAACTTAAGTTTCAACATAAGTTTTAGAGGGGACAAACATTCAAGCCCCATAGCACTTTTCTCCTTTTCTCTTCCTTTCTTCCTTCCTTTATACCTCATCTCAACCCCTAGCCCCCAGGCCTTTATTGTTATTGTGCTCTTAGCGTCTGCATTCTGTCCTATCACTATGCTGGTCTCTACGCTTTGATTAGAGGTTAGTTCAAAATAGTAGCAATTAATAACCAGCATTGAAAATATCATATCCCAGTAGTGGAAAATTCCACTTACAATGAAGAAAAGTATTTGTCATACCTTCTGCCCGTAAAAAGAGACGATTGCAAATATCGAGATCAAGTGGATTCTCCTGCGCTATCAATTGCTCCATATCAGGCCACAACTTAATTTGCCTTATGTTTGGACCATGATGACTTACTTCCCTTTTATTGCTTTTTTAGACTTCATGAAAGTATATCTTCATAATCTCATGGCTCCTCTTATAAAAAATTTCAGAATGTTATGGGGTTATGCATATTTTAGTTGCATAATTTGCTCTTGTATATTTTAAGTAAAAGTTATAGGTGTGCTCTTCGCCCAGAAAATGTGCAATGTACCCTTGCAATGTACCCAGTGGGTGGGATTTTACCCATCTCCTTCTCCCCTTCCCATCTACTTGAATTTTATTGAGTTTTGCTTCCATCTGAGCACATAGGTATTGATCAGCTAGTTCAAGTTTGGTATTGGATACATGTGGTATTTGTATTTTTATTCCTATGATACTTCACTTAGGAGGATGGTATCCAATTCCATCCAGCTTGTTACTAAAGATACTAGATTACTGTCTTTTTTAATGGCTGAATAGGATTCAATGGTATACATATACCACATTTTATTAATCCTTTCATGTAGCGATGGACCCTTGGATTATTTCTACATCTTTGCAATTGTGAATTGTGCACCTGTAAACATTTGAGTACATGTGTCTTTTTTGTAGAATGTCTTTTTTTCCTTTGGGTGAATACTTACTGCTGGCATTGCAGGCTCAAATGGTGAAGTAGACCCTTTACGCACTTTAAGAAATCTCCATACTACTTTCCATAGAGGCCACACTAGTTTGCAGTCCCACCAGTAAGGTGTGAGTGTTCCTCTCTCTCTGCATCCACACCAGCATTTGTTGTTTTGGGACTTTTATGATATGAACCATTCTCACTGGGCTAGGGTGGTTTAGAGATATTAAGCGTTTTTTTCATATGTTTCTTGGCCATTAGTCTCTCTTTTTAAGGAAAGTTTCTGTTCATTTCATTTGCCCAATTTTTAATGGGGTTATTTGATTTCTCCTTATCAATTTGTTTGAGTTCTTTATAGATTCTGGTTATCAGTTTTTTATCAGATGGGATGGTATGCAAATATGATTTATCTTCTCTCATTCTGTAGGTTTTCTGTTTGCTTTGTTGAATGTGTCCTTGACTGTGCAGAAACTCTTTAACTTGATCAGTTCCCATTTATTAATTTTTTATTGTTGGCTGTGATTACTTTTAGGTCTTCATCATAAATTCCTTGTCTAATCCAATATCTATAAGAATATTTTCCAATATTTTCTTCTAGAATTCTTATAGTTTTCTGTGTTAGGTTTCAGTCTGTTATCCATTATGCATTAATTTTTGTGAGTGGTGAGAGGTTAGGTCCTGTTCAGTCTTTTCCATGTGACTATCCAATTCTCCCAGCACCATTTATTGAATAGGGATTTGTTCCTCCAATGTATGTTTTTGTCTGCTTTGTCCAAGATCAGATGGTAGTGTGAGAATGGTTTCATATCTGGATTCTCTGTCCTGATCCATAAGTCTATGTCTCTCTTTTTATGCTATTTTGATTACTATAGCCTTGAAGTCTGACTTTGAGGCTGGTAAAGTGTGCCTCCAGCTTTGTTCTTTATTATTTTTTTTTTTAATTTCAGGTTAATGTGAGGGTACAAACAACTAGATTATAGCTTTGTTTTTATTACATAAGATTGTATTAGCTATTCCGGGTATTTTTGGATTCCATATGAAACATAAAGCTATTTTTTCAAGATTTGCAAAATGTGATGTTGGTTATTTTAATGGGAATTTCATTGTATCTGTAAATCACTTTGGGTAGTATGGACATTTTGATAATAATGGTTCTGCCAATCTGTGAACATAGTATGCTTTTCCATCTGATTAGGTCCTCTGCAAATTCTTTTCTCGATGTTTCCTCGTTCTCCCTATAGAGATCTTTCACTTCCTTTGTTAAAATATATTCCAAGGTGTTTCATTTTCCTTTATGCTACTGTGAAGAATATTGTCTTTGACTTGATTCTCAGCTTGACTCTTTTAGCATATATGAAAGTTAACTGATTTGCATACATTGATTTTGTTAACTGAGACGTTGCTGTACTTATTAATCAATCTCAAAATCAATTCTTGATTGAGTCTTTGGGGGTTTCTAGGTATAATATTGTATCATCAGCAAAGACAAATAGCTTTATCTCTTCTTTCCCCATGTAGATACCATTGATATTCTTCTCTTATCTGATTGCTTTGGCGAAGACTTTCAGCAGCACTGTGTTGAATAGTTTCTGGTTCCTGTTCTATGTGGGAATGCTTTCAGTCGTTCTCTATTGAATAAGATGTTGGCTATGGGTTTGGCATAGATGGCTTCTGTCATTTTGAAGGATGACCCATCTATGTCTATTTTCTTAAGTGTTCTTATCAAGAACACGTGCTGAATTTTGTCAAGTGCTTTTTTCTGCATCTATTGAGAGGATCATATGATCTTTGTTTTCCTCTGTTTATGTGGTGAATTACATTTATAGATTTGTGTATATTGAACCAACCTTGCCTCTTAGGGATGAAGCCTACCTTGTCATGATGAATTATTTTTTTGATGTGCAGCTGAATTCTGTCTGGTAAGAGTGTACTGAGAATTTTATAGTCATTAGCGATATTGGTCTGTAGTTTTCTTTTTTTGTTATATCTTTTCCTGGTTTTGGTATCTAGGTGATATTTGCTTCATAGAGTAAAGTGGGGAGGGTTTTCATCTCAATGTTATGGAATAGTTTCTGCAATGTACATGCCAATTCTTCTTTGAAGATTTTGAAGAATTGTGTTAAACCATCTGGTCTTTTTTGTTGAGCTGGTCGTGTGGCAGGCTGAACCACATGGGTTTTTTAGGACCACTTGGAAGCTGTGTTTGGCAGGGCTGAGGTGGGTCCCTATAGCTCCAGGGTCACTCTGTGCTCCTCTGGCCCTGCTGACACAGGGTGGTCACTTGCTATCTCCTCATAGTTGGTAGCCTACCAAGCCCTGCCCCTGCTAGTTCCCGGGCCCAGATCCCTCTGCAATCTATGTAGGAAGTGCCTGGATTCAGGTCCCTGCGTATGGCTCAGAGAACCTGCAAGATGATCTGTTCCCTCCTCAATCCACTGCAGGCCTGGTGTGGAGAACCCAATAGTTAAGGGCTCCAGCTGCTTCCCGTTTCCCTCCTCACCCACTGTCTGGTGAGATAACTTTGTACAGAATTCAGGTCAGTCCCCAGACCAACACAGCCCCTTGATGTTTCAGGCCTCCTGGTAGCACAGATCTCATAGCACACCTTGTACATAGTCTCTACTTTGGAATATGTATCTCCACATCACCTGTTTCTTTTGTTATTTTCCTTTTTTGTCCACTCCTGCTATCTTATGTTGATTCCCTGTGATCTTACAATGCTTTTTCTGTGTGGAGCCATCCAAGTGGCAGCTGTTGTCAGCACTTTACCCTGATTTTGTTGGGAGAGGCTGTTGGGAGGCTGCTTCTGTCCTATCATTTTTTTTCTCCCTCATGACTGATGATCAGTAATATCTAGTGACCAGGAAAGCTCAGAAATCTTCTTTTCTCACACATCCAAATAAAAACAATTTCCAAAATTAAAAAAAAAACCCTTAACTGGTGTATATCGTTCAATCACTTTTTTTGTCCCAAGAGTAGTATAATAAAGACAGTCTCCTACTGTAGTTCTTTCTGTGTCTACTTTCTTTTCTCAAAATCATAAATAATGTTCCCGTTACATCAGAAATGCAGTTTCAGTTAAATACCATTGCCACTGGATGGAGTTTCCTAAAGCAATTACTGAGCCTCTCCTCTTGACAAATACATCAGTTACGAGAGCCCCAGTGGGCTGTGTCCAGGGTAATATGAGTAAAGAGCAGGACAGTTTTGAGATTTATCATTTGCTTACTGATTCATGAGTAGAGTTGGAAAATCTCAGGCATGAAGGAACTTCCAGAATCCTCTCATGTGACCTTGTTACAGGTGTATTGTCCATAAATAGTTTGATATTCTTACCTTCAAGAAAGAAGCTTAATTTCAGTTCCCTTAACTGTGGGTGGAACATTAGAGACTCACTTCCAATGGACAAGGAAATAGCAGTGGTGACCATGTATAATTTCTGAGATCAGGTCAAAAAGGCATTGTGGCTTCTTCCTTCCTCTCTCTTATTGATCATTCACTCTGGGCAAGACTGTCATATTCTGAGAATACTCAAGCAGCATTATGTGGCAAAAATCTGTACCCTCTTTTTAATATCCAGCTCCTAAGGAGCTGGGCCTTCCTACTAATAGCCTAGAGATGTGAGTGAGCCTCTGGATAACAGCAAGTCCTGAACAACATGTTGACTGAAATCTCATGAGAGACCCTGCAAAAGAACTATGCAATGGTGCCATTCATAAATTTCTGACCCACAGAAGCTGCAAGACAATAAATGTCTCAAACCACCGTATTTTGGGATAATTTATTATGTAGCAGTAGATAACTAATAAATCTCTTAAAGTTCTCACTGCCAAATGGCCCTCTAGTATGGCTAAAGAACTACAATGACAATCAAAGTGCTTCTTGCATCTTGAGGCAGCTCTTTCAGATTTCAGTTTTCTTCACTGATCAGTGCCTTCTTATATTGCAGTCCCTGGTCACCCTTTTTTCAGTGTGTCCTATACTCTACCTCTAGGCTCTCCTCCTCTATTTGTACTGTCACCTGTGTGTGTTCTCTGTCTATAACATATCTGCACCTGGCCCAGAGAACCTAACTATGGGTCCCAAACCAGGCAGTCAGCAAAGAAGACAACTGCCTGGAAGCAGAAAGGCCATAATGAGAACTGACTTGCAGAGCCACACTAATCCCAGGATAAGTGATCAATGTAAGAATGACATCAGTATATATAATTAGTTTACTGTATGTCTAAGCTAAATGTTGAATAACTTTCTGTGTATGCTAAAGTAAAACCAAAACATATCTCTTACCATTGCTCTCATGCCTTACTTTTAATTTTTCAGGGAGTACACGCACACATACCTTGACCTGTGCTGGTGAATTTTCTACAGATAGATGGAAACTACCTAACTTGAGGGATAAACAAACATCCTTCCCCATCTGACCTTTCAATGTTATTTCCACCTAGTCCCTTTCCAATTTTATTTTATTTTTTTAATTGACAGATAATAATTGTACATATTCATGGAGCCCAACTAATCCTTCTTTTCCTTCTCTCAATCTCAGCATTCCACATTCTGGCCACTCCAACTTGCATGGTCTTCCAGAGAATCATGTTTTTGTCCCCAGTACACATGCTATTGCATATATTAGAAATATATTGGGATCAAATCCTCTGGAAGCCCTTTCTCCTAGTGTACAATGCAATTGACACTCCTTATAACACTTTCCCTTACACACCCTAATCATGTTTTCTCTACCCCTTATCCTAAACCAGCACTTCTTATTGATTTTTTTTTTCTGAACCTAGTTATTCGAGAGGAATAAATCTTAGGTATTTGACCGCCTAGGGACACCTACAGTGGGTTCCAGAGGTTTGAAGTATGTTGACATTAGAAAATTCCACTGCTTCTAAGAATCACCCCACCAGACTGTGAGCTGTTTGAGGGTGGAGATTGTGTTACATCTGCTTTGTGCTAACTTTCATAGGCTCCCATTAATTGTTGAATGAATGAAATAGGTGCCAGATAGAGTTTCCTTATTGGTTATCTAGCAGAAATTTTAAAAGAAGTTGACAACTCTTCCAAAAAAATGAAATATCACTAGAAATATCTTCATATGCTCTTGAAAAAAACAACAACAAATAATATGGTTTGGAAATGTTGGATAATGATGAGTGTCTAGGAACAAGAAGATTTGGAGACAATTTAAAAGGATCACAGAAGACAGCCTCTGCAAAGAGCCTTGTAAAAAGGACAATTTGGATGCGAACATGTTTGCAACACCCATCCTGCCACCTCCCACCCCCTCAGATCATAAGATGCTGACAAAGCCTGGCCTACAAATCCCTGATTTAACGCAAAGCAAATGCTTGTCCCTGGAATGAAACAGCTGAAAAGAATTAATTTTCTCTCTGTTTTTAGAGGAACAAAAAAGCCAATATATTTTTACCTGCTAAAGTACAATTACATGTGTTTTCCAGGCCTCTACAGAAGTGCTTTATTGAAGCTGCTGTATGTAGTGTGTTTAATAAATGTGTAAACAAAGGCACATCACGTCTTCCAATGGAAGAAAGATCTTTTACCATGGTAAACTTGTGATTAGATACAATTAATTAGAGTGTATGTAAATATGTAGCATAAACAGCCCATCTCAATATATGGATGCATTTCTTTTTTTTGTACCTTGCACCCCTCCCATCAGCGATGAGAGTCTGATAGACCCTGTGATGTTCAGTGGTTCTGCTTGGAGTGGTCAGTAGGAAGTAGTATGTATGATTATCAATGAGAAACAGACTCCATATATTTAAGGACAAGCTTTAACAATTAGGAATAGGAGGCATATGGGGTCTTGGGGGTAAAAGAGCCTATGTTTCTGTCCAGTGGCTTCTGTGCCAAGCTTGTGTTAGAGCCCTTCATCCTAAACAGACTTCCAATTCATCCAGAGCCTGATTATGTGATGAGCACACATGGTGATTGTTACTTTGCCATTAAGTTAACCCCACCTTACTCAGAGAATAGCTGCAGATTCTTAGGTCTCCAAGAATGTGTTCATTATTCTGATAATTAACTTTGGTACATGATACACTCTGTGTTTGTTCAGCTACCTCTTTATCCCTGGTTTTTTTTTTTTTCATTTTTTACTATGAAATGTTTCATATATTTAAAAGAAGGATGTAATAAATTTGTAAGTTATAAAGGATAGTAATGAAAAAGAACACCTGTGGACCTGCCGCCCAGCCTAAGACATTGCCCATTACCCATATCTTTGAAGCCCTCATGTGGACCTCTATGATCCTACTACTTTGCTTTCTCCCCATTTTTTACTTTCCGCTTACCCCTTATTTTTCCTTAAAGCTTTTTTCACATATTTGTATATCCCTAGATGATACACTGGTTAGTTTTACTTGATTTTTAACTTTATATAAGTGGCATATCATATGATTTATCCTATGAGAACTTTTGCATTTTCTTACATAATTACCTAAAAGGATAATGAGTTCCTTTATCATTTTAGCTTTATCAAATCAAATGGTTTTGCATTTGCTAATTAGAACTTAAATGTGGCATTTTATCTCCCTTTCAGAACAGGCTAAGTTCTTTATCAAATATTTTTTTTGTGTCATTGTTACCAAAACATGCTGTGGTTTAAAAATAAAAAATGTTAGATTGAATTGTTGCTTCCTAGAACATTAAAAAGATAAAAGGTCATTTTACTGTAAGTTAAAATTCTAAACCTCCTTTGGGTTTTACTGGCATTATAAATTTGGCAAGCCCATATAAACACATGAACTTCAAAGGAACTTCATTCTTAGGGCACCAGCAATATCACTTATTTCCACTACATAGCACATGCCACTGTGAGCACTTATGACTAGGCATTTCTGCTGGGTTCAACCATCAAAGGGAAGGCAAATTAGCTTGAATGCTGGTAGTTGAAAAGAGGTACTTATTGAGGTTTGTCTGACATTAATAACTTTATCTTAAAAATGGAATTAAGACATTTTTCTATACATTGGTCCATTATCATGTTTGGAAGCTTATTTCTTTAGTGCCTCAGCAATGCTTGGAATTGTTCCACCCACACTATGGTCTTAAAAGATTGGCAGGCATTTTAGTTCTTCGTTAAGGATCAGACAGAAAGAAGAAAATTAGGTAACTCACATGCAAAGTGAATAAGGCAGACATGATAAACTTTAAACCTTTCAATGATTGAGAATAGCATTTGTATGTTGAAATAGTGCTGTGATTAGTATTTTGGGGATTAGTTTTCATTTTTACAGCACAGAGATGTTGATTACAAGTAACTATAATCTACTTTTTATAGCAAAACTTTTATTCCTTTATATATCAGTAATCTACTCTTTAATAATGGGAAATAGATGTTTATGTATACTTTTCTTATTTATCTTAAGTATATATAACCAATAATTATTATTTTGGGGCCACAAAGTTTTTTTTATCTAAAACATAGAATATAAAGATTTATGAGTAGAATTCTAGTGATTATGTAATTCTTGCATGTATTGCTGTAGTTCTTTTAACACTCTCAGGAAAACATTTTGACAAATTTTATAGTCAGTTTTCGTCTGTTCCAAAGGTAATAGAGATCACTCTAGCATGAAATAAATCATTAAAAAACTGTTGAATGAATAAAATCATGTTTCAGTAAAACTTGTTTTACTGAATGGTTTTCTATTCACCAGAGAACTTCCAAGTCCCAGCTAGTAGTCCCCTATTTCTGACAGTTTTAATACAATAAAAGGATAAAACAGGAAGAGAATTGAAATGTCCTTCAGGGCTTGTATTACTATTTGATCCACATCCTTCTCTTTTCAGTCAGCATCCTTCTTTAGTCTTCAACAAATCTGAGTGAGTCTTGAAAAGAGGGAATGATTATGTTCGTGGCTTAGCATAACTGGAATTCTATAGAACTCTGTCTCCATTGCTCCCCAGACAGTTCAGTGCTGAAAGGTTTTTAGGGAAGCACACCAACTCAACGTTATTTCATGGCCATAATGGGCCAAACATTATCCAAATTTTTTTTTTTTTTTGAGACGGAGCCTCAAGCTATCCCCCTGGGTAGAGTGCCATGGCATTACAGCTCACAGCAACCTCCAACTCCTGGGCTCAAGCGAGTCTCCTGCCTCAGCCTCCCAAGTAGCTGGGACCACAGATGCCCGCCACAACGCCCGGCTATTTTTTGGTTGCAGCTGTCATTGTTGTTTGGCGGGCCCAGGCTGGATGCGAACCGCCACCTTGGGTGTACGTGGCTGGTGCCTTAGCCGCTTGAGCCACAGGTGCCGAGCCACATTATCCAAATTTTAAGGATTCTATGTCAAGACAATAAAGCATCCTTGAATATAGGATGCTTACACACACACTGTGTGTGTAAGTGAATAAAAATGAATCCCCTCCTGGGGGAAAAATCGACAGAGATAAGAGGAGGCTATGTATAGTTCTTCATTCTTCCCATTTAAAATGAATTTCTCTTTATTCAATAAAGAGTAACTTAAACACTGCAAAAAGTCCTAGGGTATGCCATTCAACCTAAGGCTAAGGAGTGGCAGCTAACTTGGCAACTGCCTAGTCCAAGACGGTTCTGATTTTAGAGTTCTGTTTTCTTTGCAAGAAAGTCTGGGATGTGAAGCCAAACAGAGAGGTTTTAAATGAGTACAGGAGCCAGTGCAGCTGGGGGTTGTTAACAACAATTGAGGACAATGTATTTTTTTAAGGGGATGGTGGTGGTGGAGGGCTTCTTTCTGGTCAGAAAAAAAGAATCCATTTGGATAGAAAAACCTTACTTGCAACCTGGCAAGGAAAATTTGTTTTGTTTGACTTAATTTAAACAGGATGATGTGTGGATGATTTTGAAAGAAAAAGTATCCTAGGGGAAGCACAACATTATGGGTAGCTTGCAGCTTTAATATTACTGGTGAGGGTGGAGATTTAAATGCCACCAGGGGCAAAGTCTTGCACTAGGGCTGAGGATTGCCTCCTATGGCTGAGCGCTATGGGGCCTGAAGTAGAATCACTCTTGGGTATTATACCCAGGGGTGAATTAATTTGTTCCAAAGCATTAAATACAACTTTCTGGGAAGGCTGGCCTCCAAGATTGTGTACAAGTCCATCCGGTCCCTATAATGCATTAGCACATCATTATCAAAGAGCACATATGTAGTTCCGTTTCACCTAACCCACTCTCTGGCTCTGGAATAGGATCAGTACTATGGACCTTTTATCACATAGTGCTTAATGACATGATGTGTCGAGAAGTCACTTGGTAGAAAAGAATCCTGCCAAATCCCTGTGCCCATTTTTCACGTATCAGAGCTACTTGGAAGCTTATTTTGATGGATATTTAATATGTTCTTATGGGGATCTTTTCATGGTTCTAGGCATTTCTGATTGTCTCACAGATCCCTGGAGTTTGGCCTCCTAAAAAACATAAGCCTTTTTGAATTAATAGTTGAGTGTATAAACAGTTACTGGCCACTACCAAAGGAAAATGGTCATTACTGAAAGGTTAGGAGCTTCTATAAACAGAAATAAATTTGTGCTTGATCACACCACGGACTGTTACAGGCAGCACTTGGATGTGTCAGTCCAGGCCATTCACTTGCCTTGCATGTTGCCTGAGTTTATGGTCCCCCATGTGTATAATTATACATGGAAAAATCTCAGTATTATGAAGTAGGTTTGCTGTATTATTAAAATCATTTTTAATACTATTACTCTAAACTTCAATTTTTAGTTTCATATTCCTCAAAATCAGGAAACAAATTATAGAATTCTAGGTATCACTGATGTTATTGGATAAATACTCAATCCTCATTCTTCTGGGATCTGTATTTGTTAATTTGCCTACTGGCTAAAATTTATTTGTAATCCCCAAACCAGTATTTTTGGTACTTTTGTAGTCTTTTGTGAACTTGCATGGAGTGGTGAATGGCCTGATGTGCGCATTCCCAGCTGAGATAAATAAAGTGATGCTCTGCCTTCTTGCAAACATGCCCTTTTCACTGTCTATTCAGTGCCACATTCTCTACCTTTTTCTTATTTTCGTTGATGATTTTACTGTTAAAAGTTGCCCCAACACAGTGGTGAACAAACAAATTTATGGACATGTTACCCAGGATCATGAAAATGCTAAACCCTTCTTGGTTAGTGTTTTATTATAAGGAAATCTTGTACATAATTAGTAATTTGTAAACATACATATTTTAAATTTTTTCTTTAAACAGAAACATGCATAAAATAAGAAATACACATATAGACATGGTCAACATAAGGAACTAGGCTCACCATACTGATAGCGTTGTGACCAGAGGCTTGTAAGATCCTAACCCTTTGTATCTCCTAAGAGCAGTGTGCAAATTCAGTGTTCACCAACATTATAGAACATAACTACCATGAATTATGAGAATGTTTTTCCAGACGGCCACATTCACCATCATTGTTTGAACCAGTTCTTTTTTTCACTCCCAGCTAACACAATCTTATTTTAATCCTTTTAATATCTGAAATCTGATAGTTGAATAATAGTATCTTACAATTTTGATTTGCATTTCTTTTAGAATGAATAATGCAGAACATCTTTTCATATGTTGAGAGCCATTCATATTCCTTTTTGTTCATATCTTTGCTTTCTTTCTGTATATTTGTCTTTTTCTTATTGATTTATAGCAGATCTTTACATATTAAGAAAACTAGCCCTTTGTTTATGCTATGAATTGCAAATATTTCTCCAAATTTGTCATTTATCTCTTGACTTTCTTTCCTCACATGGTAAAAGGAAATACTATAAGCATTTTTAATGTAGTCAAATACAGTAGAACCTCTGTAAGTTGACCACCCAGGAATCTAACAGCTGGTCAATATAAGGTGGTGATCAACATAAGAAAGAAGGCCTGCTGTAATGATACATATATGTGGTACATGTCTGGTCTATGACATTTAGGTCAACTTAACCTTCAATGTAAGAACGTGGTCAGCTATCAAGGTTCTACCAATATTCTACCAATATTCTGACCAATATTGATATTGGTCATTTCTTAAGGCCTCTGGATTAAGCTTTCTTTAAGAGAGATTTAAAATGTTTTAAGAATTGCATTTGGTGTTTGTATTTGATGTTTGGTGGTCTTTTTGTGTTTATAAAGAATTTAATCCTTTTCATATATAACACTAATTTTAAGTTATTCATTCTTACTGGTTCTGAGTAAATTTCAGAGTAATAGAACAATGGAGAACCACAGGTTTGGGAATACAAGAATCCAGCTTGAATTTCCAGTTTGTACACTTTTTAAAACAAACTAAACCATGATACTTCCTGTCTCTGAGCTTTTTTTTTTTACAGTTTTTAGCCAGGGCTGGGTTTGAACCCACCACTTCCTGGCATATGGGGCCAGTGCCCTACTCCTTTGAGCCACAGGTGCCGCCCCCCCTTCTCTGAGCTTTATGTCCCCTACCTAGTCTTTGCTGAGTTCCACTAGAAAAGACAGTGCCTGGCACAATTGATTCTCAGTATTCCTCTCCTGCTTTCCTGAAGGCCTCTACTAAAAAGTAATTTGTTAAATTAACTTGTATTGTACATGCAGTAAAACTAACAAAATAGTTTCTTTTCAAAAACATTCTAAAATTTCAATCCTAGACAGTTCCTTCTGAGTTTCTCAAGCTAGCCTGAATTGTTGGTATTAAGGAATAATGTGGCTTCACCTTTTAGGGGGATAGAGTATTTGAGAACAGTGAAGAATAGATTTCTAGACATTGAGTTACTTTTTTTAAGAACCCTTAAACTCTTCATTTAGAAACCTTATTGAAAACCCTTCAATATAAAAATTATTAATGAAATCAGCATTTTCTTCTTTTGTAAGCCCAATTTTTTATGTATATTACATTTTCTGAAAGACTACATTGATAGTGAGAATAATGCATTTTAAAATCATTGAAAAAGTCTTTAAAAAAATAAAGTACATTTATTTTTATCCATCACTTTCATGATTACATTTTCTATGTTTCCATGTATTTTTCTTGGCTTATTCCTTAGCAGTTGTCTCCTTAATATTTGGGGCATGAGGAGAAAGTACAATTTTAGAAATGACTTGCTTTTGTATTTGAATACAATTTACTGTTACTACTTTAAGAACTTCAGTAAGACTTGAGTGCCTTTGCTGTATTAAACAATTTAGAATATCTCAGACTTTTGCTCTGGATTTCAAGATTTTTGAAGTTCAAAGCAAATGTGTGTGGAAGGAAAAACATCTGGTGAAGGGAACTTGCTTCATCGCGTGATGCTGTTTTCCTGCACTCTTCACTGGACCGTCTGTTGAGCAGGTTGGCAGGTTTGATACTTAATTAATGATGAGGGAATGAGCCATGTATCTGAGGAATGGCTCAGATACATCTGCCCCGTACTGCTTCTTTCTTTCCCACATGTCTGGCAGCGTCTTCAGAGTCAAGATCACTGATTCCACAGTTGTGTCTCAACTCAAACACTTCTCATCAGGCTTAATTAGCTCAGTGATAAAAACAGATGGATGGCCTAGGACAGAGGGTTTAGCATTGAGCAATGTAGTTTTATTATCAAAGAATTTTGAAATTTGTGTTGAAGTACATCAAACCTTTTAGGCTGTCTTTAAGAAATCAGAATTTCGAAGGTATGTACTAGAATGTGACAGTTTTGTCTATATTTTTTGTATAAATTTTTATAGATGTAACTTTTTCTCACAGTTAACAGAAAAGTTACAAGAATAGGACAAGAGATACCCGTGATTCCTTTTTCCAGATTCACCTACTGGTTTCATTTTCTTCTGTTTGTTTTTACATCCTCACCCACCCCTCCTCATACACCTAAACATGTCCATTTTTTCCTGTGAACTATTTGAGAGCATGGTGGAGACATCTTATTCCTCTGCTACTAATACTTTAATGTATACTTATTAAGGACAGGCCATTGTTCTAAAAATCACTATATAGTTATCAAAATGATAACATTTACTATTGATACAATACTACGGTCCAACTCATAGTCCCTTTTTAAACTTTATCAATTGTGTCAGTAATTGATGTACCGTATAGCATTTCTCCTCACCTCCCCCAAGTCTAGGGTATAATTCAAAGTGACACATTGTATTTAGTTGTCATTCCTCCTTTAAACAGGAAGTTTTAAAGAAGTTTTTGGGTTTTTTGACCTTGTCATTTTTCAAGCATTCAGACCAGTTATTTAGTAGAGTTTAGATGTATCAAGTTGGTTTGGCATTTCCTCATTCAGTTCTGGTCACATATTTTTGTCAGGAATACACAGAAGTGTTGTGTCTTAAGGTATTTTATCAAAAGAAATATGGTATTGATTTGTGCCTTATTTGATGATTTTAGCTTTATTTGGTTAAATTGGAGTCTGTCAAATGTTTTCACAGTGTTTTCATAGCTTTCTACATTGATGCATTTATGGGGTTCAGGGCACTGCTTCAATATACAATGTGAAATGTTTACATTGAACCAAGTAACACATCCATCACAATTATACTCATTTCTTAATAGTTTTGAAATGTACCATTGCATCATGCATATTAGGTGACGTCTCCCCGAATGCCCTCCCTTCTCCCATATCCCCCCTCCCCAGCCCTCTCTTTCTTTTTCCCATCTACTTTATGGACTATAGTTATGTTTTGCCATTTGTATGGTTGTGTAGGTGGTTATATATTGATTTCATAGTAGTATCGAGTACATTGGATGCTTTTTTTTCCATTCTTGGGATACTTTACTAAGAATATGTTCCAGCTCCATCCAGGTAAACATAAAAGATGTGAAGTCTCTGTCTTCTTTATGTCTGCATAGTATTCCATGGTGTACATATACCATAATTTGTTGATCTATTCATGGGCCAATGGGCACTTGGGCTGTTTCCACATCTTGGCTATTATAAATTGGGCTGCAGTAAACATTCTGGTGCAAATGTCTTTGTTATAAAGTAATTTTTGATCATCTGAGTATATAGCTAATAGAGGAATTGCAGGATCAAATGCTAGGTCTACTTTTAGTTCCTTCAGTGTTCTCCAAACTTCTTTCCAAAAAGGCCATATTAGCTTGCATTCCCACCAGCACAAGTGTTCCCTTTTCTCTGCATCCATACCAACATCTGTAGTTTTGGGATTTTGTGATGTGGGCTAGTCTTACTGGAGTTAGATGCTATCTCCAAGTGGTTTTGATTTGCATTTCTCTGATGATTAAGGATGATGAGCATTTTTCCATATGTTTGTGGACCATGCGCCTGTCTTCATCAGAGAAGTTTCTGTTCAAGTCTCTTGCCCACATAGAAATGAGGTTATTTATTCTTTTCTTATTGATTAGTTTGAGTTCTCTGTAGATTCTAGTTATCCGACCTTTGTCAGAAGCATAAAGTGCAAAAATCTCCCATTCTGAAGGTTGTCTGTTTGCTTTACTTACTGTGCTCTTGGCTGTGCAAAAGCTTTTTAGTTTGATCAGATCCCAGTAATGTATTTTTGGTGTTGCTTCAATTGCCCTGGGGGTAATAGAAATTATTTTGAGAGGTACTTTGAAACTATGTTAATAGTTTTTCCTTCTTGAAATTTTCACCTACTAGTTTTAGCAACCATGATGGTTTTCTATAATCATTCTATTATTGCTTCTGTAATTACTGGTTGGCATTCTGCTGCAGGCAGACCTAGGAGCTTTGTGTTCTTCTGCATTTATTCATTTATTTGGTTAGATCAGAATGGGCTCATTTGTCCTTGTTTTGTTCAGTAGTTATAATTTATTACTCTCATTATTAATTTTGATAGGCACAGTTTTTGCTAGTGAGAACCCTTTAAACTGACCCTTGAGTCCTTTTGATAAGTCCCCTTTCTTTGAGTAATTCCTGATTTTCTGGCACAATAAGATGTGTTTCAGATATATTTTATATTTTCTCTGTCCCAGCTCTGAAATTGACATTTCTCAGAGGGAATCTTTGTTTCTTTTCATGGAGAATATTTAGTAATTAAGACCTGGTGTGTGTGTGTGCATGGGTGCATGAGTGTATGTGTTTCAATAAAGCTATACTATGTAATATTACGTTTACTGAATCATTGTGTACGGTATGTATGAGTATGTGTGTTTAACATTACAAGTTTCAAACAGAAGAGCATTTATTTTACATGTAATAATCATAAGTTTTGACAAGAAAGAAATACATTTTTCATTTCACAGTAAATGGCATTACACAGTTTGGGGTAGTAAATCACTTTGACATTTATGAAGGAGCAAATGGAAAGTGGGGAACTGCGTGTGTTAAATATAAAGCTATCTTTAACCGTTCTATTAAAAAGCAAGATTTATTTTCCATCTGTGATCTGAATATGCCTATTTGTGTTCTTTTTCACGGCAGTGGAATTTCTGTGGAGCCACACAACGGAAAGCATGTGTGTTGGATATATGTCAGCCCAGGATGGGAAAGCCAAGGTAAGCGAGGAAAAACTAGGTCATAACCTGAAAACCTTGTAGCCATTGCATAAACCTCTACCCAGCTAAGTTGATATGGATGAAGTTTTTTAGCCCCTCTTGGGGAGTAGCTCTGTAATCGTAATAAGAATCTGATTAAGAACAGTTAACAATCCCAGAGAAAGGCAGCATGTCTCTTTTGCTTTTGGTGGCAAACCAAGGTGAGATTACGAAAAATAATTTTCTTTTTAACATCTTGCTCCTCTTTGCCCATTCTGAATAAGTGGAAAAGAGAAAATTGGGGCTTAGAAAAGGAAAATGGGAGTAAAGCTGATGAGCTGACATGGATGGGTGATTCTGCAAAGGGTATTGGAATAAGTAAAGGAAACTGAGGCAAAGTGAGCTTAACCCCTAGAACATATCCCTACATGTTTGATGGAAGAGGCAGCTGAGATGCTGGCAAGTGTGACCTGGCTCATACTCCAGTGTACTCTGGCATGTCCTGGCCTGGTTTCTTCGTTGTCAGAGATCTTTGCCTCTGCATGCCACATGCCTGGGGCACATGTCCTTCAGTGAGTTACAGTAATCACACAGTTATCCGAACACTATCTCCTCAGCTGCTTGGCTTCCCTAGACTCCTGATGGTTGAGCAAGGGAGTAAGAAATATAATTTGTAGATTTTATTTTATATTGGCCTCGTATTTGCTTGTTCATAAAATTTATAGAAACAAGCTGTGGTGGATAGTGTTTACTTGGCATTAAAGTATCTCAGTTGCAAAGCTGTGAAGTTAGGCAGCATCTTTTTTTATTTTTATTTTTATTTTTATTTTTGTAGAGACAGAGTCTCACTCTGTCGCCCTTGGTAAATGGGTAGAGTGCCGTGGCGTCACACAGTTCACAGAAACCTCCAACTCGTGGGCCTAGGCAGTTCTCTTGCCTCAGCCCCTCAAGTAGCTGGGACCATAGGTGCCCACCACAATACCTGGCTATTTTTTTGTCACAGTTTGGCTGAGGCTGGGTTTGAACCCGCCACCCTTGGTAATTGGGGCTGGTGCTCTACCCACTGAGCCACAGGCGCCACCCTAGGCAGCATCTTTTTTTAAAGGAAATGAGTTATTTTACACATTTGGAAATAGGAAAGTAAGGAAATTTCTGATATAAATTGTCTGTTATAGATTGAATCATAAATACAGGATAAATGTAATAAAGAATACTTTATTACTCATTTGTCATATAATACCTATGCAGACTGACATCTGTGTATTATATGACAAACCAGTAGCTTCATAGGGCTTCAGTGAGAACAGCATATAACAGCATTTCATCAGCCATGGATTAGCATGTATTTGTAAAATGATTGCTGAGATTTTGCCCTTTTGTCTCACCCTTCCCTGGTACAATATTTATATTGCATAAGCAAATCTATTTCATAAGAAAATGAGTAAAGATTGCTTCATTTTATAATCAATAGAAAAGAGAATTATAATTGCCCATTTTAAAGTTGATAATACAGGTTTAGAGCAGCAGTGTCTAATAGAATTTTCTTTGATGATGTAAACAGTTTATATCTATGTTGTCCACTATAGAAGGCACCAGCCACATGTGGTTACTGAGCACCTAAACGTGGCTAGTTTGATTGAAGAACTGAATTTTAAATTTTCCTGAATTTAAATTTAAATAGTCACATGTGGCTAGTGGCTACCATATTGAACAGCCCAGATTTAAAGAATGAATTAGGAACATGGTTATTCAAATTAGTATTTTCAGAACATTATTTTCTTCTGAATTATAAAACAGTTCCCTAATATCAAGTCAGCCCCAAGAGTCCTTGCATAAGAATGGCTTAGAGCCATTTAAGTTTCTCCCACTCCTTATATATAGATTCTGAACTAAGACTGTGCCTGAGGTGGACTTCAGCAATGAAACCAGAGCGTAAGAGCCTAGGTTACAGTCAAGTTACTGAATTTCTTGTGTGGAAATATTCTCATTATCCCTGCTGGTGGCCCGGAGAAGACACCTTACTATTTAACATGAAATATGAGTAGTAAAGAGAATGGAGAGTCCTACACTGAGCGCAAAGATGTTTGACCTCCAGCCGTATTGCCTGATATCTGGTAGACATTGTTTTCATGCTGTTGGTGAAGTCTCCAGCTGGTAGTCTTGACTGAGAAACAGCTTCTCATCTTGTCTTACATGTAAATTTTCTTTTTTACCTTCCTTGCAGAAAGTTAATTCCTCTTCTCTCCCCTTCTTTCTCTTTTGAGCCTAATAAATGTTTTCCAGAAAAACAAACAAACAAAATAAAACAAAAACCACCAAAAAACAAAAACACTAATACCGGTACTTTGGCTGTTGAATTCTATTGATCAAAAAATCATCTCTTTTGTTATAGAAGCTGGAATTGTATTGCATTGCAAATAAGACAAGGTATAGATGAGAAGCTAAGCTCAAAAGAGAAAGGCAGCTATAGCAAAGCTTGTATTCTTTTTAAGCCTTGGGACTACCCCTCATGGTATCCTGACTACTATGAAGGAATTGTTGAATGAGTGGCATATCTGTGTAACTTGATGATTGTTTATGAAGCATGCTGTCCCACAATGTTGAGAGCCATGGCTGCAAAATGAAGGAGGAGGCATCTTTAAAAACTTAAATGTTTTTAAATTTAAAATTTATTTTTAAAAAGTTAAATACAATTTTATCCTGCTTTTCAAAAATTTTCTTCTTTCTGCTTGTTCTTTAACTCAGAATAAAGCCACTGTCCATTGGAACATTTTATATAAAGTAGCTATATTTAATAATCTAAGTTAAAGCCTTGAATTAAAACTTACCTCAAAAATCATACTGCTTAGAAAAGACTAGATAATAATTAATATCACTGTGACTAGAATCCATATATAATTTGAATAAACAGAGCTACGTTCTTTTTTTAAAGAATGTTCTTGTAATTATGTAATTTAATTTCTAAACTCCATTTGTACCATAAGGTAAAGAGATTTATTTTTATGGTACCAAAATTAGGGCATTGGTGCTAGTTTGATTTAAAAAACAGATTGTCTATATCCTACCCAGATAGCAGACAGTTAATGAATAGTTTTGAATAAATACCCAGTGTGCACAGGCTACTGCAATAGAAACAGATATTAAAATGATGATGGAACTTTTTCAAATGTAATAAGTGAAATTAGGTTTCTTTTAATATATAGAGGTCATTTTTTATAACAGTAGTGAAAATAGCTGTTGTAAAAATTTGTCCTTGAGGAGGAGCAGGCTATTTTAAAGTCTTAAAATGTCTCTCTATGGATTTCTTATTAGTTGCAGGGAAAAATAATAACTATGATATATAATGGAGAAACCAGGTGACACTTTGACCTGGTGATCAAAATTAACTCCACTGATGAGGAGCAGATGGATAATATGCACTTCTAGATATGATAACTTGAGGATACAACATCACTTGTGTAGTATTGTATCTGGAAGTGTATAACCTGAACCTAATCTGGGGAAAACATCAGACAGACTTAAAATGAAGAACATTCTCTGAAGGAAAAAAAAAAAAAAAAAGAGGTACTATGTTCTTCAAAAATATCACTGTCATAAAAAAACAAAGGGTACAGAAATATGCTAAATTAAAAAAATTTTATATAGGGAAAATGCTGTAGCATTTATAAATGCATTATGAGGTTAGTTTATATAATTGGAATATGGATAGTAAGAAGTATGTTATAATTGTTAAATTTACTAAAGTTGATAACTGTGCTGTGGTGTATAGGGAAATATCTTTGTTTTTAGGAGTACACATTGAAGTATCTAGGGGCAAAGGGCCATTATATATATAGTACCTTCTTAATTATTCAGAAAAAAGTATGGATATGAAGATGGATGAATGGATTAATGAATAGATAGCAAATTACAAAGCAAATGAAGGAAACTTTAACAAGTTTTACAAGATGAGCCATAGTAAAGGATGTATAGATAGTCCTTGAATTATTCTGTATGTTTTAAATTATTTTCAAATTAAAAGTTTCAAAAAATATAACTCCTAGATATTATGGAATGTTTGATTAGTACTTTGGACCTTGTACTTGGAAGGTTGCAGTTCAATAAATGCTATCTTTGGTTTGTAACCAAGTATGTACCGTATGAATGATTACACTCCCCAAACTATTGCCAGGTTCTCATTTTGAGTTCCTGACTGGATTGACCAAAGAATATTCAGATAATAATACATCTTTTAAGAATATTTTATAAAATCTTCCTATAGCAGTAAATCTGTTGTTTTCTAGCTGGATGTAAGAAAAGTTAAGCTTTTTAATTATTAAGATACTGTCACCTTAGGATGTCTTTCAGAATATTATCCAACTTTTAGTTATTATTTTTTCATATTCAACAAATGTTTGACATTTGTAATGTTCCCCTGTTCTGTTTTATAGTTGTCAACTTCAGTAAATTTAACAATCTTACCACACTTTTTACTATCCATATTACAAGTGCTGTGCCTCACTCTAACATGTGGTAGTAAAACAGGGCAGATAATTGCCCATGCCATTATTTTCCTAATCCATAATTCAGGGAAATCATAGGGCACTTGATAATAACTCAGTGATGTTTACATTTTGTTCTTAATGTTTTCTTTATTTTTTTTTTAACACTTTAAAGTCTTCTAAACAGAAAACTACATGAGCTCTCATCAAGATTTCTATTTTTGTCACATCTGATTAATTCTTTGGGCCTTGCAGTTGAAGTAAATAGGTATCAGAGTTGGACCTGGTGGAGTTACTCTCCACTTCTTGCACACTGTGAGACATGCTGTGATCATTCTGCCTCTCTGGATCCCAGAGGGCTCATCTGTAACGTGAGAATAAGAAATCTTCTTTTCCATTTGCCCTTTCTGGGTATGATAGGAACAAGGAAACAAAATATTATCTGTCTGAACATAGATGACTGGACCCTATTGAATCGTTGATGTTGTTTCAGAAATCTAAAATCTGCATTCCAGATTACATAAACAGATAATGTTGCCATTCAATTTTCAGTAGGATTTCTTCAGTCCCAATGTAGTATGTACCATGTTCTACCGTGTTTTGTTTTCATGAAGATGGTTTCCTGGACTTAAAAAAAAAAAAAACTCAGTAAATGTCTGTGTACAAGGAATAGCAGAGAAAAGATTTGTGAGAGCCTTATTTTGGGGTTAATTTGGCTCTCAAAGCTGTAGGTGAAGGCTTAAATACAAAATGAGGTACAAAAGATGATGTTATCAAAAGAAGTAAAGAAGAAACTTCCACTTCTAATTAGGATGAAGAAACCCTTAAGAAACTATTGCTTCTACCTCCAACAATGAGAATGAAATGTATAAACAGTAGAAGCATAAATTTAAAAAAATTATCCAGAGATCTGAATATATATGTTTGTTTCATATATATATATATATCACAGACATACACACACACACACACACACACACATATACAAATACAAACCTAAGTAAACTAAGTTACAGAGAGAGACAAGCCCTTTCTAGGACACAGAAGACTCCTGACTGCTTTATTCTCTGGCAGAACAGCAAAAGGAGTGAAACTGATATGGATGTGTATAAGGCAAAACCAGACAGACTTTTAACAAACTCTTTATGGCCACGTGTGAGCAGGTATGACAGATTATAATCTGAGAAGCTTTAGCTTTTTCCTATGAAGCCTTTGCTAAGTAGCAGTACACCAGAGGCTCAGAGCAGAACACTGTGATTCATTAAAGTGCATGGGATTTTTCGCCAAGTACATGGCAATGGCCAAAAAAAGACTTAAAGGAGAGAAAGCAAGAGAGCTGAAAGACAACTCTCTGAAACACAGTGGCCCTTTATCAATGCAAGGCAGTTGCAGCAGAAAGCAGGAATAAAGTAAGAGATTAAAAGAAACCTTTCCCACCCCCAAGGTATACAGGGCCTTTATCAAGGGCAAGGCAGTGTACTATAGTAAAGGCTAGTGCCAGAGTAGCAGGGTAAAGAAATACTCCATGGCACAAAAGTTGGGGTAGGAGTGGGGGTTTACAAAGAGCAAAAAGAACACCTTAGAAACCTAGCAAGCTAATAGTTAAGGCATAAACAAAGAGAAATCTCACATAGTTAGAAAGTTGGTTGCTGGACTATAAAAATAGAGAAGTCTAGACTCTCACCAGAACTCAGATCCCAAGCCTTATAATTAAGGTAAATTCCTGATTGAGACTTCAGTCAGGAGCAAAGAGTGAACCAAATCTGAGCCACAAAGCTCAGAACAAAATCAGCTACTCCTAACCTGGAGTAAGGGTTGTACTATTTTCTTAGAGCAAATTTTATTTATATACTTTATATTCTTTTACATACAATGTCTGTCATACAATAAAAATTATGAGTCCTCTGATAAAAGCAGGAAAATGTGATTCATACTTAAGAGAAAAAGTGGTCAATAGAAACTTACAGATAACTCAAGTGTTGGAATTAGTGGAGAATGATAACAAAATAATTTAATTTTAACTATTTTAAAAAATAATATAATTTAAAAAGACAATATCAGAAAGAAATAATTTATTTGATGAGCTTACAATGCCCAGCTAGTTTTTCTATTTTTAGTGGAAACAGGATCTCATTCCTTCTCAGGTTGGAGAAAAATAAATTTAAAAAACTAAAGAGAATGTCTGGAACGTGCAGGACTCTGACAAATGGTCTAAAATATATGCATTGAAATTACAGAGCTGTAAGATTTTTATATTGTTTGTGAGGTAATATAGTACCATTTGAAGGTAAATTGTGATAAGTTAAGGATGCTTATTTAATAACAAATTTAAATATAACAAAAAAGTTCTACTTAAAAAATCAGTACAAAATATAAAAGGACTAAAAAAATTTATTCCCACAAGTAAGCAGGAAAAACAAAGAACACATGAGACAAATAGAAAACAGATACTAAAAGACTTACTTAGCCATATCAATAATTATATTAAATGTAAATGAACTGAACACTCCATTTAAAAGGCAGAGATTTTCAAATTGAATATAAAACAGAAGACCTAACTATATGTTGTTTTTAAGAAATGTACATTAAACATAAAGACTCAAAATAATAAAAGTGTGGAAGAAAATATTTACCATGTAAACCAAACACTCAGCATAAAGAGGCTGATATGGCTGTATTAGTTTCAGATGTAAGAGACATTATGAGGTAAAGCAGGGCATTTCATAATGATAATACCAATTCACCAAAAGGATTTAAAACTTCTAAACGTATATGTATCTAGTAACATAAAGGAAGAAAAAAAGAAGAGAACTAAAAGGAAGAATAGACAAAACTGCCAACATAGTTGGAAATCTTAAGCTCCAGTAATAAATAAGAATAACAAAAATTAGTAAGAATATTATTAATACTATATTCAACTTTACTGAAGAGATATTTATAGAACACTACACTCAACAAATTATTCTTTCCAAGTTTGAGAAGAATACTTACCAAGAGAAACTGGAAATTATTTCAGATTGAATGATAATGAAAACAATATATTAGAATTTATAGGATGCAATTACAAAAGGAAATTATAGGAATTTATAGGATGCAGTTATCAAAAGGAAAAACATATCTTTAGCAGCTTATGGTAGAAATGAAAGAATAAAATAAATGAGTTAATACTTGCAAGTAAAGGGACATAAACAAACTTGTTTACTAAGGAGTATTGTTATCATGAGGCAATCCTAAAGAATTTATTGTAGAATGAGTCTCAGACAAACAGTATCTAGAAAGTCATTAATATTAGTATTGGTAGAGCATTAAACATATAGTCACTTTTAGAACTAAGATTTAATAAAAGTTAAAAGAGAAAAAATATAGTATGCGATAGTTCTATGACCTAACAATGTATTCATATTATAAGATACTATAAAATAGGACAGAATGGGGTGAGCATATACACAAAAGTAAAATTTAACTGCTGTGAGAAATTTAAAGAAATCTTTCATCTTAAGAAGAATAAATTGTGGTGCCTCATGCTTATAATTCTAGCACTTTAAGAGGCCATGGTGGTAGGATGACTTGAGGCCAGGGGTTCACCGTCAGCCTGAGTTAAATAGCAAGACCTGGCCTCTACAGAAAATAAAAAAAAATTAGCTGGGCATGGTGTTCCATGCCTATTGTCCCAGCTTGAGCCCAGGGCTTCAATGTAGCACTGTAAGCTGAGAGACAGAGTGAAACCCTGTCCAAAAAAACAAAACAAACAAATAAGACATTGAAATAATCAAAGTAAAAGTAATAATATAGAAAATAAATTTAAAAATAGAGAAAAATCAACAAAGCCAGAAACTGGTTCTTTGAAAAAATAATAAAATTGATTTAAAAAAAAAAAAACCTTAGAAGATCAGGAAAGAAAGAGAAAAAAAATGCAAATTGTCAATATCAAGAATGAAAAGGAATATTAATGGAGGGTTACAGATGCTACAGACATTAAATAGATAACTGTATTCCAGTATACTCATCAGTTTACTTGAAATTTGTAAATTCCTTGGAAAAATCACATACATGTTTTGAGAATTGAATTTATAAGCAAAACCTTCTAGTAAAGAAAGCTTTATGCCCAGGTGGCCTCACTGTTCTGTTATATCTGTCATTTTGAGGAAGAAATAATACTAATCTTAAGGACAATTCTTTCAGAAAAACAAAGCAGAGGGATTAGTTTTTAACTCATTTTATGAAGCAAGGGTAATCTCAGTGTTTGACAAAGGCATTACAAATAAGGAAAACTACAGACTAATATCCTTCATGAATATAGATACAATAATGATTAATAAATTCTTACCTATCAAATGAAAAATGTAACAAATTACCTACACACAAAACAAAGTTTTTCCAAGGCTTGCACAGTTGATTTAGCATTCAAAAATCAGTGTCAAGAAATGCTGCTGAGACATAAGTATATCCATATGTAAAAGAATGAAGTTGGACCTTTAACTCACACCACATACAAAAATTAACTCAAAATAGAGCAGGATCCAACATGTAAAAGCTAAAACTCTAAATTTCTTAGGAGGAATCAGGAATAAATCTTCATGACCTTGGATTAGGCAAGGTTTCTTACTGTATTTCCCCGAAAATAAGACGCTGTCTTATATTTATTTTTTCTCAAGAAGACACACTAGAGTTTATTTTCAGGGGATGTCTTATTTTTATTAAGTATAATACAAAAATCTACATTTATTCAAATACAGTTAAGTCATCTTCTTGTGGCATCTGACAGGGGGAGCCGGTCTTGTTGGTGGGCTGGCGCTAGTGATGCGTGAACTCCTTTCCCCTAGCAGTTCACCAACGTACACAATAGGATGCCTGCGACCATGGTTACCACGCTCGGAGAAAGGCTCGGAGAAAGGAGCTGTAGCAGATAAAAGGTATTCTAGTCTTCCTTCCACTCTGTGCCAAAATGCATGGTGTGGCTACACAGCATAACCACACCCATCACTAGGTCTTATTATCAGGGTAAGGCTTATATTTAACAATTGCATAGAAATCCTGCTGGGGCTTATTTTGGGGGTAGGTCTTATTTTGGGGAAAACGTGGTAGATATGACCCCAAAAGCATAAGCAACAAAAGAAAAAATACATAGGATGTAATTAAAAACTTTTATGCTTCAAAAGATACTATCAAGAAAGTAAAAAGACAACCCACAGAATAGGAATAAATATGTGCAAATCATAGAATTGGTAAGGACTTTGTATCAAAATATATGAACAACTCATACAATGGAGCAATAAGAAAACAAAATCAGCAAGGGATTTGAACAGACATTTTTGCAAAGAAGATAATAACAGACAATAAATACAGAGAAACACCAGCAGTCACTAGGGAAATGCAAACTAAAACCACAATTAAATGCCACTTCACATCCAACAAGGTGGCTCTAGCCAAAAAGATGAAGCCTACAAGTGATGATGAGGATGTGGAGAAATTGTAATCCTCATATATTGCTGCAGGGAATGTAAAAATGGTAAAAATCACTTTGAAAAATAGTTTTGCAGTTCTTTAAAATGTAAACATCAAAATACCAGAGACCCAGCAATTTCATTTTTAGGTATATACCACCCCAAATTGAAAAGATGTATCTACACAAAAACTTGTGCACAGATATTCGTAGTGACATTATTCATAATAGCTAAAAGGAAGAAATAATATAACGCCCATCAACTGATGAATAAACAAAATGTGGTATATTCATACAATGGAGTATTATTCAGCTATTTGTTTGTTTGTTTGTTTTTGGAGACAGAGTCTCACTTGGTCACCCTTGGTAGAGTGCTGTGGCATCTTAGCTGACAGCAACCTCAAACTCTTGGGTTCAAGTGATCTTCTTGCCTCAGCCTTCTGAGTAGCTGGAACTACAGGCACCTGCCACAATGCCCTGCTATTTTTTTAGAGATCCAGTCTCACTCTGGCTCAGGTTGGTTATGATCCTGTGAGCTCAGGCATTCCGCCTACCTCAGCCTTCCAAGTGCTGGGATTACAGGCGTGACCACCGTGCCTGGCTATTCAGCTATTAAAATCAAGAAAGGAATACATGCTATAGTCTGGGTGAACCTTGAAAACATTATACTAAGTGAAAGAAGCCAGACTAAAAATAAAAAGGCCATGTATTGTATGATTCCATTTATATGAAATATCCAAAATAGCAAAATGTATAGAGATAGAATATAGATTAGTGGTTGCCAGGGGATGAGAGGGGCTGGAATAGACAGCAAATACTGATGGGTGTAGAGTTTCTTCTTGAGGTGATAAAAATGTTTTGGAACTAGAAAGTTATTGCAAGTTTACTGAAGGCCACTGAATCAAACACTTAAAGTGAACACTTTCACTTTATGAAATTCATTCTTAAAGGATGAATTTTATGATATGTGAATTGTATCTGAATAAAGCTGTTGAAAATATTGATCAGAGTAATTTACTGTGTTACCAAAATAAAGGAGAAAACAATATGTTCTTCTTGATATCATATGATCATCTCAACTGGCATTAATGGTAAAAATCTTGAAAATAGCAGTAATTTGAGAAAACTTTCTCTCTATGATACATGGTGTTATCTATTAAAAACCTACAACTATAAAATAATACTAATCAGTGAAACAGCAAACCACCTTCTAACAGTGAGAACAGGTAAAAGGAACTCAGCACTTCTATTCACTATTTTACCAGAATGTCTAACCAGTACAAGAAACCAAGTAAAAGAAATAAAAGATAAAAGTTGGACAAGAAGTAGTAAAACTATAGTTATTTTTAGTTGATGTGGAATGAATCTAATTAATGATGTGCAAGACCTGTCCCCTGACAACTTGCTGAGAGATATAAAACAAATAAGTATGTCATGTTTATGGATTAGAAAAACCAGTATAATCTAAGATAGCCATTCCTTCCAAATTAGCCATAGAGTCAAAGCAATCCCAATCAAAACCAGTAGGCTGGTTTTATAATTTATATGGAAATTCAGAGCACCTAGAATTGTAAACATCAACTTTAAAAAAGAAAAATGTTAGAGGGCTTACACAGTCAGACTTTAAGACTGACCATAAAGCTACTGTAATCAAAGCAGTGTTCCTTGACCTAAGCTCAGTGTCAGAAGCTCTGAGATCATCAGGAATACCATGTCATTCTGCAATTTCACAGCATTCTAAGGGAGGAGAATCAATCGCCTGATATGTTGATGTAGCAGAGTTTACCAGACACTGCAGAAATTATTAAAACATTATCCCAAAAATACAAATGGAAGCTTGTCTCAAGAAGACAATGCGGGTATCCAAAAGAATTATTGGCAGTGTATATGCTCTTTGTTATCAGATGAAGTAATTGTCTTTCTAATAAAGACTTCCCAAAGGAGAAATTACACATTTATAACTTTAATAAAGTATTCTTTTCAAAAATTAAAGAGAAAATATAGGTGTACACTGTATCTCTCTCTCTTTTTTTTTTGGCTGGGGCCCATCACCTCCCATATATGGGGCCACCCTGACACTGCATCTCTTAATGGGTGTGTTTTGGACTGCTTCTTCACAAGCTTACCTAATTTTTGTGTACTTTAAACTTAAGTATACATTTTTAAATATTGGCCTCTTAATTAACTCCTGATTATTAAGTATTACCAGTGTTGAATTTGTAAAAGCACACAATGTCTAGCACACCATCACAGATATCCCATAATTTCACTTTTCTTTCAGTCTGGTTAGGTATGAAAAGAATTTATCAGGCAAAATTGCTGCTTTAGAAAATTTGAATTTGAAATTTGGTGAATTTGAAATTGAACAAGGAGGGTGTGAGGTGGGATCTCACCTAATATGCACATTGTAAGGGTATAGAACATGCCCCCTGGGTGAGGGGCTCTTTTACAAATGGAACTTTACCCTGGAAGAGAGAACAATATAACCTAAAAATTTGTACCCTCATATTAATTTCAAATAAAAAATGAATTTAAAAAGATTAGTGAAATAATGATACCATTATTTATTCTTAATTCTCTAACTTTTTAAAAAAAAAATCACAAGATTATAGGAATACTGACTTAAAAAGTATATCTGGCTCATAAGGATAAAAATATAACCAAGGTAAAACAGATAACTGGGTGGATTAAGACAAGAGAAATAATGCAAAAGATTTATATTCACAAAAAATGTTAAAGAGTATAAGTGGAAAGTAAATTAAGAAAGCAAAATGGATGTAAGATAGGAGTAAATGTTTGACTAAATCACAATTTATTAAGTTTGAAGGGTGCTAAAAGTTTTTTATTCTTTGATTTATTTTATCCTTTTGAATGTAATTATGTGCGAAAATTTTGGTAATGATTAACTTTCTCAAACGTAATGTTTGAGAGCTTCATAAAATCCTAAATATTTACCTAAATAAAGCCATTTATAGAACTAAATTTAATAAGGACTTCCTGTGCCAGAAGTAAACCTACACAAAGCTGAATAATTTATCTTCCATACCTTTACAAAAACTAAAAACATTATGTTGAGTGAATGAAGTTAGATAAAAAAGTAAATTTAATGAATTACTCCATTTATATGAAGTTCAAGAACTGGCAAAACTAAGCTATAGTGATAGAATTCAAAAGTAATTGCTTCAAGAAAGGGGCATGAGGGAATCCTGGGGGGAAATAGAAATATCCCACTTAGAAATTTTTTATTTAAGATTTGGTTTTGTGTGTATAAATACTGTTGAAAGTTATCAACCCTTTTCTTATATCACTATGCTTTCTGGGGCTTTTTGTTTGTTTATTTTGTTTTGTTTTTTTGAGACAGAGTCCTATTATGTCACCCTCGGTAGAGTTTTGTGGTGTCACAGCTCACAGCAATCTCAACCTCTTGGACTTAAGCGATTCTCTTGCCTCAGCCTTTCAAGTAGCTAGAACTACAGGTGCCTGCCACAATGCCTGGCTATTTTTTTTGTTGCAGTTATTGTTTAGCTGGCCCGGGCAGGGTTTGAACCCATCAACCTAGATGCATGTGGCTGGTGCATAACCACTGTGCTACAGGCCCCTAGCCTCACTATGCTTTCTTGTATATAAATCATACTTCTGCTTTTTTGAAAACATAAAAAAAAAAAAAGTATCAGCGAGAGTCTTGAGTCAAAGTCTTGTCATGATGGAACAAATGAATTTTGGAATTAGTCAGACTTGGATTTCCATTCTGGAGCCCTGCTTTATAACCTGGGGCATGTTACAACTTTGACCCTTAGTTTGCTCATCTTTCTAATAGGAATACTACTGATGCTTTAATAGCATTCTGAAAATTAATTAAATAATATGTGAAGTGCATGTAATCAGTGATACTTTTTTTTTTTTTTTTTTTGAGACAGAGTCTCACTCTATCACCCTGGGTAGAGTGCTGTGGTGTCATCATAGCTCACAGCAACCTCAAACTCTTGGGCTTAAGCAATCCTCTTTCCCTCAGCCTCTACAGGCACCTTCCATGACAGCTAGTTCTTTTGTTTGTTTGCTTTTTGTTTTTTCGATTTTTGGTACAGATGGCTGGTCTTCGACTTCTAAGCTCAAGTGATCCACCCTCCTTTACCTCCAGACAGTTAGGATTACAGGTGTGAGCCACTGCACCCGGCTAGTAGATGCTACATTAGTTATGATAGGCAATGGTAGTATAGTAATAGTGGCAGAGGAGAAGGTGATGGTGGAAATTGTAGAGAATCTCTCAGGGCACGCCACACAGTTCCATAGGCCCCTACACACTGCAGTTATGCTTCCAAAGGTGCCGTTTACATTGACTATGGCAAGTGATTCTGCCTGAATTTTCTTCAGGCTGCCCTACTGGTAATTATACATTTTGACAAGACATTTATGGATAATGTCTTGTAAATAAAAGATAAAGGCTTCAGAATTTATAATACATAATACTTTAAAATAACTAAAAGAGTGGAATTAGAATGTTCCTGACATAAAGAAATGATAAAGACTCATAAACATAAACCAACTGACAAGTGAATTCAGAGATTCCAGAAGAGGGAAAGAAACTGAAGCTAAAGTAATAGACACTCCTTCCCCCAGCCCTATAGTTCAAGGCCATATGGTGATAAAGGAGCTCTTTCCAAAAGCTGAAACTCTGATTGGAATTCTACCCAGTGATAGCATCTCTAGTTAGGTTTTTTATGGGGAAAAAAAAAAGACATTTCTATTAAGCTCACCTAACCCAATAATGTTTCCTTTAAAAGTAGGTGAGAAAAATATTGCATACTAGCTACTATTAAATTTCT
>NW_003852420.1:2394638-2422054 GCF_000181295.1 Otolemur garnettii
AGGTGCAGAAAGACAAAATTTAGCTTTTATTTACTCATATGTGGGAGCTAAAAATTAAAACAATTGAACTCATAGAGGTAGAGAGTAGAATAATGGTTACCAGAGCAGAGGCTGGGAAGGGTAGCAGGGTGGTGGTGGTGGTGGTGGTGGTACATGGGGATAAAGTAAGGGTGGATAATGGGTACAAAAAGATAATCAGAATAAATAAGATCTAGATCTGGTAGCACAGCAGAGTGACTATAAACAACAGTAATTTATAATACATAATACATTAAAATAACTAAAAGTGTGTAATTAGAAGGTTCCTGACATAAAGAAATTATAAAGGCTTAAGGTGACCGACACCCCAGTTACCTTGATTTGATCATTACACATTTAATGGCAATATCAAAGCATCACATATTCCCCATAAACATATATATACCTATTATGAACTCGTAATAATTAAAAATAAAAATAGATTTTTCTTGTGTAAATCCATAGGCAATCTTTTTGTATTCCACTCAGCACTGGAAAGTGAAGTGCCCCTGGGGTCTGTTAACCATGAATTTCTTAAAAGATACTTCAGTTCCACTATAAGTGGCCACTGTCATTTAGTCACTGAATGGATGTATTAGACTATATGGATTTATTGGGCCATTATATAGATTTATCAAGAGCCATCTAGATACAAGTTAGCCTTAGTCTAAACCAAATTTTAACTGCTCTTGATTATCTAGTTCTCATATTATCCAACAACCAAAGATGTCTAATCCCTGGAAGAAAGCCAGATGCCTCAGGACAGTAATTTAGGCGCCACCCATAAACTGTGTGCTAAGTAACTGTACTGTGTGCTAAGAAAACATCCCAGGCAGCTCAATTTGGCAAGCACACTTATGAACCATGGGAAAAGTGGCTAATCAGTGATTTTACTTGTACCTTTTAAATTGGCCCAGAATTTTAAATGTAGAGTATTGTGTTTCTTTTCCAAGCTCTTAGGGACTGCCCGGAAGATCCCGTTGGGTCTATTTAGAAAGTTCTTTAGACAAACAGGAGAAGATTGCAGAAGATTGAATATGTGAAAAACAAACTTTAAGACAGAAGTTTCCTCACCCTCAAGTTAATTTAGAAGAGTAGCTGGAGTTTTTATTTTTGCCTAATTAGTCTTACGCCATCAATTTCTTCTAAATGATTCATTAAACATTTCTCCAAAGCAATAAATAGAATGCCCACAAAGAGAGAATTTACTGTGTTGGCAAGAGCATAAATCTTCTCAGAGAAATGAGCCAAATTTATTCAAATAATTTTCATTTTAATCATTGTGTAGTGTTAGATCTTTGCAAAAATAAATGTCTCTTACACGGATTTGCAGACTCTCGGTGTCAGTTGAAATGAAGTGAGGAAATTTTTTTGGTTATAGCAACATGAAAAGTAATAAAAACATTAATTTCTCTATTTCTGCATTGTTACATAGTTATCAGTCATAGATGTGAACTTTGAAGTGTTACTTGTAACCTTCTAGTCCCAATATTTTAGACCAATTTGTGTGCCTTCTCAGGCAGTCTGCTGTTTGTTCATAGGACATATAACTATGACATATAAATGGGACAAATATACTTAAAACTGATTAGCCTTATTACCCACAGACAATGAGTAATGATTACATGTGGTATTCTTTTTCTTTTGGTTGGAAATCAATAGACTAGTGATGCAAGGAATCTTTTCTAGTTTTTTTTAATCTCAAGGCAAAAAAAAAGGTTATAATCTTGGTCATGACATTCTTATTTTGTGTTAACTTCCTAACTTGGAACAAGATTGTAAATATTGAGGATCCCCTGTTGATTTTCTATTGCCACAACTTTTATTACATTATTTATTAAATAAGTGAGTAAATAGAGTCTACTAGGCACGTATGTGGAGACACTGATGATAACACAGGGCCTAGCTACCCTGGCACATACTAGGCATTTGGTAGACACCTCTTAGTGAGGGACTGCATGTTGAGCTTTATGGTAGAAGTTTGAGTCAAGATGGTTGTTTAGACCCAACATTTTGTATCCACTGTCCTTCTTTTCCAGTGACTACCAGTTTGAGATCAAAAGCTGGATTCATCAAATCTGCTTTTTAATAAAAGATTAAAATTTACATAAAATACAAATTTTACATAAAATTTTATACATGATTTAAAAGTATGGTGTTGTTTTTTTTTTTTTCCTCCTGACTTCTTTTCTCATATAGGAACAGAAAATTTGACAACTCTGGGTCTTACTTTCCATATGGCGGTGATGGTTGGAACCAAACAGTAACCCTCCTGCCACCCTGTCTCATGAGGCCTGGTCACTTTGCCAGTCCTACACCTGGACAGTTTCTCAGGCTTTAGAGACTACCCTGTGTTGTAGGTTTTGAACCCTAAACCAAGTCTATCTTCTGGAATACGTTTTCATTTCAGTTCTATTCATTCAAATAAGGTAGTTTCTGTCTTTTTAAAAATCTTCATCTTAGAATGTTCATTCTGTTTAATCTTTAGGATTAAAATTCTTTTATGATAGTTATAATGTATTAACTTTTATGTTCTGTAAGTAAAGCAATACTATAAATTGGTGAAAATTTAACATTTCAGTGTTAACTAATTGAGACATTTGGCTACAGTTGAGCTATTCTCTCTATTTACATTCCTTTCAAATACTTCTGGATGCAATAAGTGGTAGGTACTGACAATTTACTTTTATGCTCTTGAGCTGTCATCACTGAACCGTACATGTTTGGACTGCACTGTGTGCTGCAGTGATGAAACCATAATAAGAAACTTAATTTAGATGAGGGTTGTATTAACACTTTGCTATTAGGAGATGTTCAGAGTACTTGGAAATAGCCTTTTCTTCACTAGAAATAGAAAATTAATGTTATTTTAATGTGCTTCTTATAACAAATGAGAAACCCTTTAGTTCCCTAATTTCTTCCATAGATGACTTTTGTGGATATTATGGTAAAATTTTGAACAGCTAGGAGCCTACTAACCTCACTGCTTCATTAAAAATGTTTATGATATGTATTTTTAGGATAAAAATGAAAGATCTTGGCAAAACAACCTCTTAATGGACAGTTAGTAATAAGCTCCACTAGCCCTTAAATAACACATCCAAAATTCCCACATACTTCTAACTCAAATTCCAACACATCCCATGGTCAGACAGAAAAAGGCCTAGTCTTAAAATGATGACCTCTGAGCTATGGCAAGTTCCTAAATCAAGCAATTATGTTTTTCTTTGATAGGCCATGTTTGGAGAAAAATGCAACTTACAATATTTTCCCCACTAAAGAGGACAAAAATGCATTTCTTCTTACCTCAATTTAACTAGTATGAAAGTTGATGAGGGATTTATTATGGTAGTGACTGACTAGGAAGGAAGCTTTAATGACTTGGCTTTTGGATTTTAGCTGTTAAAAAATTTCAGTTTACTTAGAATTAGAAATTTGATAAAACACAATATTTCATTTAAAATAAATTCTTTATTAAACAAATACTGTTTGGTCTATCTATATTCAGGTACTTTTCTGAAGACAAAATAGTGAACAAAGCAGACAAGAATCCTTGTACTTATGGGCTTACATGCCAGTGGGGGCAATAAGGATAAGTAAGACATGTACTATGTTTGTGATAAGTGCTGGGAAAAAAAAAAGGCAGGAAGCTGGAGTGTGGGGATTAGGAAGTTTAGAGGTTCCAGTGTTAGGTAGGTCTCACTGGGAAGGGGTTATCCCAGTCAAGTCTTAGAAGACTTAGGGGAACAAGGCAAGAACATGCCAGGCATAGGGTACAGCAGGGGCTGTCAAGTAGGAGTGTGCCTCGGGTGTCGAGGGTCTGAAAAGCGGGTTGGAGTAACCAGTGGAGGACCAGATAAATCATGTAGTTTCTTATAGGTCATTGTCAGCATTTTGGCTTTTCCTCTAATAGGAGCTATTGGAGGGTAATGAGCAGAAGAGTCACATAACCCAATTTACATTTTAATAAGTAACTCCGGCTATGAAAAGGAGGCAAGGTGGAAGGTCATTGCCACAGACATAAATTTTTAGGACTTGGATTAAAGCATAAGCCACATAGGTGGTAAGAACCTGTAGGCTTCAGTGTATGTTTTAAGATAAAGCCAACAGGATTTGCTGATGGATTGGTAGAGATTCAAGGGAAATAGAAAAGGCAATGATGAATGAGTGCCATGATTCTGGCCTAAAGAGAAGAATAGAGTTGGCAATTTACTGGGCTGAGAGAGAAGGTGAAGGCGAGGAAGATGAGAGGAGGTAGCAGGAGCTCTGGTTGGGACAGGTTAATTCTGAAGTACCTGTTAGGCATCAATTGTGAATGTCCAGGAGGTAGTTGCATGTATGTGTCTAGAATTTAGGGGCGAAGACAAAGCTGGAGGTATGTATTTTGCGATCTCAGCATATAAATGTTCTTTTAAAGCTCCAAGACAATATATGGTCACCACAGAAGTGAACACAAACAGCAGGTAAGTTCCTTGTGGAACTTACCCAACCCAGTTATAAATTGGGGAAGTAGCCAAGGAAATTGAGAAATTATGATCATAGAGATCAGAGGAGAACCAGATGAGTGATTTGTCCTAAAAGCCAAGGGGAAAGGAAGTGTGTCAAGGAGAAGCATGTGATCTGCTTTATAAAATGCTGCTGCTGGGCCTCTGGAAATGAGGTCTGAGGGATCAGATGTAACATTGGAAGTCATTGTTTATCTTTACAATGGGTTTTAAAAAAAAAAGCTTCATTCAAATTAATATGAGGGGTCAATTTTTAGGTTATATTGTTCTCACTTCCAGGGTAAAGTTCCATTTGTAGAAGAGCCCCTCACCCAGGGGGCGTGTTATCCACCTTCACAATGTGCACAATAGGTGAGATCCCGCCTCACGCCTCCCTCCCAGGGGTTTTAGTGGAGTTCTGATCTAGAAGGAATGGAAGGAAAATATTTGAGGTAATAAGTATAGAGAACTTTTGAAAAGATATTTGCTATAAGTGAAAATAAAAAATGGAGTGGTAATTGGAAGAGCAATTGAGTCTAGAGAGTTATTATTCTTACCTTGATTTCCAATGCAACCAGATGCTTCATTTCGTAGATACTTTACCTTAACATGAGTAGAAGAGAAGTGGTCTAACTATTGAGTCCTGGGACACTTCAACTTTGCAAGTGTCCTCAAACTATGGCTCGCGGGCCACATGCAGCCCACCAAGGACATTTATCCAGCCCGCCAGGTGTTTTTGCCGCTGCTGCCTGTCCTGCTTAGCAGTCAACTTGTCCCCGGCCCACAGTCCAGCCCTCCAACGGTCTGAGGGACAGTGAACTGGCCCCCTGTTTAAAAAGTTTGAGGACCCCCGCTTAGTGGTTGGAGGTCAGGAAGAACCAGCAAGGGTTCGGAGTAGAATGAAAGAAGTTTCATCTTTGTAGTAGTCTTGGGCACAGCTGGGATGACGTGAAAGCGTTCCTTGACATTTAGGATGAACTGGTTGTAAACAGTCACCAGGTTTCTTGATTGCAGGATGTCTGACCCTTTCTGTGCTTACATGCCTGTCTGTCTAAGAAGTGTGGATTAGTAAGTTTGAAGGGTTTTCCTGCCATTTGCCTATTTTTTTTAAAGAGCTCCACCCACAACTCAGCAGAAAGCAGCTTGAGAAATGCTGCTATCCAGGCCTCACTGCCTTAACTATTCCTTGGCCTTGCACAGGTCAGATCAGTAAGAAGTGGGGAAGCATATGACAAGGAGAACTTTCTTCAGTTTGTTGGTGGTTTTTATTTTTACCCTTCCCAAATTCCTCGCTGACAGATCAACTGAGATTCTTAGGAAATAGTCCGTTACACAAATGCAGTAGTTTCACTTTTTATAGTAGTTTAAACATTAGCCTTTCATTTATTTTCAAATACAAGATGCTCTTTTCAAGCTATAGTAAAATTCATGTTATCTGGCAGCTTACCAACCAGAAGACTATAACTGACATTTTGGATTTTCTCCTAGTACAAATCATTGGGATATTGAAACCTCCTTACCAGTGTTTCTGTGAAGAGAAAACTGGGCTGTTTTTACCAAGGAAATGATGGCCGAGAGCCTTCTCTTACAGACCCAAATGGCAACCCTCAGCAGTAAAACTATATAAAGAATGTCAGAATCAGAAAAAAAAACCCTGAATATCATTGAGCTGAATTTTTCATTTTTACCTACAAGGATGCTGAAACCCAGAAAGCTAGTAATTTCCCCTTCCTGATCCAGTGACTCTCTAGTCTATCAACAGCACAGTTGAGGCTCAAACCCAAATCTCTGAGCCCCAGAATCATCCTGAAATTTGTTGTTCAGATTTATGTCAGTAACTTTTCTGAGTAAGCCCCATTTTCACCTGACAAACTGCTTTGTCCTAAACCTCCTGCTGTGAAAGGTATGTCTTATAACAGAGCTAGATTTAGAATCTCCTTCATGGTAAGGTTGTGTGGGAGTAAAGAGAGTCTTAAATTTGGATTCCAGAGGCTTTCTTTCGTATCTCAGTTCTTCCACTTCCTCTCTGACCATAAGCAAACCACATAACCATTCTAAGTCTTGCTTTTTTTTCACTCTTCTAAAATAGGTATAGTATACATCTTCTACCCCACAGGGTATTTTGAGAGCTCATGGGTGCAAAAGTACTATGGAAAGTAAAGAATTATGCAAGAACTTACTATTAAGGTTTCAGAAGGAACTAGCTTCTGCATCCTACAAAGACATAATTGCATCCAGAGCAGAATCAATGTTTGTTGAATCATGGAGAACTGGTACCACCTGCAGCAAAGGAGAATATTCATGACAAATCTCAAGTGAGTGCTGAGATAATAGGTACTACAGGGCCTGCAGTATTTATGTGGGAGTTTTCATGGGGCTTTAAGCTAAAAATAGGAGGGAACTCTCATCAGATGTTACCTCTAACTGAAGTGTGGTGTCAGTAAGGATCGGTAAAAAAAGGAACAAAAGTGTCTCTGAGACTGGAGTGGCTGGAACACCATCCTGCTCTTGTCAGACAGCATTTTAATCTATTTTTAAGGCTCTTTTGACATATTCATATGTGAGAACAACAGAACTTTTCCCCCTTTATGTAGACTTCTTTCAGTGCTAACAATGAAATTGACCCTAATGCCATCTTTATGTTTTGTCTATTTGCCAATGGATTTTTTTTATGGCTTCCTTGTTTTACATGTGGAGAACATGGTAGGGGTGACATATAGTGGAATGACTAACACATGGCATTAATCCCTCATTCCACTGATACTTCTGATTTGTTTGATTCATCTTGGGAATTATTTTATTATTTAAGTTTCCCTGGGCTATTTATTATCTTTAATTTAAGATAGTAAAAAAATAGAAGCAAATATTTGTGTTTTGATTTATTAACAGTATATACACAAGCTAAATGAAGTTAGTGTCAAAAAATGTCAAAGCTCTGAGAGGATGCTCTGAAGATTGTCTCAGCCAGAGTCATTGCTTTGCATTGTCCATTATCATACAGGCTTAGGAATTGAGCACCCAGATCTTTTCACTTGTAGTAATAGGTTTTTATTTTATAAAATATATACATTATTCTGGACTATTAAGAAGGTTGATGTGAAACTGTCAGCTAGTTGAGTACATCTGCTTTCAGGATGAGGTGTGAAGACCAAACTCTTACGTTTACAGCAGTTAAACACATTCCAAGATTTAATGGTGCACACAAAGATGCTTAGAATATACTTATTCACAAGTTGTATCTCCTTAAAAAGCAGCTAGCTCTTAAAAGCAATGGGCAGGGAACTTCTGGGAAAAGGATGGCGGGTGGCAGTGTCTCCTGATTCAACTCGTTAAGGGTGGGGGGTGGGGAGCTCACAATAGAAACACCGCAATAAAAAGCAACCAGACACACTTCCTGAGCCCTTCTTTCTTGAATTGGTCATTTAAGGTCTATCATGTTTGTGCCAGTAAGAGAAAGCAGAGAGTGACTATTACCATGTCAGGTAAGAATTCACCATGCAGGGTTATCAGATGTGCTCAGCTCACAGTATGATCTCACAGTGCCAAATTTACCTTTCCCAACCGCATAGCGATACATGTAAATACAGAAGAGAGGATTAACCTGTAGTTAAATGGAGTTTTATTCTGTAAAAATATGCATATCATTCCAAATTATATTAAGAAAGTTGATGTGATACTGTCAGTACATGAAAAATTAGAAGTTTTCTAGAACTCAACAATTTAACATAAGAAAGGAAAATGGTAGTGAAAAAGAGTATCTGTCTTCAAAAGCATATTATAATATAAAATTGAGCTTAACATGCTCATGTCTTAAGGCTGGAGACTTGCTTTCCAGAAGGGAAAATGCACCTACTGACAAGTTTGCCCTAGTGTTGTCCTTATTCCTCTTCATGTTGAATTTATCAGAATTGTGTTAATACAGAAGAATCCAATACATACATGGGGCACCCAGCCTCCACCCGACCACTGATCTCTTTGAACTGATGTCTAACTGTGTGATCAGTGCACAGCTAATGTCAGGTCATACTACTTCTGCATTTGCTATCAGTCTTGGGAAACATGAACGCTTTTCCCCAGAGATTTAAGGTTCACAACTTCAAAATCAGCTTGATTATTTAACTTACTCAAATCTCTTCAAAGTTTTATAGCCAACTTACAGACTGTAGTCAAAACTATAAAATAAAAAATTAAGAGTTATAAAATGTCTAATTTGCAATTTTCTCTTTTCATCCTCCCCAAACCATTTTCTTAAAATTCTTCATTCACTTACCAAACCTCGTAAGCTCCTACCGTATGCAGGCTGCCTTTAGGTTCTCAGGAGAAAGCAATGAACAAGCAGACAAAATTCCCTGCCTTTGTGGAGCTTATTTCCAGAGGGAGAGACAAGCAATAAGATAAATAAGCAAAATAGATCGACGGTTAGGTGGTGGTGAAGATACATGAAACATTGGAGCAGGAAGGATAGTGGCAGTGAAAGTCAGATGGGTGGCCCTTGTACACCTTCCTGAGAAGGTAGCTTCTGAGTACAAATCTGGCAGAAGTGAACAACACCAATATTGGAAAGGCAACTTCCTGCAGCGAGAACATCGCAGGTAATGGCCTTGAGACAGGAGTGTGCTATGTGGTTGAGGAGGAGCAAGGAGGCAAGTGGAGAAGGAGAGGACTGAGCAAAGGGGAATACAGGAAGTCTTTCCACTCAGCACTAATGGAAACCAGAGCTCATGGGGCAATGTTGTCTTTATATCACTTTCCAATCTTTATCTGTTATGGACTGAGTTGTGCCCCCCAAACCTCTTATTTGTGTTTTTGTTAATGGTTGTCTAATCATCTCATATGGCTGTATCTGTCTTCCCAACAACATTATTAAAAAGCAATTTTCCATTATTTCACCACTTTGGTTTTCTCTGTAGTGCCCAAGCATGTTGAGTTGATTGATTTTAAGCCTTAGAAGATGAGTGATACAGCAAGATGGTGTATACAAAGCCTTTGGCGGTTATAAATGCTTGGCAATTGTGATTTTATCAGTAGCAGCAAACAGCAGCAGCAAACATGCTGGCCTGAAAATGACCATTGTCTTCAACCTTACCTTTTGAGATGCAGCTGTTTTTTCATGACAATATCTCATTTTTTCACAGACCATCAGGTTTTCAAATCCTATTTCCCAATTATGGGATATCCAATAATCTGTAATAGAGACTGTGCTGCGCAATATTTTGTGCTGTGGCTGTGTGTTTGTTTGAACAATAACATCTAACATTTATTGAGGCAGGCTTCCTTTGTGTGGAATATCTCATATAGTCCCTGTTAACCTTGTGATAAATGCTACTATTATATCCACTTTAGATACAGGGGCCCAACAATTTAAGTAAACAGCAGAGATCATGCAGCTAGTAAGTAGAGGCCTAAAGTGAACTGGTTAAATAACAGCAGCTGTTGTAACAAGCAAATCCCCAAATGGATAGTTGCTCAAACACAGTGGATGTGTGTTGCTCATTCGCAGTAAATCCAAAATTATGGTTTCTAATTGGCAGAAGGCTGTCTTCCAGTGCTGATACAGGGTCCTAGGCTCCTTTCATCTCATAAGCCTCAAACATCAGAGAAAAAGCATGGAGAGTGGAGCACAGGAAGATCTTCCACCAGGCCTGTGGTGCATATCACCTTAGTCCACTTGTCTGGTTTCAGTCATCTGGGCACACCTAACTTCAAAGGAGCCGGGAAATGTAGACATGTAGCCACATGTCCAGGAAGAAAAGGAAATGGCCCAGAACCCAGATGCTCTGATTCCACAGCCCATGCTCAGAGCCATTCTGCTGTCTCTGTGGATTAACTTTAGAACTGGACATAACATACTGTATGCTTCACTCACTTGTTCAGCCACTGGTTGATGACAACACCTCCAGTCTGTTTTAAAATGCTATTTTCTTAAGTCTCTCCACTTCCATGTGGTTTTCCACTGTTGTTTGTTCTATTTGTAAATGCCTGCATTGCCCTGTAGTATCATGCTTCAAGCTAGGTTTTTTTTAAAAAAAGAAAATAAATAAACCCTCAGAATTATGAGAACAGTGAACAAAATATTTCCAAGAGCTTTTTTTGGATTGTGTCACTGTAGATTTTGTTTTCCTGATGCTACCAAAGGAGGATTATGACTTGCTTGAGAAAAATTTTCCTTAACTCTCATGGAAAATCTTCATCAGATGTCATAAAAGTGGAAAGTGCTTGTATGTTGAATAGAGAGGCAGAAGATTAAAATAATAACCACTAAATAAAGGTTTGGTGACTTAAAATTAAATTGTGTGTTTTCCTAGAAACCACACAAGAGCAGTCACTAAGATGGTCTTAAAAGATTTTAAAATGTGAGTATGAATAAATAATAAGAAATCTCAGCAACTATTTAGATCATGATTAGGGTATCAAATAATTATATTTCTATATTTTTCTATCTTTTTAAATTTTTACTTTGTCATTTTGAAATTTGGTTTTGTAAGACACGTAGCCCAAAGAGTATGGACTATGAACAGTCAGACGTGGGACAGTGCTGGCACCTCTGACATTCTGTTTCCCTCTCTGCAGACTCACATTTCAAGACTCCCTCCTGGTGCTGTGGCAGGACAGTCCGTGGCAATCGAAGGTGGGGTTTGCCGCCTGGAGAGTCCAGTGAACTGACCCATCAGGCTAAGCGTGAAGCCTTTGAGATGCATTTCACAACCTGAACTTTTGGGGCTTTTTAACTAAAGTTAGATGTTTTATCTTCCTTGTTTTATAATTCCTATTGCAACCTCATGCACCCACGAGGCACAAGTACTGCTGTAGTCAGTGCTTAGGGACAAGTGGGCCCAGGCAGGTGAGTAGGACCGTGCATGCCTGGGTGTGCGTGTGTGTGTGTGAGTGTGTGCTTGCTTCTCCCTTGATGAAATAGAAACTCCTTGTTGTGTAACCTAAGACCAGGAATGATTAAATCATCTTTGCAAAATGTGTGCTTTAACTGTTTACGAGTAAAACCTAAAGTTGCAGGAAACATTTTTATTTCATAAAGAGGTACCAGCTGTCATCAGTGTAATGTGTCAGAACTGAAGAGTAAATCTACTTGTCTAAATGATTTGACAGTGGTAATGCTCCTTTTATTAATAATAATAAGTAATAAAGTGTTTTTATTTGATAACCAGTTTAAGTGGATCCTGTGGTAACTTAAACTGTTGCTCTCATCCCTCATATGGGGCATTTTTCTTTAACAAAGAGTGGTTTCAGTGAAACAATCTAGCAGAGAATTAAGGTCAGAACCTTTTTAAATAATAGTCTGATAAAGTTTGTACTTCTTTCCACAAGCTTTTCTAAGCTTAAATATTGCATAGCTTTGAGCTGTATGTACTGTATTATGAATGAATATGTAAAGAGATCATATAGTAATGCACAGTCCTTAATTGTGTATGATGGAATGTTATTTACAATATAACTGTAAATAAGAAAGCAAAGTTTATGGGAAAATTCAATATTATCTTTGTTTCTCGTTTAAATATATTTTTAAGATAAAGTCACAAAAATAAAAGAAGCATATTACTGGGTATAGTGTGTGAGTCCTCTTCACAGACTAATAAATTATCTTTTAAATCCTAGATTGGAGACCTATTTTTTATTTTGTTTAGAAAAAGTTAGTTCTTCCAGAAATCATACCATGCTAATTGTTCACAATTCAATCCAGTGCAGTTAGGACAGACGCTAATCTGAACTTAGTTCATGATCAAATGGACAATATGGAAATCCCCAAAATCATCTTTATAATTTGATCAAAATAACAAAGAGAAGGAATAAGAACACTTTGCTTTGAAAAATTGTAGTGGCAGCTGAAAGCTCAATGGTTTCAGTTGATAAATTGCTTCTAAATGTTATATTTAGGGATTCTGGAGCCACATAAGAAAACCAAGACTTTCCTTTTGATTTTTTATGTAAGAAGTGGTTATCAAGAAGATACTAAAGATAGACTTGTTCAGGGGGAGGAAGTTCCCTGTACCATATAATCATGGCTCTGGCAGTAACTGATAAAGCTCCAGATGAAATTATACACTTGACATCAATGTATGGGCAAATTATAAAGGAAAGACAACCAAAATGGAGTGGGTGTAAATATGAATAATTTGAGAGTTGCTGATTTATATTCCTTGTTATAGGCAATTACATTTGTCTTGCTGTGTTCTCAGAGACAGGTTGGTGCCGTTGTATCTGTTTCTCATTCTTAATGAGACTGAGAACTTAGTAAGAGATGGGCTGGCTGGTGGGGAGCCTTTCCCTTCAAAAGCTTTCAAAGACCTGTTACCTGTTGTCAGGGTTTTTTCAGGAACTGGACTGCATCACATAAAACTATCAGGACACTTTGGAGTCTGAAAATCATCTGACCTATTTCACCAGGAATGCCATTTCTTTCATCTCCTTTTGAGTTTATTCCATTCATATTTAAAAGTTTGAACTTGTTAAAGATCCCTTTTATGAAGAGTTTAAAAAACCAGTCAGTAGAAAAGAACACAGCCCCTCCAAGAACAGTTTGTCAAAACTTTATTCTCTAATTTTTCAAATACTTTTTTTAAAATTTAGGGAATATTGTGAAGCTATGAAGGAAAAAGTTCACATACAGAATCACGGAGGCAAAAATACAATGTATAGTATAAATTTCTTCATTAAGATCAGATGTTAAAGATCAGCTGCTGGAACCAGAGGACAGCAACAGATATAAAATCAGTTTTATTTCACCCAAAAGTAGAAAAGGCAGAAACAGGAAAATAAGTTCATTCGCTAGTCTGGCTTAAGTCATCAAGATTCTAAAGCTACAGTGTGGATGATTTTAACTGTGTGCCCATGTTTGATTTCTTTATAGGGTCTGAACATTGGCAGTTTGGTTCTCTTGAGTATAATTAAGCCTGGTCTGGATTCCTCAAGCCCATTGCTGTGACCTTGTTCTGGGTTTGGAAATAGGAACATGATTAGGCCTGGATGGGGGTGGGGGTGGGGAGTGCTCTTACCGAAGCCACCTGGCGCAGCTGCACTGTGCTGAGTGAGCGTATCACCTGGCAGAGGCTTTGTCCTTTTCCCTGGTCAGCTCTGCCACCTCTCTGCATTCAGTGTGTCTGCTGGTGGTAGGCCCTTTCTCCTCTTTTAATTGCCACTTCAGTGTGAACTTGAACCCACATATCATTTCTGTTAGAACTTTCCTCAAAGTATGTATGAACAAGTGCTAAATGCTCATCAGAGTTTTTGATTTACAGGTATGAAGACATCTCTGGGGCTACTCAAAAGCCTTTTTTGCCTAATTCCTACTTTTCTCCCTTGTTTGAGAGTGGTAACGTTGTATACCATGGACCTACAGATAAGCAGGGTTACTCATTTTTGACACTAGGTGGAAGCAGGAGAGGAGGAAGAAAGGGACTGAAGAAGAGAAGATTTAGAAAGGTATTAAAATCATTCTTGAATCTTGAGATTATATTTCATAATTGTGGAATCTTTTTTTTTTTTTTGGACCTGATCGTTTTTATCATTTTTGGACCTGATCATTTCCTATACTTAGGAAATCTGTATACTTATTACAAAAAAATCAGAAAATAGATAAGGAAAATCAAGAAAAAAATTAACTCATAGCCTTTCTTCCCTAGAGACACCAGTTAATATAGCACCCTATACTTTTTATGCATAAACTGTGTTTTTAACACAAAAATAGAGCTCTATCAAATCCCCAAATGGACTTAAACAATTTGCAATTTTCATTTAATATCACAAAAAGATGGCCAGACCTATAGATTTACACAACCCTCACTGCTTTCTCATACCGTGCTGGTTCAGCCAAATGCTACTCAATACATATATTTTTATTCTAAAGTTTTTGTAGAAATCCACTTCTCCCTCCCAGGAATACTGGCCCAAGAAAAGGCCAAGTGCAGAAGAAATGGATGGCTATATGATTAATTTGTTTTACTTCAGCTCTTTTCTCAACCCTTCTCAGAAGCTGATTATTAACCAGGGAAAGGAGGAATGAGTGGGTAAACAGAGTGGACTATAGGAGTAAATGGGAGGTAAGCAACATAAAATGAGTCCTTCTACATTAATATTTGCTCTGAGACATTAAGAATTCTTAAGAAATACACTTCTTTTCCCCAGCATTTATTTTGGGTTCAAGTCCGCAAGGTATTAGCCTAGATGTGTATGATCAGAGACCCACAGGCTTGACCAGTTTTTTTTTTTCCCTCATGTGGTACTGTCTCAAAGGGTATGGTCATAGGAAGAATTAAATCTAAAATTGGCAAAGACCTGCTTCCCAGATGGCACATTCAGATTCCAGAAGACCATTGGCCAAGCCCAAGGTGGTTTGTTACAACCAGTTGTGGGAAACTGGCAGGGAAAGTGAGTTTGATGGTTTCTCCTTGACATGGTACAGTCACTGAGACTCTGAAACCACATTGGGCACAGCCAGAATAATTTTGTGGGTGAGGGTTTCTCTGCCTTAAACTGCCATGGGGATTTCTCTGATGGTCAACAAAGTTTCAGAAGCTTGAAAGAATAAAATCAAAACAATTCCTTTAAGATCTCCCATCACTGTGATGTTGAGATCCAAAGAGTTAATCCTAAAATGGTCTTTCCTGGCCTTGGAAAATCCAGCAATACTTAAGAGCTATAGGACTTCTTCTGATATGTTAAGAAAAACATGTGCCCTTTTCCATGCAGAGGTAGTAAGATTTTAATCTTTCCACCCAACTTCTTCCCCCAAACCTAACAAGCAGTCCTCCCCATCTGGTTAGTGGTAACTCCATCCTTCTAAGTGCTCAGGCCGAAACACTTGGGGTCATCTGTTTCATGTATCTATGGCTGAATAACAAGTCACCCCAAACTTTAGTGGCTTAGAATAACTAGTTTATTTGCCCACAATTCTGTACACTGGGCTTGGCTTCATTCAGTGTTTTTTCTGTTGTTCTTGCTAGAAGAAACAGGTGTCTTGCATTTAGCTGGAGGGTGAGCTGGGTGTAGGCCCAGATGGGACACTGGAACATTGAGCTCCCTTCTTTCTCTATATGGTCTTTGCATTCCACCTCCCAAAAGATGTGTCAGCTCAAGGTTCTCAGAAGCATAAAAGCAGAAAATGCCAGGCCTTCTTGAGATTTAGGTCCAGAATGGCATAACCTTTGCCATACTTAGTGCTTAAATTACGTGAGCTTCCCTCAATCTTCCATCAAGCTCACTTTCCCTGCCCAGATTTAAGACAAGAGAACAGCCTAAGAGCACTCATACCAGTGTCAGGGTTCAGTATGGGTTATCAGCCCAACGTCCTTGAGTCCTCCCTTTCCTATTATGCAACCAATCCATCAGCAAATTCCACAGGTCTCCTTTAAAGTATAGCCTGAATTCAGCCACTCCTCCCACCTCCACGTGGGACATTTTGTATTTAATGACCCAATAATGACTTGAATAACACTATACACCAAGGAGACCTAACAGACATTAATAGAACACTCTACCCAACAACAGGAAAATACGTATAATACTGTTTTCTCAAGTACACAGAGAACGTTGTTCAGAATAGACTGTTAGGTCATCCAAGAAGACTTTTACCTGAGTTAATAGGCTCTAGTGGTCTACCAGCTTCTACCCTTGCTCTGATAGTCACTTGTCTGCTGGAAGCCAAGAGTAAGATCATGGCACTGCTCTGCTTAAAACCTTCCAGTACACCTCACCCCAGAGTCCTTCCAGGACCCTGGGATTGACTCCTTCTTGTTCTTGGACCCTCTTCACACTGTTCCATGGGTGGTGGTGCATTTCTTTGAGCAGCCCAGACACCTCCCACCTCAGAACTATTGCCGGTACTTGTCCCGCCTTGGAAAGTGCTATCCAGGTGGCTCCTTCCTCACCTCCTTCAACTCTTTGCTGGAACATTAGTTTCTTAGTGAGGCTGTTCCTGAGCACCCTCTTCCTTACACTCCTCCCAGGACTCCGCATCCCCTCTCTGCTTTATTTTTTTCTCTGACACTTTCACTTTCTGATCTACCATATAATTGACATTTTTCTTTGGTTTATGTGTCTCCATTTGAGAGAGTAAGTTTTTTGAAAATAAGGATTTTTGTGCCATTCGTGCTGTCTCCAGTACCTGGGTATCCTAGATGCCTGGCACATAGTACGTTCTCAGTAAAGGTTTGTTGAATCCACGAATGAAGCTTCCTCATAGTGATATGACATGAAAGAGACAGGATGGAGATTTGTATGAGTTTCCTGTTGCTGCTATAGTAAATTACCCCAATACAATTCATAAAGTAGTAGGAGGTTCTGGCCTCCTGAAGGGTCCTGAGCTAGGACTTCTGATGCCCTCACATCTGGATTTATTATTGAGATTATACATAATAGATTATTAAGTATGAAATACCCAATTTCCTTAAGTACTAAGTTTGACAATTGGTATCTCTTGACATTTCACTTTGACACTTCTTGTTTTATTTTTATTGTGGAGATACATCCTCAGTCTTTGAAATACCTATTTTGACTTATAATAATCCAATTATTTTTAGAGCAATTTTTGTGAAACCATGCATAAGTCAAAAATTCATGTTTTTTAGAATGAGTTCTATTGTGGAACCAGTGCAGTACAGACAGCAAAAAATATCAATGAAGTGTTTGGGAAGGATGTGGTTGATGAATGCACAGTATGTGGATGGTTTGAGAAGTTTTGTTCTGGTCATTTTAATCTTGCCACATGGGTAGCCTGAGACAGGGTGGATGGTGATGAGCTGAAAGCTGTAGTGGAAGCGAATCCATCTCAACCGATGTGTGAATTAGCAACAGGTTTGATGTTACTATTCCAACGGAATTGGACTTGGAAACAAATTGGCAAAGTGAAAAAGCTGGATAGATGGGTACTGCGTGAATTAAATAAGCATCAGGAAAGAAATATTCTTAAAGCTTGCTTTTCTTTGCTGTCACCACATAAAGGTGAATCATTTCTACGCTGTGTTGTTATATGTGATGAAAAATATATTCTTTTTGACAATGGCAAGCATTTGGCACAATGGTTGGATAAAGATGAAGTGGTAAAACACATTCCAAAACTGAATATTCATCGAAAAACGCTTCAGATATATGTTTGGTTACCCAGCACTGCTATTATCCAGTATAGCATCATGAAACATGGTCAAGTAATTACAGTGGATGTCTGCTGCAACCAACTGGACTAAACAGTGAGGATGCTTCTGATGAAGCAGCCGAGATTGGTCAGCAGAGATAGGCTAATCATCTTGCAAGACAATATTGACCACTGCTCAAATTACAGAAGCTGGACTTGAAAACTCTGTCATCCTCCATATTCACTGGACCCTGTACCTACTGACTACACTTATTCCAGGCTTTGGACCACTTCTTGCAAGAAAAAATATCCAAGTCTCAACAAGCTGTGGAAAATACCTATCATGATTTCATTACCCTTCACCTTCCAGGTTTCTTCACAGCTGGCAAACATAAGCTGCAGTTAAGATGGCAAAGCTGTGTCAATAGTTTAGGGGCAAACTTTGATTCATTGTACAGCCTCTTGTTTGAGATATAATAAACTAAACTTTTGATTCAACGTGGGACATTTTGTATTTAATGACCCAATAATGACTTGAAGAACACTGTACACCAAGGAGACCTAACAGACATTAATAGAACACTCTACCCAACAACAGGAAAATACGTATAATACTGTCTTCTCAAGTACACAGAGAACATTGTTCAGAATAGACTGTTAGGTCATCCAAGAAAACTTCATATGTTAAAAAGGACTGAAATGTTACAACGTCAAAAAAGATTTGGGAAACTCAAATATGTAGAAATTAGGCAACACACTAATAAATAACCAATAGCTTAAGACAAAAGGAAAATAGAAATACTTTGAGATGAATGAAAGTAAAGGCATAACATACCAAAATTTAGGGGTTGCAACTAAAGCAGTGCTTACAAGGAATTTTAAATGCCTACATTAAAAAAAAATCCCAAAGGAATAACCAAACATTCTGCTTTTGGTAATGGAAAATGAAGGGTAAACTAAACCCAAAGACAGTATAGGAAGGGTATAATAAGGGTGGAAATTAATGAAATGGAGAATAGAAAACAGAAGAGAAAACAAATGAAATCAAAAATTGTTTTTTCAGAGATCAACAAAATTGACAAACTCTTAGAGCAACCCAGAGAAAAGAGAAGGCTCATATGACCACAGAATAGACAGGGGCCAATATTATTGACCTTATAGACATAAAAAGAATGTAAGGGAAATGCCACAAACTGTAAACCAAGAAATCAGACAACTTAGAATGATAACATTGACAAATTCCTGGACAGACACAAACTATCCAAACTGACTCAAGGAGAAATAGAAAATCTGAATAGAAACATACAAGTAATTAGATTAAATTAGTGAACACAGAATCTCCTAGGGAGAAAGCCCTGTAATGGCTGGCTACACTGGTGAATTCTACCAAACAACTTTTTTTTTCAAAACCCATCACTTTAGTATCTACCAAACATCTAAAGAAGAATTAATACCAACTCTTCACAACTCTTCCAAAAAACAGAAGAGGCAAGAAAACGTTCCAACTTATTCCATGAGGTGTAGCCACTTTGGAAAACAGGCAATTCCTCCAAGCAGTTAAACAAAATTTTCCCTCCTAGGGTAATGAAAATGTGTTTACACAGAAACTTGTACATTAATGTTTATAACAGCATTATTCATAATAGCCAAAAAGTGGAAACAATCATAATGCTCATCAACTGATGAAAGGATGAACACAATGCAGTAGATTCATCCATATAATGGAATATTATTTGGTAATAAAAAGCCATCCAGGACTGATACATGTTACAGCTTGGGTGAACCTTGAAAACATTATGTGTGAAAGAAGCTGGTCTCAAAGCACCACATATTAGATATGATTCTGTTTATTTGAAATATACAATATATGCAAATTATTATAAAGACAGGATGTAGGTTAATGGTTGCCTAGGGCTGGGAAGGATGGATGTTTGAAGGGAGGGTGATGACTGAGGGGTAGGGCGTTTCTTCTTAGGTTAATGAAATGTACTAAAATTTATTGTGATATTGTGATGCTGGATGCACAACTTAAAAAACCATTGAATTGTATGTTTTAAATGGATGAATTACACATGTGAATTATATCCCAATAAAATTGTTAAAGAACAAAAATTGGATTGGAAAGGGTGAAGGTGTCTGTCCTTTTTAACCTGCCTACATATAGCCACATTATAACATCTAACTTTTAACAATAATTCTTTCCTATCAATAAAAGTCCAATCATGTTCAAATGTCCAGTTGCATTATGTATTGAATCCTTTGAGGAGTCTAATGAGCTCTTTATAAATAGACACTTACAGATAAAACCATATTTAGCAAGATGAACAAAGAAATTATATCCTTGCAGTTAGCTATTAGATTGACTATGAACTCATTAATCAATGTTTACATTTTGACTCCAAGCACAATGCTGTTTTGACTATACACCTAAGTTTCTGTTTCTAACCTTATAGGCTCTCACCATGGTTTGTTTTGACCAAGTACTACTGACCACCCAGTTGCTTGTACAACAGACACTTCTTTCATCACATATCTAGAGTTTAGAAGCCCAAGATGAGGTATAAGGTTTTGACATGGTTGATTTCTTGTGAGGCCTCTCTCCTGACTTCTGGATGGTGATGTCTATGTCCTGACCCCACACAAGGATGAGGACAACAGTCATACTGGATTATGGCCCACCCTTATAGCCTCATTTTATCATAGTTACTTTTTTAAAAGTTCCCTATCTCCAAATAAAGCTACATGCTGAGGCACTGGGGGTTAGGATGTCACATGTGAATTTGAGGGGAATTTAACTCATATATTACAAATATGATTTTTAATATGTTTATTTGAATTAAGACCACTTATAAAGGAAAATATTTTCACAGTTTCCTTAGTGTTAACTTAAGTTATTTTGAAATAGTGTTACTTAAAAAATGTACAAACACAAAAAGGTATAAGCTTCTTATGTAGATAGCTTTTATACAGTTATAAATCCAAGTAGATTTCCAAGTGAGTACAACAAAACCAATAAAGTTCATGCATGGTAGGAATGATGTAACAAATTATATTATGTTATTTTTTGTTGTTATATCTTAAATTTTTATATGATTTAATTTTGGCTGTTGCGTTTCTAGTGCTAACAGTTCCGTGTGATTTTTCTTTGAATCTTATATTTCTTTGCTGAATCTATTTTTCATTGATTTCAAGCATATTCATACTTACTTGTTGAAGAATTTTTGTAATGGCCACTTTAAAATCCTCATCACATAATTCTAACGTTTTTGTGTTGGCGTCTGTTGATTATCTTTTGCTATTCAAATTGTGACCTTCCTGGTTCTCAATCTGAGTGGTATTTAATGGGCTCAATGAGACAAAACGAAAACTTGGAACTCACCACCATGTTGTTCTTGGATCCCAAGATCCCTAACTGGTCTGCTTTCTTTTCTCCACCTTTACAACTCCTCTTATGTTTGCTTTAATGTAATTCCCAGTGTCTTTGGCTATGCTTAGTGAAGAGAATAAGGGAAAGTACCTGCTTTATCTTTCTAGAAGTGGAAGTCCTGGTTTTATTATAGCAGCATTTATTTTGAAACTAGGTATTTCTAGAGTTAACTTGATCCTTTTAATTTTTAACTTGATAGCCACCATCTGAGTTATCAACATTATGATCGGCATTACACTTCCTTTGGGTGATGAATTTGTTCTTAACTGCCTATTGTTTATTTTTTCTCAGCCAATCCACTTAATAAATATCCTGAGAAATTGTGATATAGATGCACCATTGCTGCTCAGGCCCTGAACATAAAGATAATCCCACCTAGGTTTCTGTTCCTAAACTTGTGGTCTCAGATCATGGTTTGTCCAGAAATTTAGGAAGATTATGTAAATATGCTAATAGGTCTAAGCCACAGCAGTGTCAATGGTTTTAGAGTCTATGGAATCAAAATACTTACAAAAATATTAAAGATATTTATGGCACAAATTGCCAAGTCTGCTTGTTTACGTTACACAGACATTTGGGGGTCACGTCATTCTCCTGGTGGCCATTTGGAGATGTAGAACTCCATAAAATAAAAGGAATTAGTTTTTCTTAGCTTGAGGGTAATTGGAATACACAGTAGTCCAGCCTTGTTTTTATGTTTTTCTTCTCATTGTCAGTGATATGAACATCTAAAGTCAATTTGCTTAAAGGAAACTTCCTTTAATGTGTTAGAATGTTGGGCTTTAAAAAAATCAATTTAAGGATTCTAATGAGTTCTTTACTAAATAGATACTTGTAGATAAAACATATTTAGCAAGATGAACAAAGAAATAATATCCATGACAGTTAGCTATTAGATTAGATACTAACTCATTAATCAATTCTTGCTTCTTCCCCCAAATGGATGGTTCTTCTGTTAAGGCATTTTGATGCTGGAGCAGGGCTTTCCCTAAACTCCTTAAAGTCATCAGACACATTAAAGGATATCCAATTTCATTGGTCTAAGCTGAGTGATCACAATTCATCAAGGCATGAAAAGTCTGTCTATTCTAGGAGAATATCATTAAATGGTTCATGGACGTTTCTAATCTTAATGATGGCCAAGGGGGAGCAACTATTATGATGATGAATGGGAATGAATATCTGAAAAAAGTTCAAGGCATGTTATACTTACAAAGAGTAATACATGTTGTTTATCTAAATCATCCAACGTGATTAAAGAAACACACAAAGCCCAAGACAGTTAAAAGCAGAGACCAAAATAGGGTCTGACCTACCCTGGTATATTTATTGCTGGCCATGTCATGCGTATAAAATGTATTGCTCTACCAAGAAGCTGTGTATATAAATTGGGAGGGTCTTTTGAGGCTGATGTTGAGTAATATAGGCTGTCCAGTTTATTGCCTGGCTAAATATTTATATAAAATGAGTTCATTGATGATGGGGAAGCCTCCATAAAAGGAGTCTTTCAATGTTACTGATTAGCTACAATGCCCAAGGCTTAGCAAGAGCTGGGTGGTGGTAACATTTGGTATTTTTGAAACCAATTCCTGAGCTACCCAAAATTTTTAATTCCTGACCTGAGTTAGATTTGTGTGTGTGTGTGTGTGTGTGTGTGTGTGTGTGTCCCCAAGTAAGGCAATCCTCTCTTGGTCCCAAGAGCAATGCACAGTCTGCAAGGAAAGGGGACATGCTTTTTACTGTACACCTAGAAGAATGTTCTTTGGAACATTGGACCCTATCTGTTGTCTGGTCTATTAAATGAATACTGTTCTTAGTAGAGGGAAGTCAATGCTGGGTTAAATGGGGAAGACCCGCTTCATGTTGTAAAGGCCAGAGGAAAAATCGCTTGCACAGGGGACTTGTTGGGTAGGAGGAGAGAAAATCAACCACATAGGTAGCTGGGAGGATGTTGGGATATGGTCAAAAGATTTAATCATATTAAATATCTTTTCAGTAGGTCTGAGAGTAGTATTTGTCAGGCTGAAATAGTGCAGACACTACTTAAAGGATTGTTTACAAATAAGGAGAAGTTAGAAGTAGGAAGTAATAGAAGGCTTAGAATTATAGACTTTTTTTCACTTAGACTCTCAAACACTACCTCCTTCTGGTTTCCTTCAGACCTCCCTGGTTTCTTCTTCTCAGTATCCTTTGATGGTTTCTCTTCTCTTGCTGACATCTGTCAATTGGTGGTCTCAGGGCTTGGTTCTCAGCCTTTTTTTAGGTATCATGCCTCCCAAATCTCCAGCCTAAACTGCATCCAAGCTCCAGGTTATCAACTGATGCCTCTCCTGTGACACTGACTAGTGCATTTTCAAGTTCACATGTCCAAACAGAACCTTTCATTTTTGTCTCCTTATCCTCCAACTATAGTCTGCTTTTCCCTCCGCACCAATCACAGAATTCAACTTTTCAATTGATGGTCGATATTGTTCTCATTTACCTAGTTGATCAGGTAAAGATATCTAGAAGTTGTCTTTGAGTCCTCTCTCTTCTTCACCTTTGCAAACATCCAAATCCCAGTATTTTTCACCATCTCCTCTGCTGTCACTCTGGCCCAAGCACCATCTTGTGTTACTTCTGACCAGCCTCCCCACCCTTCATGCCTTCCTCTCCAAAGCCAGAAAGAACTTTGTAAGACACATAGATCACCACATCTCTCCCCTACTTACCACCTTCCAGTGGTTTCCCATTCAAGCACAATAAAACTTTGTACCATGACTTATGAGAGGTTTCCCATGGCCTTGTGCCTTCACCTCTTCAAACTTGTTCCCCCCACCCCCACCAACTGTTCCCTCGCCACAGTGGGTTTCCCACAGCCTGGGGCCCTCACCTGTTCAGACTTGTTTTCCCCTCTCACTCTCTGAGTCTGCCCTGGCCACAGCAGGTTTCGCACAGCCTGGGGCCCTCACCTCTTCAGACTTGTATTCCCCTCTCTCTCTCTGACTCTACCCTGGCCACAGTGGCCTTTCCTCTGTTCTTCTGCACACCAAACTGGTTCCTGCTTAGGTATTTTTGTACTTGTCAGTTTCTCTGCCTAGACTGATTTTGTTTTTTTGTTTTTATTTTTGTTTTGTTTTATTGTTTGCAATTTTAGCTGGGGCTGGATTTGAACCCATCAGTATATGGGGCTGGCACCCTACTCCTTGAGCCACAGGTGCTACCCTGCCTAGACTGATTTTGTTTTTTTTTGTTTTTTGTTTTGTTTTTGACATATGAAAAACTGTTACTGCTATTTTTTCATCATCAAAATTTATGATATTGATCTTTCCCTTTTGCATTTGTATAGGGCCAAAAGAGAGACATTGGCTACTTTGACAACCTTAAAGTAGCCTTCTTTCAATCATCCAGGCCTATGCTCAACTAGCACTACCTCAGAGAGGCCTTTGATAACACATTGAGCTAAAATACATGGTATACTATAAGCACATTCTAATCATTCTGTATTTCATTGCCCTGTTTTAACATAGCACTTACAACTACTGGAAATTACTTATTTTTGTAGAGACAAAGTCTTGAACTCTCGGCCCCAGCCTTCCAAAGTGCTGGAAGTACAGGTATGAGCCACTGTGCCTGACCCAGAAATTATTATTTTTTTTATTTATTTGCTTATATTCTGTCTCTTAGAGTATAAACTCCATGGAATTGAAGTCCAAGTCTGCATTATTCATTAATCTATTCCTAATGCCTAGAATAATGGCACAGAGTAGGTGCTTGAGAAATATGTATCGAATGAATAAAGAAAATAGATGTGTAAGAGAACCCAGTGGAATATGAAAAATCATAAGAATAAGAAGTTTGATTTTGAATTAAAGTATAATTTGTTGGCTGATGGAAGAGACAGCCAAAGGAATAACTGATAGCCGAAGATAATACAAAAATGAAGACAAAGATTTTCTTTGGTCAAACTGAATTTTCTATCATCACTTATGTTTAATCAAACTAAATTGATCTGTTTGGTCTGAAAAATATAAGTCCAAGCCAATCTTTTCACTTGGTCACTCAGGTAATAGTTAGGCATGCAACAATTTCAACTTGTTCAGAAAAAAAGTTCAGTGGTGCATATATATGGCTGTAGCATGAGTGGCAAAAAGGAGAACGCTCCAGAACACAATGCACCTGGCCTGCGACAAAGACCTGAGGAGCAGGCTGTCTTAGAAAGGTGCATTCTGAGTGATCCTGGGAGACAGAGTAGATAGGACTGTCTATCTGGTTTGTTTTTTTGTTTTTGTTTTTGTTTTTGAGAGAGCATCTCACTCTGATGCTCAAGGCTAGAGTGTTATGATGTCAACCTAGCTCATTAATAACCTCGAACTCCTGGATTCCTCTTGTTTCAGTCTCCCAAGTAGCTGGAACTACAGGTGCCTGCCACAATGCCTGGCTAGTTTTTCTATTTTTAGTTGAGTTGGGGGTCTCTCTCTTGTTCAGGCTGGTCTCAAACTCCAGAGCTCAAGCTATCCTCCTGCCTTGGCCTCCCAGAGGGCTAGGATCACAGGCGTGAGCCACTGTGCTTGGCCAGATAGGGCAATCTAACGAATAACAAATCTCTCCTAGGTCACTTCAAGTTCTTTTTCTTTCAGTGGACACAGGTATTTCATTGGAGATACTAAACTGGCCCATCTCTGGGGTCACATCCTGGGTCTTTGAGTTTCAGCCCAACTGTCTTTGTCCCATGGGCAAGAGCACAGGTCAGGCTGCTATGTGTCCTGGACCTTTGCTATCTATCTTTGGTCACTACAGGCACAAAAGATGTTGGGAGAATGACCATACCAAATCAGCCTTCGCCCACCTCCTGTGCCCATGGGACCATGGGTCTTTGTGTCTTTACACCATTCCTTCCCTAAGGAACTGTCTCTTCTCTCCAACCTCCATTCACTCCTTAGTTCAGAACAATTGACATGACATAAATCCACCTTCCACAGGCTCACAGACCAGCACCTTTGTATTTCTTACTTCATTTTTTATAATCAGTTTATAATGCAAAAGAGAAATTTCTTGTTTAAATAAGATTAAAAACTTTTATTATTACTAGAACTACAAAAGTAGTGGCATTGATATACTAGAAATTTTATTAAATACTGACAAGGGAAAGAATAAAAATCCCCCTATAATCTCATCATGGAGAAACAATCAGAGCAGATAACATTTAAATGTTTTTTTTTCCCCCATCCAACTTTTTTTAGTGCATGTATATTAGAAAGCAAAAAAGTATCCCAAACCTTATCTGGGATTGCATCTTGTTTGTGAGATATTATGTATAAATCTCCTCATTGGGAGAAATTGGTATTTCCGATAAATGGCATAAGAATTTTCTGATGGATTCTGATGAGATGGAGACATTTCCATCACCTTGAAAGTTTCCTAATGCTTGTTCTTCTCACTTACCACTCAGCACAATATGTATAACACCAGCCTTGTGTGGGTTTCTTCAAATACACCAAATAATTTTCTAGTGGACACCAGCTGCGTGTTCCATAATTTAACTCCATTTTGCTACCATCTCCCTAAAGCCAGCATCAGATCCCAGGGCTCAGTCTCACAGGGCTGCATTCTCCTTCAGATGCCAGTTACAAGTACAGTAGCAAGTTGTCACACTTCTGACAAACTAGCTATACACTGGTTTTCACAATGCTATCCTTTGGTTTAATTAATTTACCAGAGCAGCTCACAGCTCAGGGAAAACACTTTACTTACACTTATTAGAAATGACATAATAAAAGATACAGGTGAATTGCTGAATGAAGAGATATATAGAGCAAAGATAGCTGAGTGTAGGCGCTCCTGTCCCTGTGGGGTTATGTGTCACTCTCCTAGTGTGTGGATGTGGCGCCTGCCTAGAACCTCTCTGGACCCAAGTTCAGGGGTTTTGGTGGAGGCTTCATGACACATGCCTAATTGCTCATTGACTCCATTTCAGCTCCTCTCTGGAGAATGGGGGAAAGGAGGGGGTAGCGTCAAGTTTCTAACCATGGCTTGATCCTTCTAGAGACCAGCTCCATCTAGGAGCCAACCCAGAGTCACCTCATTAGAACAAAAGATGCTCCTGTAACCCAGGAAAGTCCAAGGGTCTTAGGAGCTCTGTGCCAGGTGCTCCTGGAACTCAGGCAGTTACAAAGTTCTTAGGAGTTCTATGTCAGGAACTGGAGTCAAAAGACCAAATAGTAGAACAAAAGATTCTCCTAGCACCCCTGTCTCTCAGGAAGTTAGAAAGGCTTTAGGAGCTCTATACGAGAAACAGGGCAGAGACTAGTATTTCTTATTTTACACCCTCTGCAATCAGTCTTCTTCTGACATTCCCACCCATTGAGCTTTTCAGATCTGATTAATTTAAAACTAATCAGTTTTACCTTTTTTTCTTTTTTTTTTT
>NW_003852420.1:2422838-2428276 GCF_000181295.1 Otolemur garnettii
CAAAGAATATAAGAAACTACTTGACTTCCCCTGAGTGATTGATCTTCCATTTTTGTGATGACTGATTCTTACCAGGGGTCTAAAGAACCTTAGGAAAAAGAGAGTTTAACTGTGAGAAACATGGATTTGTTGTCTTTTCTCTATGGTTCTCCTCTTTGGTACTTGAAATACATTTGCCTTTCTTTTTCATTTAGGTGAAAGACAAATAGTCAAAAGAACCAAAAATAGTTATCCGATCCTGAAAACAGATAAATTGAAGAGCTTGCTAATGAAATTACTGCCCAGCGGGTGAATTGTTCCTTCCTCCTTTTGGGACACTTGCCTGGAGATTACCCATCCCTCCTATTTCAGCCTCAGTGGCCTAATTCTTTGCAGATTTTTTTTACAGATTTTTCACAGTAGGCCTATGAAATGTTTTGTTTTGTTTTGTTTTGTTTTTTAGCCAGCAAAACCCTTCCTTTAAAGCACTTAGCAGGGTTTATAGTCACTTATCTTTGTGAGTCTGGCTAATTAGTGTCTTTTTCCCTTACTACACAGAATAAGGAACCCAGTCTATTTTATATCCTCTGGCTCACAGTAGAACTAAAAAAACAAAAACAGTTTTGTTTTGTTTTGTTTTTAATGAATGAGTAAACAAATGAAGGAGCTGGAAAGGGAATTAATAGAGCAAGACTGTCAAGTCATATGTATGTATATACATCTGCAGATGTATATATGTGTATATAGGGTTTTAGGTCTGATCTGGAGTGATTTACAGCAGGCCTTTCAATGTCAGGATTCTAACTGGGCAGTCAATGATTTAGTAGGTTGGGACTGAAGGACACAGAAAGGTAAGAGTTTTAGAGCAATTCTTGCTTTGATGAGTAAGAAGGTCTGCTTCTTGGAGCAACCTGTTGACAGGAGAAAGGGTGCTGGTTGAATAGTTTTTTGTTTGAAAAAAATAGATTTTCAGGAAGCTCCTGGAGCAAACATTAAAGCTATTCCCTGGGCAAGAACATTCTGGAACAAACAATAAAGTCATGTTGATGTAGACTTAGCTCTGATACTTCAGTTATGGGCCACAAGCAGCTCCTCCATCTCAACACCCAGTTCCCTGGGAGCACAGTAAGTCAGGTTCCTTCCATGACCTTGACATGCTGAATGAAGAGGCTGTGCCTTGCAACAATTGCTCCTATTGTTGATTGCTAACTCTGGAATAATTGTAGGCATGACTGGGATACCTAGTGCTGCATTCTCAGTTTAAGCCATAAGACCTCTTTTTATATAAGATGTTAACATGTCATTTGCACATCCTAAAATCAACATATGGAATTGTGATGCTTCTCTCTTTTTGTCCTTTCTCTGACTTTATTTTTTGACTAGGATTGCTTTACTAGGCAAAACCTTAGCTCTTCTGTTAAACATCTAGTAGGAATGAAGAGTGGAAGGAAATACCAACAGCATGTTAGTATAATAGCAGATGACTCTAACGAGCACCCAGCATTTGGGAAATAGTAGTGGTTGAGTTATAGGCAAGTTTGCACATAGTATCAAACTTGGCTTTTTCTTCTGCCAATGTGAGGAGTCCTGTGATATCTCAGTGGGGTAGGGAGGCTCTCCTTGACCAAGATAAACAGGATGGGGGGCTTGGCAGAGCAGAAAGAGTTAAACACAGAGGCAATCAAATGCAGCTGGATTTCATTGTCATTTCCCCACCAATCAGATTGCTAGCTATGTGGTGAACCATTCACCTGGCTGAAATGAACCAGTCCATTAACCATCACCATTACATTATATGTAATTTGCAGCCAAAGCTTGACACCCCAGTGTTGGAGGAAGCATGCTGAGGCTTGTGTAATTCCTGAGCCATATGTATGGTGGGGAGGAAGCTTTTTAGCCATGGAAAATAAACACCTCACCTCCAAAAGGGAACAGTCCCTCCAAAAGGGAACAGTCCTGAAACACCATGGAACAAAGACTCAGTACTGTGAACTTAGCCAAAAGGGAGGGTGGAGCTTGGGCCTAGCTTTCCTTCTCTCCCCTTGTGTAGTACCGTCATATCATCTGGGGGTACTGTGTGCAGAAGGGAGCCTTCAGAAGGCTGGCTGTACCACGATTTATGGATCCCCTCAGCCATAAATTGTTCTCTCATCTATAGCCCAGCAACCATAATTTCTCTCTTCCATTTTAAAAGTTTTTTTTTTTTTTTTGTAAAATTTAAGCACATAATTCTTCATACCCTCAAGTCCTACTGCTCAAGACCCACTTTTATCTCTTAACTGTTTCTTCTGTCTTTATAACTGTTTGCTTATACTCTTTCTGGATTTATCCATTTTAGACCCTGTGTGCTGCCTTCCTGCCAGGTTAAATTAGAACATACACTCTCTCCCCTTTTCTTTTTCCCTCTTCTCCTAACATCATTATACCATAATTTTTAGCTGAATTAATTTTCATTATTCATATTATTTGATTGATAAACATGTTTGCCCCATAGCTAAGTAGTGATCTGTGATTATCATTCATATACAATGTTTTATTTTGGTTTTTTTTTTTTTGAGACAGTCTGACTATATCACCCTCAATAGAGTACCCTGGCGTCATAGCTCACAGCAACCTCAAGCTTTTGGGCTTAAGTGATTCTCTTGCTTCAGCCTCCAAGGTAGCTGGGACTATAGGCTCCCGCCACAACATGGAGCTATATTTTTGTTGCAGTTGTCACTGTTGTTTAGCGAGCCTGGGCTGGGCTCAAACCCGCCAGCCTCAGTGTATGTGGCCAGCACTATAACCACTGAGCTATGGGTACTGCCCAAGGGATCTTGGTCTCTTTTCCATCAGGTCTACCAATGCTCACTGATAGCTATTCCAAAAGCCCAAATATATCAGATAATTTATTTGTTCTATTTTCTCCTGTGAAGACCTCCACCTCCCTGTTTTGATGCAGTCTTCAGGGCTGCTGTGCAGTGGTCATTCTGAAATACTTCACCATGGCCTCCCTTTCTGGGTCTCCTATCTTCTACTTTCTTGGTGTCCTCTCTCATTTTGTAGGATTATGTTTTCTAGTGGTTTCCTAAGAAAAAGCACAAGGAAGGCATTTTTTTTTTTCAGTTTAGGAATGTGTCTTCAAATATCTCTTTTCTTTCCCTCACAATAGTTTATAATTTGCCTGTGTATAGATTTCTGATAGAAACTCCATTGTTTCATTGCCTTCCAGTACACATATTGCTATGAAAGTCCAGTGCAAATCTCCTTTCCACTCCTTTGTGACATTTCTCTCTTTGGAGTTGTTTTTGGGATTTTCTCTTTATTTCAGTGAGCATGAGAGTGCCAGTCACTCGGTGGACCTTTTGTACTCAAGACATTGCCTCCAATTATAGGATTTTTCTTTTATTATTTTTTTGATAATTCCCTTTCCTATTTTTTTCTCCATGTCTCTGGAATAACTATCATTTGGATTCTGGATCTTTTAGGTTATTTCTCCGAGACTCTCATATCACCTTTTTTTTTTTTTTTGAGACAGAGCCTCAAGCTGTCCCCCTGGGTAGAGTGCCATGGCATCACTGCTCACAGCAACCTCCAACTCTTGGGCTCAAGCAATTCTCCTGCCTCCACCTCCCAAGTAGCTGGGACTACAGGCACCTGCCACAATGCTCAGCTATTTTTGGTTGCAGCCATTATTTTTGTTTGGTGGGCCCGGGCTGGATTTGAACCCGCCAGCTCAGGTGTATGTGGCTGGCGCCTTAGCTGCTTGAGCCACAGGCACAGAGCCTCATATAACCCTTTTATAAAAAACATTTTGTCTATTTGTTCTACTTTCTGAAAGATTTCCTTTACTTTATTTTCTAAGCCTTCTACTGATTTTTTAAATTAGTCATCCTTTTTAAATTTATAAGAGTTTTTTATTATGTGATTCATTATTTTCATAGTACTCTGTTCTCATCTCATGAATGCAACATTTTCTCATTTAAATCTAAGAATATTAACTTTATTTGGATTTTTCTTCAGAAAGATTTCCAGAGTATCTGTGTTCTTCATGTTACTTTTCTTTTTCTGTCTTTATTTTGGTCTCTGTCTTTTATGTAGAAGACATTCCTCCAGTGTCTGGTGATGTTCTGCTTGGCTCGCTGTTCTTATTTATAGTAAAGTGCTTAAAATGGGCTTGAAAGCTTTGAATGCAGGGGAGGTTTCCCAGTAGAATTAGGCAGTGAGCCAGTTGCTCCATGGGAGGACTTCCAGATGTCAGAACTTGGTGGTCGATTTTCCCCCAAAGAGTCTTCAAATCCCCTTAGCAGGGACCTATGTCTAACTGCTGGAGCAGTAGGGGGTGCATCACCCACTTTCTGGAGACATAGATACTTGAGCTGACAATATAAGTCATGTTAACCCAACTGCTGAATGTGTGCCACAGTAGTGCATGAGTTGATTTTAGAGTGTGAATGGCTGAACGTCTTTGCCTACATTGATTTACTTTAGTATGTGTTAGCAAAAATATAACTAGTATGTCAAACCCATGATGCCATGGATAGTATGGCTTGAGATAAACTGAGGAAATGAGGGTGAACTGATTTAAAAGTAGTAAGTAATCATATAGGAGAGACATAGATACGGCAAAAAATCATGGAGAAGATACTCAAATGATTGATGTTTAGAAAGACCATAATGAAGAAGGGGAAGGCATCTTTCCTTTCATTAAAGGAGAGAGTAGAAAAGAGACTCTGTGTGAAATTGCCAAAGCAAAGCAATGGAGTTGCATGGTGGGGACGATACAGTCCCTCTGTAGATGTGGAGAGTGGTGATAAGTGGTCAGGAATGGGTTATAAAGAATCCTATATCTCCTTCAGTATTATTTTAAAAAAACAGTTTAATGATTCCATAGCATCCATGAGACAGCGTGATTGCTTATTGTGGCTAACCCAGGCTAAGGCCAAGATGCCCTGATTTACCTGTAAATATTTATGAACATTTAAAAGGAGCATAAACTGGTTTCTATTGCCACCTAACAAGCTATTGGTCTGTCCTCTGACCCCACACCAGCACCAGTGAGGCCATAATACATCCATCACCTCATTGGATGTAAGATACTGAGAGATTATAAATTTATTTAAACCCAAATCTCAGAAACCTTTGATACAGAACAGGTGGCACCCCAGCCAGCTCGGCAGAGCTGGGCTGGAGGACATCCCCCACCCCGCCTCTGCCTAGGTGGCGTTGGTGCAGCAGGAGCTGGCAGAGGAACCAGCAGGCTGGAGCTTAGGCAAGGGTGGGGAGCGGGGAGCCTCTCTCCCCCACCGGAGGTTCCAGTAGCCAAAGGGACCGGACAACAGCTAGGAAGACACCGACACCTTGGTGTCTCCTTCCCTTTACACTTATGACTAAGTACGGAACCCCCATTTCCTATGCCTAGGTCAATTTCATGTAAGTTTCCTTGGCCTCAGTTCCATGAATGGACTGTGTCCATTCAT
>NW_003852420.1:2428623-2435446 GCF_000181295.1 Otolemur garnettii
TACCGCTAAACGGAGAGAGACGGAGAGAAAAAAACGGAGAGAGCTTTTCTCTCCTGACTTGGGTTTTCTCTCCCTGCCAGAAACTTTAGTGTTTTTGTATTCTTTTTCTGTAAATAAATTCTGTCTTGCCACTGATCTGTGGTCCATGGATTTATTCTTCAAATCACCAAGACCAAGAACCTGAAAGTCCGGTATCAGATTTGGCAAGCCAGCCAGGAGACAAGACAAAATTCTGGTATCAGATTTGGTGGCCCCTACGGGGAATTGACGATCTGTGGTAAGCAATGGGACCACTTACCTCTATCCTGCTTTTCTCTATAGTGATAATATTAGAGACTAATAATTTGAATGCTCACCAGCCTGTAAATATGTATAGTGTAGATGCTGACCTCCAGGTCACAGGCAAGAGGCTATTGGGGCCCAAACGTTCTAATTCCCCAAGGCTTCATAAAGGAGGCAAAGGGACTATAGGAAGAATTTTGAACCTATTCTCTGTTTATTCCTTTTCCCTGGTCAAGAGCCAAGTAAGGAGGTAACACCCAGAGGCCCTGGGATCCCCAGCAGTGGTTCTGACCCCAGGACTTGGGAGGGCCTTTGAAAACTTGTGCTCTCCCAGCTTTTACTATCTTCTCTTCTCTTCATTGGTCCCGAATGTTTCCTAGTTATCTCTATAGACCTCTGCTGCTTCTCTCTCTCCTTGTAGTTTACATACTTTGAATGTTGGTAAAAGACTGCTTTATGTATTTAGCTGGGTTTGTTACTGGTTAATTCTGGTATTTTTCAGATGTTTTAAGTGTGCTTCAAATGTTGTAGGTGTATTGTAAGGTCATTTTTATTTCCTTTTATTGCAGAACTAAATTAGATTGGCTTTTTATATGTCTGAGAGAGAAAAAAAAAAACTGATCTTGTTAGAGAGAAGTCAGCCCCAAACAAGGAGCGAAATGATTCCCCTCCACAGGGTGTCTGGGCAACCAGAGGCCTGTGAAGGGAAGCCCAGGATGACTCCCCAAGGCGGGAATAGCCCTGAACTTTGGCTACCACTCATGACCCTGGGCATTTGATTTCTTCTGGTGTGGGGAAATTTAAAATCATTCTAGGTTTCTCTAGAACTTTTGCTAAATGCAACTAGTTGTTATACAAAAAGTTTCAAAGTGTCTCTCAACTCAACCCTGATTTGTAACTAAATTTAGTTGTTGCCTTGCTAACCTTTGAGGGAAAGAAAAGGAAGTTAGAAAACATAGCACTTAACACCAAGACCTGATGAGGCCAGAAAGTCTATTTTCCTTTTTGTTACAGGGAATTTAGAAAAAGCTTGTGCAAGTTCTATAGCATTAAACGTGCAAACATCACACAGCCATTTTCTCCAGGATGGAGCTTATCCCCACTTTGATTGATTCTCTGAGGCTACTAGGGGGAAGGGGCAGAAAGGGGCAGAATACATGCATGGGGTAGGACCAAGGCTCCCTGGACCTGATTTCTCGGAGCTGTGCTGCCGGCACAATATAAGCACAGGAGAACCAATGAGCACTAAGCGCTACAGTGGTAAGAGTGGCTAATTCCAGACCAGTGCAGGGGCCGAGGAGGCCACTCTCCTCAGGGTTTCTTCCCCAAACATTGGAAGGATGCTTCCTTTTGTTTGGTTGGAAGTTCTTCTTGGGTTGGTCAGGGGATGCTCTGGACGACTCAAGAATACAGGGTGGGATTGATTAAGACGCTGGACATTTGTTCTTTCTCACAGATGGGTAACATATTCTCTTGCCAAGAGAATACCCCGCTGGGCTGTATTCTGGAGCACTGGGACATGTTTGAACCTCAGGTGCTGAAAAGGAATGTATGATTTTCTTCTGCACCCAGGCCTGGCCTCAGTATCAACTTTCCACTGGTGAACAATGGCTCCCAGAGGGTACTCTTAATTATGACACCATTTTCCAGTTAGATGCTTCTTGTAAACAGAAAGAAACATGGTTGGAGATGCCCTATGGAACACCCCCCCACCCCCCAACTGTGTAAGGCCTGTCAGGGATTCTTGAGGGAGACACCATTACTACCTAGATCAAACCCACCATCTACTTCTCCCACGCCCTCTTCCATGTGTTCAGAAACCCCCAGGAGAGAGGCTGTACCAAGAGCTTTTTCTGGTCCTACTGGGGCCCCCAGAAGGCAACCATACCCTTCTTTGTGTCCCTTGGTTGAGACTGCGAGGAGTGAAAGGGGAAGTGCGCGAGTATACACTCCATTTTCTCTAGCAGATTTAAAGCAAATTAAAGTGGACTTAGGAAAATTTTCTGATGACCCTGATAAGTACATAGATGTTCTCCAAGGGTTAGGACAAAGCCATGACCTCTCTTGGAGGGATATAATGTTACTATTAGATCAAACTTTAACATTTAATGAAAAGAATGAAGTCCTGGATGAAGCTAGGAAGTGGGGTGATTTGTGGTTCATGTCCAATACTGATGGCAGTATGTCCCCTGGGGAAAGGGACAGATACCCCACGGGAAGACAGGCAGTTCCCTTTCAGGATCCTGAATGAGACCCTGAAAGGGAAGGTGACTGGTGGTGTAAACATTTTCTAACATGTTTCCTGGAAGGTTTGCATCGACCCAAGAAAAAGCCTGTGAATTATTCCAAGTTGTCTACTATTTGCCAGGAGCAAAATGAGAATCCCTCAGCGATTCTTGAAAGGCTTAGGGAGGCAATGAGAAAACACACCCAATAGACACCCGACTCCATAGAGGGCCAAATTATTTTAAAAGACAAATTTATCACTCAAGCGGCTCTAGACATTCAAAGAAAACTCCAGAAATTGGCTCTAGTCCCAGATCATAACCTGGAGAATCTTCTTAAAACAGCCACTGTGGTCTTTTATAACCAAGATCAGGAGAAAGAGGAGGAAAAAAAGAGAAGGGATCAAAAAAGAATGACAGCTCTAGTAATGGCCCTCTGAAAAACGAGCACCTTTCAGGGGCAGAGGGAAGCCAGAGGAGCTAAGAACAAATGCTTCCAATATGAACAGACTGGCCACGTTAGAAAAGACTGCCCCCAGCAGCACCACTGGCTGGGCAAGCCACTTGGCCCCTGTTCAGGATGCAAGGGGTGACCACTGGAAGGTGGCCTATCCTCAGAGGCGAAGGCCTCCAGGAACAGTGATCCCCTCAGCACCCAAACTGGACTGAGGGTGCCCCGGGAAGATTCTCATGGATCCAGCTTGTGTTATCACCCCTCTGGAGCCCCAGGTTTGCCTTATAGTGGAGGGCCAGGAGATAGAATTTCTTCTGGACACTGGAGCAACCTTTTCTATACTTCTCTCTAACCCTGGTCTTTTATCCCCCAAATCTGTAACTATACAGGGGGTGTCTGGAAAGCCGGTTACCAAAATTTTCTCTTAGTCTTTAAGCTGCAGTTGGGATGAGTGGCTGTTCTCTCATGCCTTCCTAATCATGCCTGAAAGTCCTGCTCCCCTTTTGGAGAGGGACATACTAAGGCAGGAACAACCATTTATATGAATAAGGGACAGAAATCTATATTATGCCTTCCCTTATTAGAGACAGAAATTAACCCAGTAGTGTAGGCTACTGAGGAACAGGTGGGAAGAGCAAGATATGCTCAACGAGTTCAAATTACATAAAGAATCCCATCATCTATCCCAATCAAAAACCATATCCTCTAAAAACAGACGTTAAAAATGGATTAATACCCATAATACAGAATCTCAAGCGACAGAACTTATTAATACCTTGCAATAGTCCATGTAATACTCCTATTCTAGGAGTGCCAAAACCAAATGGAACCTGGAAGCTAGTCCAAGATCTCCATATTATAAACGAAGCAGTCATTCCTCTCCACTCTGTAGTTCCCAATCCATATAGCTTATTGTCTCATATTCCTGAAAAGGTTGCCTATTTTACAGGCTTAGACCTGAAAGATGCCTTCTTTTGCATTCCACTTCATGAAAATTCCCAGTACCTTTTTGCTTTTGAGGACCCCTCTGACTCCAACACCCAGCTTACTTGGACTGTGTTACCCCAGGGATTTAGGGATCACTTGTTTGGACAAGCCCTAGCCAAAGACTTGAGTCGTTTTTCATATCCTACAGTGACTCTTATTCAGTATGTAGATGACATTCTCTTGGGAGCATCAAATGCAGAGGAATGCCACAAAGCTACACAAGCTCTCTTAAACTGTCTAACTGATTATGGATACAAAGTTTTCAAGGCTAAAGCCCAATTAGGTGTCCTGGAAGTTTACTATTTGGGTCTCCAGCTTGCAGGGGAAGAGAGCCTTGGGCACAGACAAAATGGAACCAATATTGACTCACCCTAAACCTCGAACTCTCAGACAACTTCGAGGCTTCTTAGGAATTATAGGCTTTTGCAGACTTTGGATCCCTGGATATAGTGAAATAGCTAAACCACTCTAGAATGGGAACCGGAAGCAGATAAGGCATTTGAACAGTTGAAAACTGCTCTTTTGCAGGCCCCTGCTTTGAGTCTTCCCACTGGACAACAGTTTAATCTGTATATTACAGAGTGAACTGGAATTGCTCTGGGAGTTTTGGCCCAATACCGGGGTCCAGTTCTACAACCTGTTGCATATCTTAGTAAAGAAATTGACACTGTGGCCAAGGGATGGCCATACTGTCTACGAGTCATCGCATTTGTGGCCCTCTTGACCTCAGAAGCAACCAAACTAATTTTAGGAAAAGATCTAACTATTTACACTTCTCATGATCTTACTGGCCTTTTGAATTCCAAGAGCAATCTTTGGCTGTCAGATAACCGCCTTCTGAAATATCAAGCCTTATTACTAGAAGGACCAGTGCTGCAATTACATACCTGTTCTACTTTGAATCCTGCCACTTTCCTCCCTGAATCCCATGAGAAGATAGGGCATAATTGCCAACAGATTATAGCACAGAACTATGCAGCTAGGGAAGATTTACAAGAAATCCCCCTATCTAAACCTGAGATGGTTTTATATGCAGATGGAAGTTCTTTCATAGAACGTGGAACTCGAAAAACAGGCTATGCTATAGTTACTCAGTATACTGTAATTGAGAGGGGGTTTCTTCCTCCAGGAACCAGTGCACAATTAGCTGAGTTAACAGCCTTAACCCGTGCTTTAGAAATTGGGAGAAACAAATGAGTCAATATATACACCAACTCAAAATATGCCTTCCTCATTTTACACACCCACGCTGCTATTTGGAAGGAAAGACAATATCTAACTTCCAATAGCTCTCCCATAAAATATCATCATGAGATAGACAGATTCTTACAAGCCATTCATGCTCCAAGAAGTAGCAGTTATTCATCATAAGGGACACCAAAAGACCTCGGATGAGATTTCCACAGGTAACCAACTTGCTGATAAAGAGGCTAAAATGGCAGCACATAGAGGAATAATTCCCCCTGTGGCACCCCTTATTTGGGCGGGATCACCTGAGAATCATGCACCTCAATATACCCAAAAAGAGAAGGAATGGGTTTTATCCAGAGACTATTCACTATTTCCATCAGGCTGGTTATAAAATAAAAGTGGACTTTTGCTATTACCTGCTGCAAGCTAATGGAAAATACTTAAAACTTTATGTCAGTCCTTTCATTTTGGCACCGAAAGTACCTATCAAATGGCTAAGGCTCTCTTTATGGGCAAAAACTTATTCAAAGTCATGAAACAGATAACAAGGACTTGTGAGATATGTCAGAGAAACAATCATTTAAATCACCATCTAGCTCCCCCAGGTATACAGAAACACGGTAGATACCCAGGTAAAGATTGGCAAATGGATTTCACTCACCTCCCTAAAGTACATGGCATACAATATTTACGGGTATTTGTGGATACTTTTACGATTTGGGTTGAAGCATTCCCTTGTAGGACAGAAAAGGCCCAGAAAGTTATAAAGGCTTTAGTACATGAGATTATCCCCAGGTTTGGACTCCTTCGAAGTTTGCAGAGTGATAATGGGCCAGCCTTCAAGGCAACAGTAACACAGGGAATATCTAAAGCTCTGGGCATACAATATCATCTGCACTGCTGTTAGAGACACCAATCCTCTGGAAAAGTAGAAAAAAATGAAAGACAAAATCAAAGGACAGTTACAAAAGCTAACTCAAGAGACTCATCTCCCTTGGACTAAATTACTTTCCATTGTTCTCCTTAGAATAAGGAATGTACCTCAGAAGCTTGGTTGTAGCCCATTCGAATTATTATATGAAAGACCCTTTTAAACTAATGATTTATTACTAGATCTGGAGACCACAGAATTAGTAAAATATATCACTTCTTTAGGTAAATTTCAACAAATCCTTAAAAACCTCCCAACTACATTTTCACATTCAACACGAAAGGAGCTTTTCTCTCCTGGGGATCTAGTCATGATCAAAACTCTTCCCACTAATTCACTTTCCCTAACCCCAACTTAGGAAGGTCCCTTTTCTGTTATCTTGTCTTCTTCTACAGCTGTTAAATTTATGGGTGTGGATTCCTGGATACATCATTTACAAGTAAAATCCTGGAACCCTCCTCCTTCTACAGAAGCAGATTATGAAGAGAGCCAGCCCACAGTCCACCTACACTTGTGAGCCTAAGGAAGGTTTAAAGTTATTGTTTAGAAGACGGTATGAAAAGTGTTAATAGAGTTTTCTTTTAACATCACTGACTTTGTTCCTCTAACCTGACACTGTGATTAACCCCTCCTCTCACTGTTCTACCCTTGCCTTATAATGTCCTAATCAGATCTGTATCTTCCAGAAATGTCATCAAGCCACACACAGTAAAGATGGTTCCTATCCAAGACCTGATTCTTTTTTTTTTTTTT
>NW_003852420.1:2437198-2458505 GCF_000181295.1 Otolemur garnettii
CAAGAGAATCGCTTAAGCCCAAGAGTTTGAGGTTGCTGTGAGCTGTGATGGCACAGCACTCTACCAAGGGCAACAAAGTGAGACTCTGTCTCAATTAAAAAAAAAAAAATTAGTTCCTTCGTCACATATCAAGTGCTTACTAGTCACCTGAGACTAGTGGCTACAGTATTGGATATAAAAATATAGAACATTTTCATGACCAAAATTTCTGTTAGTACTGTTTTATGGTTATAAAATGCTTGCTTTTAAATTAAAGTTTTAAAATTTACATAAGTAAAATTGACATTTGTGTGTGTGCACAGTTCTGAGTTTTAACACAAATATAGACAGAACTAACAACCACCGCAATCATAGTACAGGCCAGTTCTATTAGCACCCCCAATTCCCTAATGTTACTCCTGTAGAGGTGAACCCTCTCCTCCCTCCAAGAAACCATTGATCTACTCTCTGTTCCTATAGTTTTACATTTTGAAGAATGTCATATTGTTTCTTTAGGATAAATATCCAGGAGTAGGTTTCTGGGTACTATGGTAATTATATGTTTAATTTTGTTAAGAAACTTACAACCAGTTCTCTAGACTGGCTATAATATTTTGCATTCCCACAGACAACGCATGAGAGTTCTGATAGCTCTGCATCTTTGCCAATACTTTATGTTATCGATCTGTTTAGCCATTTCATTATATTATATTGTGCATGTAGTTTTATCTTATTGTGAGTTTAATTTGCTATTCCTTAGTGTCTAATGATGCTTAGCTACTTTAGCCTCTTTTCTTGTGCTTATTTGCCATCTTTATCTTCTTTAGAGAGGTACTTGCCTTAATCTTTTGCACATTTTAAAATCAGGTTTTTTGTTTACTTTGAGATTTTGAGAGTTCTTATAGATGCTGATTATAAACTCTGTGTCAGATATGTGATTTGGAAATACTTCTCTCATTCTTTTTTTTTTTTTGCAGTTTTTGGCCAGGGCTGGGTTCGAACTCACCACCTCTGGCATATGGGGCCTGTGCCCTACTCCTTTGAGCCACAGACAGCACCCTGCTTTTCATTCTTTTTCACAGAGCAAAAGTTTTAAATTTTATGGTTTTGATTGCTATTTCTTTATAATGGCTAGCTAGTCCTCATTAAAGGACTCCCTTCATCTTGTCTTTAGTCTTAAAATAGTATAATGTGATTTCTACAACTTTATTCTTTTTTCAAATTGAAAAATCTGGCTCTTTCCATTTGTTTGCTCTTCCACATCCTACAGCCAATTTTACTATATCAACAAAAAAGTATTTCCTGGGATTAAAATTGTAATTTAGTTAAATCCTTAAATTATTTTGTGGGAAAATTAATACCTTTAATATTGTTGAATCTTCCACTCCATGAATGCCACTTGTCTCTGCATTTCTTTAGATCTTCCTTGATTTAGTTCATTAGTGTTTTTTAATTTAGATTATACAGATTCTGCACACATTCTTTAGATTTGTACATGTCACTTTTTAATATGTCACTTTTTAATTGTTTTTATAGTTTTGTTTTCTAATTGTTGATTGGCAGTGTATAGAAATATGACTGATTTTTGTGTTAACCTTACATCCCATGACCTTGATAAACTGATTTCTTAATTCTGGGAGCTTTTTTGTAGACTTCTTGCAAATTTATTCATAAATTTATTATGTTGTATGTGAATGGGCAGGATTTTGGTAACAATATACTGAGCAATCACATAAACATTTCAAGTCATGTAAAACAAAGCTGAACATTCTGGTGCCCTTTTTTTCATTTCTGTCTTCCTGATTTGAACTCCTTTTAGATTATCTGCATGCTTTCCCCTTAATGGCCCCAATCATAAGGACTTTTGTGTAAATATACTTCCAGTGAAATGGACTTATAGCAGGAGTGGTTTGGTGACTTGGTTCTTGTGAATAAGAACTATTCTAAAACTGAAATCAATTTTGCTAGATTTTCTCAAGGGTTTATATCTTCATGCCCAGCAACCTCCTTGAATAAATTATCCCATTTAGTTACTTGGGGGTAAATGTTGCTCCTTTAGCCATAGTGGTAATAAAAGGAAACTGGAGAACCAGGCACAGTGACTTGCTCCTGTCCCAGCTACTCAGGAGGCTGAGGCAGAAAGATTGCTGGAGCCCAGGAATTTGAGACTAGCCTGGGTGACATAGAAAAGAAAACACACACACACATGCACACACACACATACAAAGAATAAAACTGGAACCAGACGTGGTTGTGGCCCAGGGTCCTACTGATAATGCAATGGAGAACATCAGTTCCAGCAATGAGACGGCCTCTGGAGCCAAGGAGGAAAGGGGTTGATATTCCTGCTACCTCAAAAGGCCCCAGAAACAAAACCACAGCTACTGTCTTCCAGACATCGAAGTTCCATCATTTGTTTATAGGAAAATGGTCCTCCCACCACTGGATGATGCCTCCAGGATTTTTCAAACAGCTTAGCCCACACAAATAACAGGCTAAAGTTAACTGTACTACTCTAATTGGGGACTGTCAAAAATACCAACATGCCGGAGGTGGCAGGGCCTGGGTGTTTTGCACGTCAGAGTTGTTGGCTCTTGTATGTTGCACTTGATCTGCTCTGGGTCTAGAATTGTCCTAGGAAATAAGAATAAAGGGGAGGGAATATTCCTTTATCCTGGCCTTACCTCACATGCTATGTGTCATTAATCCAGCAACAAAACAGGAAGAAACATAGATGCTCAGAGCCAAAAATAAGATCCAGGTGCCATGTCTGGAAGTCCTAAAGACAAGACAAAGGGAGTCCTTTAATTAGGACTGGCCAGCCAGAATAAACCTATGGAGCCATCATTTAGGTGAACAGAAAAAAAAAAAAAAATCAGCCACCATAAAATCCATTAGGCTAGGTCCCTAAGGACAGCTTGCCTTGCTGTGTTTCTTTCTTTTTTCTTAAATTTTAGATTAATATGAGGGCACAGACTATTAGGTTACAATGTTTGTGTTTGTTAGGTAAAGTCCCTGTTGTAGTTGTGCCCTTCACTCGGGAGGTGCACTGCATACCCTTCCATTCGCCCATCAGGTGAGAACACACCAACCCCCTCCCTCTTTTCCTCCTCCTCCCAACTTGAGTTAAATTGAGTTTTTCTCTTATGTGGGCATGTGTTAGTTTATCTACTGGCTTCATATTAGTATTGAGTACATTGGACACTTGCTTTTCCATTCTTCTGATCCTTTACTAAAGAGAATTTTCTTCAACTCTATCTAGGTTAATACAAAAGATGTAAAGTCTTCACCTTTCTGAAGGCTGAATATATATTCCGTGGCACATATATACCCCGGTTTATTAATCTATTAGTGAGTTGATGGGCACTTGGGTTGATTCCATGTCTTGGCAATTGTAAATTGACCTAAGATAAACAATCTAGTGCAATGTCCTTGCGATAAAGTGATTTTTTTTTCTTCCGGGTAGATACTTAGGACTGCAGCATCAAATGGAAGGTCTATTGAGTTCTTTGAGGATTCTCCATAGCTAAGTTTCTTTATTAGTAATGCATATCCGTGATTGGACTCTATCAAATCCAATCTCTGCCTCTCTGTCACCATTTTCATCCAGGGCCAGGGGTAGGGGAGCTTCCCAAAGGATGCTGGAAGTTATTGATTGGAACCAGGTTTATAATTTTTTGCATCAGTAGATATTCAACATTTGGCCACACCTGAAAGTAACTTTTATTTATTTATTTTTTATTAATGAAGCACCATACAAATACTGTAGAAAAATTAGAAATAGAAAATACAAGGTGAATTGCTATTAAGATGTTGGTGTAGATCTCTACGGGGTACCCCAACATTTTGGATTGGAGGATGCATTTGAGGGTATACAGCATCCTCTCCGGTCCCTACACAGTGGATGCCAGTCAAGACTCTCTGTTCATCCCCCAATCCTGCTGGTACAATCAAAAATGATTCTAAATATTGCCAAATATCTCAGGGACAAATAGCTCTCAGAACCGCCTTATGCCCTTTTGGTTTCAGGTAGGGTTTGCCGACTGAATTCTACCATTCCCTCCTTTTCCCCTCCAGGAGTCCAGATGATGCTTGTAAAGAACTGAGGCAAATGGATAAAAGTTATCAGCTTTAATTGCTCACATTGAGGCAACTGGGTCACAGGGTGAGCATGACTGTTCTCACTTATCTAAGATAATCTGAAACTGGAAAGGAGAGCAGGAAAAAGGCCTGTGGCCCTTGGGGAGCAGGTTGAAGAGCTCAGCAAGGGGGAAGAGGAGGGTGTTCTGATTTAGGTTTTTGTTTTTGTTTTTTTTTTATTTTTTAGACCGAGTCTTACCCTGTTGCCCAGGCTATAGTGCTGTGGGATCATAGCTCACAGCAACCTCAAAATCTTGGGCTTAAGAGGTCTATCCTCCTGCCTCAGCCTCCCAAGTAGCTGGGTCTACAGGCAGGCAGCACTGTACCAGGCTAGTTTTTCTATTTTGAGTAGAAATGGGGTCTCCCTCTTGCTCAGGTTGATCTAAAATTCCTGAGCATAAGCAATCCTCTCCCCTCAGTCTCCCAGAATGCTGGGGTTACAGGCCTGAGCCCCCATGCTGGGTCTGTTTTAGGTTTTGAGACAGAATGACTTCCATATACTTGTGTCCTAATGATAATATATCACTCCCTCTAGGTTGGAGGGTAGGAATTTGCTCCTGAGACCTCTGAGAGAGCCAAGTAGTTGGTGGAAGCTCCTGTTTTATTAGTCAAGACAGAAACATGGGAGGCAGGCAAAGAAGAGCTCCCCACACTGAGTTAGTTCTTTTCTGTGAATATATAAACACATGTAAGTATTTTAAACAAAAACAGTATCACACTGTACATAGTGTTGTGTGGCTTTTTCAGAATCTCGTCCATACTGTTTCATAACCCTTTCTCTGTTACCATATCAACACTTTTCACATTCAGTTATTTAAGACACAATTTAAAATGACTGCATACCACTTGTTTGTACATAATGTATTTAGCCATTTCACTCTTCACTTGTATGAGCACACTTGAACTTCTAAGTAGTTAAGACTGCACAGGCAGCCCTGATTACTGCCCAAAGATGAGTTATTAAAAGTGGAATCTTTGGTTCAAATAGTGTATATTGAAATGGCCTTCCAGAAAGGGCCCCCAAATTATATGTAGCTTGAGGAACCTAAGGTAACTATGATATAAATCATGAAACAGTGACCTAAAAGATTCACTGTATATTTTTCTGGCTTCTCCAAAGCCCTGATGATTGCTGAAGCCCAGGGCCCGGGCTTCAGAGGCTCCAACCCCAATACGAGTTTGCTGCCCCCAGAAGCCAATGACCTTCTGGTCCTCAGGAGACTCTCCTCTTTCATCTCTGGAAGCACTTAACCCCTGGTGGACGGTACGTTTGTTGCTATTGGCACAGTGCTGTGGAAATCACCTCTGCCCAAATCTGGATCTGGCCTCGTGATAAGATTAGGTGCATGTTCATTGGCTGTGGGCTCAACTAGAGAAGGCTATGGGGCAAGAAAAACCTTCAGGCTTTGTGAAGCTAATTCCCAAGGATTCCAGTTTTGAGTTGTGGGAATTAGTTGTCACTTGAGTGCTTTTGCCATCTTTACTAAGAATCCAGGTGTTGACATTTTTATATTTGTATTTCCATCCTGGGTACCTATAAGGAAGAGCTACTGGGATTTACCTATGGAATCCCTTCTGCCCTAGAAGTTCACAGAAAAGTAACCTTTAACCAGGGTGGATTTAGAAAACCAGTACCAGTTAATTACTATCTAAAAATCAAAAGCTCCTTTTGTTCCAGGGGACTTTGTATCTTTTTTTCCTTCTTTCTAAGTTTCCCAACTTAAACAGGACCCCAAAAAGCACCATCCAAGTCATTAGCAAGAGACAGTCAGAATGCCAAGGTTAATATTTATATTTGGAAGTATGGCCCCTGTAAAATGGGCAGGAACCTCAAGCTGTCTCCAAGATTTCTCTTAGCCAATGTGTTGGCCAAACAGTGCTGTTCTTCATTCCCTTTTTATGGGTAGGGAGAGAGCTGAATGTTGTCATAGGAAGAGACCCTGGGCATGTGGAGGCTGTGGCAGTGGTGGGAGTTGGTCCCCAGGGTCCAACTCAACATTGCCATCTGACCCCTCCAACCTCACACCAAGTTAGGAAAACTTACTGGCTTTGGGGAAACAGTGGCATAATGGGGTTGGCTCAGCTAACAAGCATCCAGTGTTCCACGCACTCTGAATCCAGTGCCAGACACTGTCTTTAAAGACACTGATGGCTCTGTTTTCTAACCTTGTGTCACTCAACTGGGGGAAGGTGTGTGCTAGACTCCCCTGCCTCTTGCAAAGCACAGACCTGCCAGGGAGCAGGGCTGCAGCCATGGCAGCAGATACATAAAAAGGGGTTCTACTCAGGATGGTGACTCGCTTTGCTCCTGGCACCCTGTGTAGGTCAAGGCTGCTTAGACTTGTTGAGACATCAGCCCCTCAACATGGTATCATGAGCCAATCCCATGGGGCTGTGGATGTGGGCTAGCCCAGTCATTGGTGGTCTTCAGCAGTGAAAGGCCCTCTAGGTCAGAAAGTGCAGCTGCTGTGGAGAAAAAAAGTCAGCCAACAAAATTCTCTACTTTCTAATTCCTGCTATTTAAAATATTAGACATGCCTATAATCTCAGTCCTTTGGGGAACTGAAGCAGGAGCCAGGAGTTCAAGACAAGCTTAGGCAATATAATGATAATGAGACCCCCTTCTCTAAGAAAAATGATTAGCTGGGCCTGATGGCATGCTGCTGTGGGTGCATTTGAGCCTAGAGTATGGGGTGATGAGAGCGAGTGGTGTCTGTTCAACTGCACTTGCTTACCTGTGTGATGCCCAGCTTCCTCACATGGATTCGAGCTCAGCAGAATCCTGGAGGACATAGGGTTTTTGCTGTGCCTCAAGCCAAAGAAACCTCAGAAGCCTCTGGGGCCATTTTCTGGGCCTCCTGTGGCTATTAATCATGTCAGCTGCTGCACAGCCAACACACGGTTGGCACAGATGGAGGGGCTGAAGCCCAGCAGGCAATGTACAAGATGGCACGGGAGTACCAGGTCACAGGGCAACAGGGAGAATGCAAAGGATGCTGTAGGACTTGGCCTCGGGGGATTTCCCTCTCACACTAGGTTGACCCCATGGGCTAATCTCACATTTTCCTCCTAGGAAATTGGATGCTACCAAGTAGAGCCAGGAAATCTTTGAGAGAATAAAGAGGGTACAGGAATCTCCATAAGCAGATCTTTCTGCTAAATCCTGAGGATCTCTGATTATAGGTCTCTCTCTTTCATGAGGGAGAAGACTTTATCCCCTATCTCCTCCATCCCAGCTTACCATCCATGTAGACACCCTCCCCTGCCTCCACTTAGTTAAATTAACTGCACCCTCTTTACCAGGATCTGAAAGTCAAATTCTAAATGTTGAAGGAAACCTTGGGTTTAGGAATCCAGTCTGGGCAGGTGTTTTGTATGTGTATGCATGTGTGTGAGAGAAAGAAAGGGAGACAGAGAATACAGACACTCTGCAAGCCTGAGGTCATCCCGGGGACTTGTTCCCTGCAGCCTGGATGTCAAGACCAAGCACCCATACTGTTCTTCCACACGCCATGCTTCTCCCCTCCCAGACAAGATTCCTGCTGGTGTTACATATCCAGAAAGTCAGTTGAATACCAAAATAGAGAATACTTTTTAGAAAATAAAAGAAAGATGAAATCTGCCAGAGATGGAGCAGTAGAGAAAAGGGAGGAGGTAAGACATTTGCAAGTGGGCACATTCCTCCATGGGTGATGATGCCATGTGCAGAAGTCAGGGGCTGGGAGGACAAACAAGGTGGCCCTCGGAAACGGGGCTACTCAGTTAGGTTTAGGAATCCTCTCAGGTCCTGGATTCTGTAGGAAAGGACTCTCCATTTATCAGGGTCCCTTGTGTCTTTCTTCCTGCAGTCATCTGCTAGGGGATCTTCAGCAAATTCCCAGCAAATGGGAGTCCCAGGGGAAAGAAAGGGGCACGAAACTGTCAGGAGGAGGAAGTGTGCTTCCTTGAGAGGAGGAGAGCGCTGCATTTTAGGACAGGTGCAAGCCATCTTTAGACCAGGGGGACTTTCCTACTAAGGAAAGCAGGAACCACAGCCTGGCCCAGATCCGGCTGCCCCCTAGCAATGAAACTGGAGCCAACGAGGAGAGCTGCCTAGAAAGGAAGTGGATGGATTTAATTTGTTTGTCCCTAGGTCCAGGTACGGTTTGGCGAGTCTCTGGCTTTAGGATTTGGAAAATCCACATGGGTGAGAACTGAACTCAGCATTGTCTCCAGAGCCAAAAAAACAAGTACCGGAGGAATGAGGCCCCAAAGGGGCACTTTCCAAGAGCCAAACTGTGCCTCCCTCAGGCAGTGGGGAGTCTCTGCTCTCCCAAGAGTCGTGGGTGAGCCTGGCCTGGGTTTCTGGCCTCCAGGTGTGTCTGATACTGGCCTTCTGCTGGACTTCATTTAATACCTGCATGTGGGTGGAGAGAATGTAGAAGGAATTCTTATTTTGTCCACTCACCAGGAATGCCCACAGGCAGGACTGTCTGAGGTCAGAGAGGCCAGGAAAGGGACAATTCCCTCACTGGCCAGATCCTTTCCTGATCCTTCTTTATCTGAGGCATGTTGTAATATTTCTTCAGGAGTAGGCTTTGTTCCCAGAAGCTCGGCCAGCAAAGAGCATGAGAGCAATTTTTTGCTCTTTTTGAGATGTTTTGTTCTGTATCTCTGCCAGTCATGTCCTCCAGTTTCTCTTCATCCCAGCCTCAGATGGATTTTTGGAAGTAGCAAGAAGTGACTGGAGCTGAGCGGGTCCATATCCCCTATGTGGACACCATCACTCTGCGGGAGTATGTGACCCCTCTTCATTCCTGTCCTGAGGGGAGGATGTGATTTCATCCCTAAGGCTCTTTGCAACCTTTTGTATCTTGTGTGAAATCTCCAAACTTGCAAACAGAGGAAACCTGAGCCAGACTTTGAAATCCAAGGACTGGGAGTTCCACAAACTCCTCAGGCTTTGAGGGTTGTCTCCAATTAGCTGGTGAGATGAACTTGCCTTGTCCCCAGGCTGGGCAACCTGACAGGTTGGGCCTCTGACTTGAGCAACTCTGGCTGTCCAGCAGTTCTGAGTGTCTAAGAAGGAAGACCATCTTCTTATTTTGTGCCCCAAGGGCCTGTCACAAGCTCTGCTTCCTGTCCCCACCAGGTTCCAGGGCCTCTGACCACAAGCAATGCTCATCTCAATACGCATGGCAGACAGAACTGAGCCACTTTCTTCTCTGAAAGAAACTTCCTGGCAATAGCTGCACATCAAAACAAACACGAAAACAAGCAACCCACCCAGACATGCAATATGTGCCCTGCTGGAAAAACAAACTCTGTCTGGGTTTTTGGGCAGCGAAGACTTGAGAAGGCTACTTTACACATGTGGCTCAGGAAAACTGGCTGAGTATTATAATCAATTGCTAAAAATGGCTACAAAGTCTCTCTACCCTTGCATGTGACTTTGCAGCTCCTGTCATCAAGGCATGGAGTCTATTTCCTTAACCTCTGAATCTGGGCTGCCCTATAACTTGCTTTGACTAACAGAATGTGTGCCAGTTCTGAGCTTGAGTCTCTAACTCTCTTGTGACCACCAGTGAATAAGCCCAAGCTGCCATGCAAGAGAGGAGGAAAATGTGCTAGTCATCCCGGGGCACTAACCAGGAGCCGTCCAACCCCAGACATGTGACCATGGCCATCCTAGAACAGGCAGCCACCAGCTGACCCTCCATTTGATCACAGACACCCGAGAGAGCCTTGCCGACCTTCATCTAACCCATCTGCAGAATTTTATTTATTTATTTTTTTGAGACAGCGTCTCACTATGTCGCCCTCGGTAGAGTTCCCTGGAGTCACAGCTCACAGCAACTTCAAACTCTTGGGCTTAAGCAATTCTCTTGCCTCAGCCTCCTAAGTAGCTGAGACTACAGGCGTCTACCACAACGCCTGGCTATTTTTTTTGTTATAGTTGTCATTGTTGTTTGGGAGGCTCTGGGCCGGGTTTGAACCTGCCAGCCCCAGTGTATGTGGCCGTTGCCCTAGCTGCGAAGCTACAAGCACTGAGCCACCACCCACAGAATTTTAAAAAATGACAAATAGTTGTTTTCTTAAGCTGCTAAGTTTTGAGAATGTTTGGAGATGATATCCACAACCCAGGGTTATTCTAAGGATCATACAAGATAACAGCACACTGTAAGTCCACATGAAAAGTTAGTTGATCCTATTCTAGACTTATAGATCAGGAGGGACCACTGAGAGCATCAAAAATAAGCTTCACTTTTTCAAGCTCAAATTATCTCATGTAGTCCTCAAAATGTCCTTGAAATATTGTTGAGTAGGGTTCCCCCCATGTTATGGAAGAAAGGACTGATGCTCAGAAGTTAACTTGCTAAGGGTCCTGCCTAGAAATTGGTGGAGTTAGATTTAAATTCAGCTCTGTGTGATTCTAAAGGCCATGTTCTTAACCACTGGGATAAAAACATTGGTTCATATATTTTAATACTCATTTGGGTGTGTAAATACTCATTTTGTGTGCTCACCCAAATGAGTGAAAGGACTTAGAAAAGACAAGACACCAGTGTCTTTTTTTTTTCTTTTTTTGCTCACAGCAACCTCAGACTCTTGGGCTTAAGCAATTCTCTTGCCTCAGCCTCCCTAGTAGCTGGGCCTTTAGGCACCCACCACAACACCCAGCTATTTTTGAAGTGGTTATTGTCTTTGTTGGTTAGCAGGCCCAGGCCGGGTTCAAACCCACCAGCCCTGGTACATGTGGCCAGGGCCCTAACCACAGAACTACAGGCACGGGTGTCTTGTTTCTAGAGGATTAAAATTAGCATGGCTATTCTCTGGCACATGACAACATTTGGTGACATGATATATGTCCTACCTATAGCATGATTAGGAGCCACAGGGCTACCAGGCTCAGTCTGGGTGACTGGCTTGGGAAATGAACCTTGCTCTGAACATGGTTGATAGCTCAACGGGCTTTTAGAATTGAGAATGCTTGTGAGCTCCTTCTCCAAGCTATAAGTTTGTGTGTTTGTTAGAACCCACTGAAAACTTAGAATGTAATATGAAAGAGGGAGGTGTTTGCCACAATATTGACTTTAAGCTCCAATTACTTCCTGGGCAACTGCAATCTCTCTGTGCTTCAGTTTTCTTATTTCCAAAGTGGGGATTAGAATAATGAGATAATGAAAGCTAAGGTGCCACAGGAATATTATTTATTGTTATTATTATTTATTAATTATTACAAGAGTAAAAGCATTACCAGAGTCTATTTCAATGTGAAATGTTTTGAGTTAAACAAAAAGGCATATATTTGATTGCTTTCTAAAGACCCTTGCAATAAATTATTGCATACTTCAAAATCACTAAAAAGGTGGAATTGGAATGTTCCTAACAATGAAATTATAAATGTTTAAGGCAGTGGTTCTCAACCTTCCTAATGCCATGATGTATTTTCATTATTACAAAGGGGTCGTGACCCATGGTTGAGAACTGCTGGTTTAAGGTGATAGACATCCCAGTTATCCTGATTTGATCATTATACATTGTGTGCTTGTATCAAAATATCACATGTACCCCATAAATATGTACAATTGTTATGTGTCCATACACATTAAAACATTTAAAAAAAATAATTATGGCAAAAAAAAGACAAAAGCTCTTGGAATAACATAGGCTAATATGAAGGAGTTTGTGCCAGTTAGGGAGACCAAATATAACAGAAAACCTAATTGTCCATGGTTGAAATAAATAGGCATTTATTTTCCCACTTTATAGGAAGTGTGGAGATGGGAGGCATTGATTCAGTTGCGCAGTGATGTCTGAGTGCCCACCGGTCATCCTTAACTGACTGTCCTCTTCATGCTGTCTCATGGTCCCAAGGTAGCACTATAGCGCCTATCTAAGAAGGAAGATGGAAGAATCTGGAATATGCCCAGATTTCCTTTTTTCCTATTCAGATCTCATTGGCTAGAAATATGTCATATGACCTACGACCTAAGCTGAAAGGGAGGCTGGATAGTATTTACTTTTGGGGAGGTTCTCTGATAGTGACAGCCAGGTAAGAAAATACTTGGGAATGTGTTGGCCCAACTAACTACCAGTGATCCCATAGGGGAAATTTTAGTATGTAAGCATTTGTTTCTGTCTTCATTTGGTTTATTTGTTTAATTATTTATTGATTTTTTATTATTATTTGGGTTCAAAGTTGCTTTCTTGCATTTCTTGACATTTTTGTAAGATTTATTTTTGTTTTAATAATAAAGAAGAAACATATTAAGGACTGTTTTTAAAGGGATCAAACAAAGTACTTCAGCCTACCATTTTCACACTGAGTGTGACTCGGGGACTGTGTGATTGCACACGTGCTGCCTGGTATCGCCTCTTCTTCTTTCATCTCCTAGGAAAGCCAAGCAGAAGATGAATGTTCAACTTTATGAAAGGTTGACACACTGTCACCTGTAATGTTTGGGGGGACAAAGATCGTGTCTGCTTGAATAATCTTGTATTATATCCTATGCAGATCATTTTTTGAACTGTTGGTCTCTACAAAAAAACGTCACCTATAAGAAAAGAACAGAGCCTCGATACACATGGGAAATCAATTCCAAATCAATAATGACTAAATGTCAAACTTTGGTAAGGATGAGGTATGCCGGAAAAGTTCATAATCAAAATTTCTGTTCTCTGCATCTGGGAGGAAAATTACTAACTGTTACCAACAAAGTGACTGCTAAGCAAATAAAGAAGGTGAAAAATGTTGGTAACGGGAGATGTTGCTTTCTGCAGCATGTTACACATTAGCTCATGTTGTCCTCACCAATGAGATCAATTTTAGGAGAGGGCAAAAACGTGTCTTGATTTAGAGCTGATGATATCATGTGTCTAGTGTTACTGGAGATCAAAAGACAACTTGTCTGTAAAACATTGCTAATGAAATGAGAGCAAAGGCTAGACTCTTCTCTTGGGTGTGTCAAAGGGAAGTTATGCTGTGCACCAGGCCAATGGGACATGTGTTGTAGCATATCCTCTGGGACATAGCTATGGCCATATGATCTCATGTTCAACCCTATTAGGCCCCAAACTCTGCAGATTTATCAACTGTGTGCAATCAATCCCTTTAATACCTGATAAGTTAGTGGCCATGTGGTTCTTTTCCTTTCTTGTGATATATAACTATAGATTTTGGGTACTTTGTTTTGACTTTCTTGGAAAGTCCCTACACTGAAGGTGATGGATGTCCCAATTACCCTGATTTGATCTTTACACATTATATGAATGTATTAAATTATTACATATACTCTGCAAATATGTACATCTATTATATATGAATAATAAAATAAAAAGGAAGAGAAAGAAAGTGCTATTCCAATCACATACGTGTGTGTGTTGGTGATGGTGGGGAGTGTGAAGAAACAATTGACTTTCACATTCTCTCTGGCTAAGACCAGATTTTGGACCTCCTGCCTATGAGGACTGTTTATCTTTTTCTTGAAACTAGAAACCAATAGTAGGAAGGTGGACTAACATCTTCCTTGGATAACTTCAAGGAATGCTGAGGGCACTGGAAATTCCAGCCAGTCTAAGGAGTGAATGTCACAGTCTTTGCAAGAAGGAATGAATGTGGAAGGGAACAAAACATGCTTAGAACAAAACCCTGCTAAAAGTAGATTCTTGCAACTCATTGTATTTTGGAACTCATGGTAGGACCCGTTATCCTGTGTAAGGGCAAATTCTTTCTTCGATATAGTGGAAATCATTGGCCTTGCACAACTCCCCCCCATAAGTTCCATGTGTACCACATTTTCACTGAATTCCTCTTCATAATATGACAGAGGTGCTGAAGACCTGTCACAGCCACTCTTACTGCTTAACTGAAGCACTCACATTTCCTTTCCTTCCGGCCTCTGGTTACTGAAAACATTTGCTGAAAATTGCTGTCCCACTCAAGAACTGTCAAAGGTAATTGTGTTGCACAAAAGTAACTGAGAAGCATGAAATAATATGGTTACCACCTGGCGACCAAGTTAATAGAACCTGTGTGATGAACCGCCAAGCCTGCCACATGTGAACACGCCAGTTTCTGTCTGAAAACCATGACAGCATAAATTGGTGAGGAAGGAGTGGATCAGGGCCTCTTAGTGGCAATTTACCATACAAATCCCTATGTAAAGGGCAGTTGTCAGGTCACCAAATCCAGTGAGGTCTGAGATTCTCGGGGTGGGAGTGAGGGGAAGATGAAGGGGGAATAAGATGCTCTGGGGGTGTGGACCTCTGTGAAGCAAGTAGCAGCACTTACTTCAAAGAGTAAGGTCTATCTTTGGCTATTCTCACAGCTGGCAATGACCTTGGTGTCTAAGGAGATGAAAATCAGAGACTTGGGGAAATGGGAGGGGCTTATGGAGTCTGTTGAAGTACACCACCCCCACCTCCTTTGTCTCTGGACCAAACTGTGCCCTTCCAAAGGAGAGCCAGAATCTCTTTTTCTTCTTAAAATTTCCCAGAGAAGGAAATCGTTCTCATTCTTGGGAGCCATTTTTAGGGTCTCATACCCTCTTTGCAAAAGGTTTGCTTTAACTTGAACTTAGAAGACCCCAAGTCTTCTTCCTGAATCCAAGTGCTTCTATTTATATAGGAGAAGCTCCTGTAAGCCTCCAAATGTGCTCATGGATTCCCTTGGGAGCAGCTAGGTACATCTGTAACTGTTTGATTTGGTCAGAAATTGTGGCTGGCTGGATGTGGATGCAATGCCTGATATCAGCATTCTAATCTGCTAGTCTGGGTGGGGCCCAGAAAAAACGCATTGAAACAGAATTTCCCAGCATGAGATCAGGATCCACAGTGGAATCACCCCAACATGGTCCTCAAATCAACCAGTGCTATGAGTAGCTACTCTTTTTATCTTGGTGATATTCAGAACTTTTGAGGGATAATAAAAAAAAAATTCTTGCTTTTGAAGCAGTCTTTACATTGTAATCAGGGTTGGCTATACAATTTGTGGGGAGCCCATTGCAAAATAAAAATGTGGGGTTTTTAATGAAAAGCAGGAAAAACAATTTTTTCTTTCTATCCTGGTATCTTTCAACCTTTTATGGTGTTTTTGTTTTTTGCTTTTTATAATTCCAAAAATTAAGGTGGTACAAATGGATACTTTTCATAATGCTGAAGTCAGAGTTTTCATGTCCTCATCACCCAAACAGTGTTGATTGCTTCCAAAAGGTAGGTTTTTACCGTCTCCTGCTCTCTCCTCCTCCCTTTTTGATTTCTAGTTACCTCTACATCTTTTTGTATGTGCCCATTGATTAGCTCCCAATTATTAGAGAGTACACACGGTGTTTCTTTTTCTATTCCTGCTTTTGCGGTGTTTTAAATTTGCTATGTTAAATTATACTGGGATTCTTGAGGGGCAAATACAGATGTTCACAAGCACCGAATCCAAACTTGCACCTGAGTGGGAGGTGCCTGCCCAGCCCTAATCCTCCTGCAGTGGACAGAGGGCAGCAGTGGTCTCTAGGTAGGTTAACTCTGGGTAGGGCAACAGGAGTAGGTAGCCAAGAACCCACGCCAGTAAGGCAGGAGGTATCAGGGGCATGAGCCAAGACTGTTATCATATGCAGCATGGTCCTATTGGACTTCACTTACAAAACACAAATTCAAAGACGTAATTATTAAGAATTTCAAAATGGCAACTATAGCATTAAACCCAAGTGCAAGGTCCCATTCTGAGTGCAGGGATCTGTGTGACTTCACTGGCAGCACACCTAGGAGGCAGCCATTGTTGAAATTCATTCTCCTTCAACCTGGGAAAAGCATAACTCAATGGCATTTGGAATCTTATCATTATAGAGAAGACTAATGATTTACTTTTTGATTCCTAATGTTTTCTATGTAATTTTTTCCCTTTTTTTGTTAGCCCTAGTATTCTGAAATTCCTTAATTGTGCACCTGAAAAATTTTCATCATTTATTGTCTTAGACTCTCATAGAACCCTATCTATCTGGGAATTCATTCTTTCAGTTGTGGGAAATTTCTTGTGTGATTTCTTTGACAATTTTATCTTCTCTTTTATTTCCTGTTCCTGCTTTCTGCAATTCCTATTGGTGGATGTTGGAGCAATCCTCCCCTCTCCTCTTCTTTCCTCCCCTGTCCTCTCCTCTCCTTTTCTTTTTTGCTCTTTGCCTTAAATTTTCTTCAACTTCATCAACTTTCTATTAAGCTTTAAAAAAATATTAGCAATGATTTTTTTTTATTTCCAAGCACTCTCTTTCCCTCTCTTTGTCCATTTTTCACATCAGCCTCTGCTTGTTTGAATGCAATATCTAACTTTTCTTATCTATTTGAGAATACTAATAATATTTTTAATACTTTTATTTCCTACCTTAACTCTATTTCTTCTTTGATTTCACTCATGTTGGAGATTCTTCACAAATAGCTGGTGATATGTTTACATTCAAAATTGAGGGGCTGTGATTGGGTGCTCTGAGATCATGGATGGGACATTTCTCTAAATCTCACCCTAAGGTGATTAGGAAGTAAATCGCTGATTCATCAAAGAAGTCCCAAATGTCATTATCCATCGGTCTTTTCTCTGGACTAGTCAGAGGGAAATATGAATCTCCTGCAAGGGCATGTACACGTAAGGGGGATTTTGGAAGGACAGTGGGGAAGGGGTACTGGGGAGTCCACAGTAGACTTTTTCTCTCTTTTGCTTCTTCTCTGATTTTCTCTTGTCCTGCTCCACAGATATGGTTGCTACAAAGAATAAACCACCAGCTTCCTTACTGGAAACAGAGAAAGGGCTATTGTGTGGATGCACATGATGAGAGAGGAGATTTGATGGGTTTGGCCATGCTGTAGGCAGACTTTCCAGCAATGCCCTTTTCCCACCATAAGCCTTGCTCTCCCTTTCCCCTCACAAAGCTTGTTGCTTACGGGCTGAACAACTCAGAGCTTCTGCAGAGCGAGCAGTTCTGTTCCTACTTGTCTGCAAGCATTTGGTATTCCCTTTCCTTCATTCTGCCAAGGTAATTACCGTGCTTCCATCCATTTTCACCTTTCAAAAATTTGTTGAGAACATTCATGGCAAATAGCCTCTCATTCTCTTCAAACTTGTTTATTAATTTGTTTTAAAAAATTCCTTGATTGTCATTTTAATAAGATTTGGGTAGGAAGTGAAAATAGTCATAGTCAGTTTTGCTATAGAGTTTTGGAGATTTTAAATCTTTATTGGATTATAGACCCAGGCACTTTACTCTTAGGTGAATCCTTGCTTTTTCCTAAGTGAAATAGTAAGGAATCTAGAAAAATAATAAATTTCATTCTAGTTTTATAGTCTACTTATGCATATTTAAATTCTAGTAATCATGGTTGTTTAGTTTTCAAGCTTTTAGTAGACTAGAAGCAGAATTTTAGTAGAAAGATGTAGATGGGGCAAGAGTCATGTATCTTAATAGCATGAAGAAGAGATGATTGGCAAACCAAAAAAGAAAGGCAACAGAAAACTTACAATTAGTTCAGAGAACTCACAACAGTTTCTGCAGGCTCAGTCCGGCACATTTCAAAATGCATTGCTGCATTGAAGTGTAATTGAGATGCCACTCCCTGTTACAAAATCTTCTATAGCTCTATTGTTTGTTGATACTACATACTACGTAGTTCCTCACTCTCACTGTTCTGTCTATTGCCAGACATATGACCTGTGGCTCCAGTGAAACAGCCTGCTCTATTTCACACCATGAATGTCTGTTTCAGACCTGTGGATTCCTTACCCTGGCACACCATTTCTTATCATCACAAGTCATCCTTCAAGACCCATTTGAATCTTGTGATGTGTTCTCCCTCCCCTCTCCCGTGTGTTCCCAGAATACTTGTTTAGATTTATCTAATGGAACTTGCATCTTGCCAGGAATTTTAAAATTACGTCTCTGCCCTTCCTTTCCAATTGTATCATAAACACTGACTAGCAAGTGCCATTCCTCCTGGCATAACGCCCAGCCTGTGAGTGGGCCTAAATAAATGCATGCTGAGTCCTATTGAAAGTAAAACTGATGTTTTAACTTGACAATTCTTGGTCCTCAAGGAAAGGTTAAATGGGAATCTGTACAGTCTGTTGAGGAAGAAGGTAAGTGTGTGTGATGAATTTTAAAAGAATTTTAAAGTAACAAAAACAATAACAATGAAATAAGAAATACATTTTCATATGTGTAAAGGCCGTAATACCTTTAACTTATCATAAAATATATTTTTTGTTGATAAAACAATGAGGCATTATTCTTCACCACAAAGCTGTTTGAGTTTGAACATCATCGCTTAGATATGAAACATCAATTATGTCTTCTTAAAAGGAGGCCATGTGGAGACACAGGTGGAGAAAATGTGAGTCTTTTTATTTCAGTGCATTTTGGAGAGAGTGGCTCTGTGTTTCTTGACTTAACTGACTTGGTCCCAAAATGTCTGGGCTCAAATCCTATCTTGCTATTGACTTACATTGCAATTTCCAAGGTTCTTTCATCTTTACCCTGGATTGATCTTTAATCGGGTGTGACTTCTGACACATTTGCTTTAAATTTCTTTCTCCTCCTCTGTCAAGTAGTTAATGATCTCAAAATGTCACACTTGATTCTGCATATTTCCCAGGGAGCCAAGTGTGGGTAGTGGAACAAAACCAAAGTTAAAATGCAGGCTTACCATACCGATAATTTCTACACACACAGGCCAGGCTGGTGGCATGGGCAGGTGACCCATGGGCAGTGACACAATGTGCTCAGTGGGGCCCCAAGCCTGATGGAATGCTCTGCTGTTGCTGTCTTAACATTCTTAATAATTTTATCTTGTAACTTGTGTAGAGGAAGTCTGATGGGGGAATGGAGCACATACGTAAGCAGAAGAGTCATGTGCGATATGTAATTTGTGCATCTGCTGCTCTTTGCTGCATGTCTGTATCTAGTGTCCATGATGGGCCACGAACACAGAATTCTGGTGACACATGGGGATTCAGCAGGACTCAAAGCACATTGTGTCTACAACATACAGAGTAAGCTTACAACCCTGACAGCCCTGAGAGGCCATACTTCCCATTCAAACCAAACTTTTCTGTGAATGCAGAAAGAAGAAAATGGCATTGAATGAAACATGAATGATTAAGAAATCCTACCACATCCTAGACTAGCCAACCACATACGCTGACATTTACATAAAAGGAAAGATGGGACAACCTATAGGTCTTTTTTCTGTTATTCCTTCCTTATTCATCACTGATCCCAAAAGGGAGAATATGGGTAGAATGTGAGTATATGAAGAAATAAAACAAAAAACAGTCGAGTTAGTGTTGTACAGCACGTCCATCCTTTTGTTAAGAATGCATACATGAGCTGTAAATACAAAGTGTGTGATTTTGGTGATTCCTCACGTAAGTAAATGCTCTTATATTTGTATTTAAAACTGGCATTACATAATATAAATTGTATTAACAAAATGATAAAATTGTTGCTAATAACTTAAAATTATAACTCAATTTTTCTTTACTTAGAACATTAAATAGCAAACAAAAAACATTACAAAAGTCAAGAGGGAAACCATGGAAGAGAGGAAAAAAGTATGTTTCAGTACTTTTAATGATATTTTTTTCTCTGTTTTTTTGAATAGGAACTCCACATTTTCATTGTGCCCTGGACCCCATAAATTACATAGGTGGCCCTACCTATGTGTATGGACTTTAATACACAATCACATATTAGTCCAAGTTTGAAGTAACTGGTCTCCATGTCCAAAACTACAAAGAACATTGTTGTAAGTGTCCCTGAAAGTATGAAACTTTTTGTGGTCTCTAAGAGCACAGCCAATGCACAACCTGTGATAGCTCCAGCCTAAGAGAAGTTACCCTGGGAATTATTTGAGAATCAGACAACTGATCTCTATTTCTCCAATGGAACCAGAACACTGACACATATTCCACTCTTATCATGTGTATTCAATGAATCGACAAGCCCATTTCTATCCTGACCCAGACCAACCCCAGCTGAAGACCAAAGACCTTTCATTTATTCACAAATGTGCATTGTTCACAGAATATTGCACAATGAACAAGAGAGTCACAGTACCTGTTTCTGTGCAATTGACAGATCAGTGCCATGGAATATAACAAAGAAGGGAGTAAATTAAAAACAAAACAAAAGAACTTAAGAGCACTGTGTATTTTCCTGTTATAGGAATTTATAGTCATGAGAACTCTCTCAATGCGAGAGACAGAAACAAAACAAAACAAAACAAAAACCCACCCCATACTGGCTTAAGTAAAAATGAAGTATACATTCATTTAACCCATTGTGTGAGCTGTGAGTGTGGCAGAGGTGATCCCCAAAAGGAAACTGAGGCCTTTTTATCAGAAAAGAGAGCCTGGGCACCTCACTATGGAATTGTTTAATAAATCTTTGGATGATATGAAGAATCACCTCTGTTCCATGGGAATATGTACTTTAAATTGTTGGTGTGATAACTTTTCTTAAAGCAGGAAACTCCTAGATTTTCTTGTTAATTTGTGCTGTGTTTTTAATCTGTAAATTATTACCTCTGGTTTGTTGGGAATATCTACCTGAGACTTGGGTAAAATGTCTTGGAATACAAAAAACTGTTCAATAACCCAAAAGAGGGAAAGCAGAAACAGAGATTTCAGTGGAATGATTAAACAGAAGGAACAAGTATAAGGTATTAGAAAATACAGTAGAACTTTTGTAAATTGACAACCCAAGGGACTATAACAAACCAGTTAACACACATAGGTGATTAACATATGGAACTTCTATCGAGTATATGTGGTGCATGTCTGGTCTATGAAAATTAGGTCAGCTTAAGGAGGTGGTCAGTGTAGGGAGGTGGTTGACTATGGAGGTTCTACTTTTTTCTAAATTGATCAAAAATGAAAATACGACATATCAAAATTGTGGTATGCAGATAAACAGTGTTTGGGAAGAAATTTAAACAATTTAAAGCTTATATTAGTAAATAAGAAAGATCTCAATTGTTGTTCAATTTAAGTTTGAACCTTAAGAAACTAGAAAAAAAGAAAAGCAAAACAAACTTAAAGCAAACACAACTAAAATCATACAGAACTGATTGATTCAGTCAATAAAATTGAAAACTGAAAAATAGTAGAGCAAATCCATTATCCCAAAAGCTGGTTCTTCGAAAAGACAAATAAAATTTATGACTAGCAAGA
>NW_003852420.1:2459067-2463402 GCF_000181295.1 Otolemur garnettii
TATATTAATACTTGAAAGAATAAAAACCACAGGATCATATTGATAAATACAAAAACCACATGACAAAATTTATCATCTATTCATGATAAAAACTTTCAACAAACAAGGAATAAAGTGAACATCCTCACCTTGACAATGATATTATACAAAAATCCCTATAGCTAACATCATACTAGTTTAAGACTGAATGTTTAAGCTAAACATCATACTAGTTTAAGACAAAACCAGGGTGTCTGCTCTGATCACTTCTATTCTTCATCATACTAGTACTTACAGCCATTGCAATTGCAAAAATAAGAAATAAAAGACATGTTAACTGGAAAGGAAAAAATTGAAACTATCCTTACTTGCAGACGACAGGATTGTTTATATCCCAAGAAATCTTTAAGAAAAATCTCTTAGGACTAATAAGTTTACAGAATACAAGCAAACACATAAAAATTGGCTGTTTTTCTACATATAAGCAATGAACAATTGAAAGCGAAATTTGAAAAAAAATAATTATTGTACTAGTTTGGTAGGGCTGTCATAACTGGATGGCTTAAACAACAGAAATTGTTTAATTTCCCTCTCTGTCTTCTCTCTATGCATGTTTGTGTATTAATCTCTTCTTATAAGGATGGAAATCATATTGGATTAGGGTCCTTTCTGTTAACTTCATCTTACCTTAATCACCTCTTTATACACCCTGTCTCCAAATACAGTCACATTCTGAGGTACTGGGTGATAATGACTTCAACATATAAATTTTTCAGGGAGAAGGGGCACAATTCAGCCTATGACACTTATTAACAATAGATCTGAAAATGAAATACTTATGTTACAAATCTAAGGAAACATACACAGGGTCTTTATGCTGAAGGTGAAAAGTGTTAATGAAAAAAATCAAAGACATCTTAAATAAATGAGGAGACATACCATATTAATGGATCCCAACATAGTAAAATGTGAATTTTCCCCAAAATGACTTGTATATTTAATGCAAATATATTTTAGTAAAAATGTCATCATTTGTGGGTAGGGAGAAACTGATTATAAAATTCACATAGAAAATTCAAGGAACTAGCACAGCCAATCAATTCTGAACAATATTAAATTTGGTGAATTCAACCTGATTTAATGACTTACCCTGAATTGACAGTAATCAAGACCAGGGAATACTGGTGAAAAGATAAACTTGTTAGAGAGAGAGAGTGGGTTGGGGAAAAAACAACAACAACCAGAATAGAGTGTCCAGAAATAGATCCATACAAATATGATCAACTCTTTTTTGGCAAAGCTTCAAAGAATATTCAAAGGAGAGAGAATAGTTTTTTCCCTGCACATGGCATTGGAATAATTGGCGCTACTGTGCAAAAAATGGAGATGTGACCTAACCCTCACATATCGTACAAAAGTTAACTCAAGATGAGTGGTGCCTGTGGCTCAAAGGAGTAGGGCACCAGCCCCATATTCTGGAGGTGATGGTTTCAAACCTGGCCCCGACCAAAACAGCAAAAAAAAAAAAAAGTTGACTCAAGATGAATGATGGATCTAAATATAAAATGTAAAACTGTAAAACTTTTAAATGAAAACAAGGGAGAAAATCTTTCTGCCTGGGCTTTGATAAAGAGGTCTTAGACATGATACCAAAAACACAACAGATGAAAGAAAAATCAATAAGAGTTCATAAAAATTAATATCTTTTGCTTTGAAAAAGACACTTTTAAGACAATGAAAATCAAAGCTACCTTCTGAGAGAAAATAAATGAAAATTACATTTCTGATAACATGCATCTACAGTACATGAAGAACTCTTGAAACACACCAGTAAAAATACAACTCAACTTAAACAGTGGACAAAGTACTTCATCAAAACATTTATTAAAAAAGGATATATCAGTGAATAAATACACAAAAAGATGCTCAATGCCATTAATCACTAAAGGAATTCAAACTAACAACACTATGAGATATTGAGATATCAGTATACACCTATGAGAAAGACTAAAAAAAAAAAAAAATTAGCATGCCAGATGTTAGTGAAGCTGTGCAGCCACCGGAATACTCATATATTGTTGGTGAGAATTCAAAATAGTACAGCCACCCTGAAAAACCATGTGGTACTTTCCTAAAAAGTCATATACTTGCCATATAACCTGCTATCCTACTCTATGAAATCAAATTTTATATGCATACAACCTGTATATGAATGTTTATAGCAGTTATTTTCATAATTTTTGAAAATGTACAAATTAGGGGGTGAGTGAGGGGATAAACAAACTCCCATCCATCCAAGGGAATACTACTGAGCAAGAATGAACTACTGACAGGTACAATGACTTGGATGAATCTCAAAGGTATTATGTTGAGTGAAAGAACCCAGTCATAAAAGGGAACATCTTGTATGTTTCCAGTTACATGAAATTTCAAAAGACAAAATTGTAGTGATGGAAAATGGGACAGTGGTTACCAGGTATCAGGAGGGTGAGCAGGAGGATGTGATTACAAAGAGGCAGAAAGATAGGACTATCTCTTTGCCGGGACTTCTTTGTAAGTACTTTTTTTTTTGATGGTTGGTGAAACCATTCTGTATCCATAAAAGGAAGCCTCCATTTTGAACAGATGGAGTTAAAGAACAATGTTTTCTTTCAAGGTGAATGTTAAACACTTTCCTTTTGAAAAATTCTGTTAATAATCAGTTCTTAGAGTAGTTAACAGCAGGCATAAGAAAATTCATGTTCAAATTGATGAACCTCATTTATCAGATAGGAATTATGAAGGGAATGGATATCACTCACCTTTTGGTACAGGTGGAATTCATTGAAGATCTGATCATTCTGAATCTGGCTTTTGTCTGAAAGGAATTTTGTCTTCTGAAGGGAGCAGAGGGACTTTGCAGAAATCTATGGTCTAAACTCTGGGGACAACTAGCTAACTATTCCAGAAAACATGTTAGGGAGGAGTGAAAATTGTAATCCTCCTGATTACCAGGGCCCAGAAAATTGTAATCCTCCTGATTATCAGGGCCCACGATTTCTGGGCCCTCTCATGATGTCTAATTAAAACTCCCTCTCTGCCTTGCTTGTGTATCAAAGAGGCTCTTTCCCCCTTATTTTATTTATGAAGACAAATATCAGAAGAGCAAGTACACAAGAACTCTAAACATCTTAAGCGCAAGATCAGCACGTGTTGCAGATTTTCTTGCTGAATCCAAATGTGCAAGCTTTTCAGGAGGGATCTGAGACCTCAGGTGTACTACAGATCTTGCTTAAGAAGGAAAGTCGCGATGTCACCTGGGTTTCCCCAGAGACAGGAAACTCTCCAGGGCCACGCCCCTTTTGTGAGCCTGTCTCCTGGGCAGCACCTGCTGGTCAGTTAGTTTGAGTGTCTCTCTGTTCCTGGTATCGAGGGGCTTCTGGCTGGAATAGTACATATAAAACTAACAGAAACATTCTGACTTGTTTCTTTGGAGCAGCAATAAAGAAAAAGCTGCATTCAAGAGAAGAAAGAGCAAAAAAGAAACAAAATACTTTCTGATCAAAAGGTGATACAATGTCATCAGAACTAGATATGCTTGTATTTTTCTTTCTTTTATTGTTGGGGATTCATTGAAGGTACAAGAAACCAGGTTACACTGATTGCATTTGTTAGGTAAAGTCCTTCTTACAATCGTGTCTTGCCCCCAAAAGGTGTGGCACACACCAAGAACCCACCCCCTTCCCTCCTTCTCTTTCTCTGCTCTTCCTTTCCCCAACCTCTCCCTTCTTCCTTCTCTCTCTGCTCTCCCCTTCCCCCACCCCACCATGTCATTAACTGTCATTAATTGTCTTCATATCAAAATTGAGCACATAGGATTCATGCGTCTCCATTCTTGTGATGCTTTACTAAGAATAATATGTTCCACTTCCATCCAGGTTAATACAAAGGCTGTAAAGTCTCCATGTTTTTTTAATGGTTGAATCGTATTCCATGGTGTACATATACCACAGCTTATTAATCCATTCCTGGGTTGGTGGGCATTTAGGCTGTTTCCACATTTTGGCAATTGTAAATTGAGCTGCAATAAACAGTCTAGTGTAAGTGTCATTATCAAAAAAAGATTTTTTTTTTCCTTCTGGGTATATACCCAGTAATGGGATTGCAGGACCAAATGGGAGGTCTAGCTTGAGTTCTTTGAGGGTTCCATACTTCCTTCCAAAAAGGTTGTATTAGTTTGCAGTCCCACCAGCAGTGTAAAAGTGTTCCCTTCTCTCCACATCCATGCCAGCATCTGCAGTTTTGAGATTTTGTGATGTGGGCCATTTTCGCTGGGGTTAGATGGTATCTCAGGGTGGTTTTGATTTACATTTCTCT
>NW_003852420.1:2463827-2465155 GCF_000181295.1 Otolemur garnettii
CATCTTGAATCAATTTTTGTGAGTGGGGAAAAGTGTGGGTCCAGTTTTAGTTTTTTACATGTGGATATCCAGTTCTCCCAGCACCATTTATTGAATAGGGAGTCTTTCCCCCAAGGTGTGTTCTTATTTGGTTTATCAAAGATTAAATAGTTGTAAGATGTTAGTTTCATTTCCTGGTTTTCTATTCTATTCCAAATGTCTATGTCTCTATTTTGGGGCCAGTACCATGCTGTCTTGACCACTATGGCTTTGTAGTATAGCCTAAAATCTGGTATGGTGATGCCCTTGGCTTTGTTTTTATTACTAAGAACTGCCTTAGCTATATGGTTTTTTTTTCCATATAAAATACAGAATCATTTTTTCCATGTCTTGAAAGAATGATGTTGGTATTTTAATAGGGATGGCATTGAATCTGTAGACTGCTTTGGAAAGTATAGACATTTTAACAGTGTCGATTCTTCCCAGCCATGAGCATGGTGTGTTTTCTATTTGTTAATATCATCTGCTATTTCCCTTCTTAGGAAAGGAAAGTTACACAGTTTTCTTTACAGAGGTCCTTCACCTCTTCTGTTAGGTATATTCCTAGGTATTTCATTTTCTTTGAAGCTGTGGTAAAGGGAGTTGTGTCCTTAATTAGCTTCTCATCTTGACTGTTATTGGCGTATACAAAGGCTACTGACTGTGGACATTGATTTTATATCCTGAAACATTACTGTATTTTTTGATAACTTCCAGGGGTCTTATGGTTGAGTCTTTTGGGTTCTCTAACTATAAGATCATATCATCAGCAAAGAGGGCAAGTTTAACCTCCTCCACTCCCATTTGGATGCCCTTTATTTCTTTGTCTTGCCTAATTGTATTGGCTAGATTTCTAGCAGTATGTTGAATACAAATGGTGACGGAGGACAACCTTGTCTGGTTCCAGTTCTAAGAGGAAAAGATTTCAGTTTTACTCTGTTCAGTAAAATATTAGCTGTGGATTTATCATAGATAGCTTCAATCAGTTTAAGAAATGTGCCACATGTACCTATACTCTTCAGTGTTCTAATTAGAAAAGGATGCTGGATTTTATCAAATGCTTTTTCTGCATCTATTGAGAGGATCATATGGTTTTTGTTTTTGCTTCTGTTAATACAGTGGATAGCATTTATGGACTTGTGTATGTTAAACCAGCCTTGCATCCCTGGGATGAATCTACTTGATCATGATGTATGACTTTTTTGATGATAAGCTGTATAATCTATTGGCTAGGATTTTGTTGAGAATTTTAGCGTCTATATTCATTAGGGAAATTGGTCTGAAATTCTCCTTTTTAGTTGGGTCTTTTC
>NW_003852420.1:2478926-2491672 GCF_000181295.1 Otolemur garnettii
CTTTGGTAATTTTATCTTTGAAATTGTTGAATTCTTGAGACATCTTTTGAGTAATTTCTTGAGATATCTTTTGAATAATTTCTTGAAATTCTAATTCCCTCCTTTCTTTCATTCTGTTAATCTCATTTGCTATCCAAATTCTGAACTCGATTTCTGACATTTCAATCATCTGTTTATGGATGGGGTTTTCAATTGTGTCTACCCCATTTTTCCTTGGGGAAGTTGATCTACTGTGGCTATTCAAGTTGCCAGTTTTTCCGCTGATTCTGCCTCATGCTGAGTTTACCTCGTTTGGAGACCTTATCAGAACCATTCAGTTGATGGCTTCTTGTGGTTGCCCAGAGAGACAGGCAGAGCATGTCTGTTGTCTTCTCCTAGTTCTCAGGTGCTGGGGCGATGGGGCCCAGTGGAACAGCAGCAGCTGTATTTTTATTTTGTGTTCTTAAATGCTCTTCCTTGGATTTATAGCTTGCTGAACTTTCTGGGCTCAGGTCCCTGTCTTTGGCTTCATAGATTCTGATTCCAACCAGTTTTTCTTCCTTTTCTCAGGAGCCTCTGACCAGGGTTGCTACCAGTTGGCCATCTTCCCAGAATCCTCGAATGTATATTCTTTATCTTTGGGATAGAGTGTTCTATATGCGTCTATCAAGCACAGCTGTTCTAGGGTCTCATTTAAGTCCTTTATATTTTTGTTTAATTTCTGTTCAGAGGATCTGTCCAGTTTTGTAAGAGAAGTGTTAAAGTCCCCTGTTATTATGGTGTTATAGGATATCATATTGCTCAGACTGAGTAAGGTCTGTTTCAAGAATCTGGGAGCATTTAAGTTGGTTGCATAAATATTTAGAATTAAAACATCTTCTTGTTGTATTTTTCCCTTGACTAATATAAAGTAACCATCTTTGTCTTTTTTGACTTTCGTTGCTTTAAATCCATATGTATCTGAAAATAAGATTGCAACTCCTCTTTTCCTCTGAATTCCGTTTGCCTGAAAAATTGTCTTCCAACCCTTAACTCGGAGTTTTAATTTGTCTTTTGAAGCTAGGTGTGTTTCCTGCAGACAGAAAATGGATGGCTTGTGTTTTTTGATCCAGTCAGCCAATCTATGCCTCTTCAGTGGGGAATTCAAGCCATTAACATTTATTGAGATAATTGATAAGTGTGGTAGTGTTCTATTCATTTTATTTTGTGAGAGTCCATTGCTTAGTATTATCTTTTGCGTTATTGTAGAAGTTAGGTTCTGTCCTTTAATTTCTGAGTTTTTACTTTGTTGTTGGTCCATTGTGATGGTCAGTGTGTAGAATAGGTTGAAGTATTTCCTGTAGAGCTGGTCTTGTTGTGGTGAATTTCCTCAATGTTTGCATATCAGTAAATGATTTGATTTCTCTGTCAATTTTAAAGCTCAGCTTAGCAGGATATAGAATTCTGGGCTGGAAATTTTCTGTTTAAGTAGATTAAAGTTAGATGACCATTGTCTTCTTGCCAGAGAGATTTCATTAGAGAAGTCTGCAGTCATCCTGATAGATTTGCCCCTGTATATCAACTGGCACTTACTCCTGGCAGCCAGAAAAATCTTTTCTTTTGTCTTGACTTTGGACAGGCTCATCATAATGTGTTTTGGAGAAGATCTATGTGAGTTGAGGTGATGTGGGGTCTGATATCTCTCTGAAAGGGATATGTCAGAATCTTTGGTGATATTTGGGAAATTTTCATTTATAATATTCTCTAGTATGGCTTACATTCCTCTGGGGGCATTCTTCCCCTTCTGGAATACCTATAACTTGTATGTTTGAAAGCTTCATAAAGTCTCATAATTCTGTCAGTGAACGTTCTGCTTTCTCTCTCTTCTTTTCTGTTTCTTTAACTATCTGAATTATCTCAAGAGCTTTTGTCCTTTACCTCTGAGATTCTTTCTTCTGCATAGTCTAATCTGTTGTTGATAATTTCTATTGCATCTTTAAGTTCCCTAATTGACTGCTTCAATTCCTTCAGCTCTGCTATATCCTTTCTATATTTTTTATACCATTCATCTCTAATTTGATCCTGTTTTTGGATTTACTTTTGGTTATTTTCCACTTTCTCAGCAATTTCCTCTATTGTTTTCATTATCTGTATTTTAAATTCCTCTTTTGTCATTTCTAACATTTCTTTATATGTGGAATTCTCTGTAGTAGCTACCTCACGGTCCCTTGGTGGGGTTGCTCTGGACTGATTTTTCATGTTCTCAGGATTTTTCTGCTGATTCTTCCTCATGAGTATTTTCTTTTATCTGTTTCCTTGCCATAATTTTCCTTTCACTTCCTCTTGCTCTTTGAGTTACCATGCCTCTGGACTAGGGTTTTGATGAGTCCTTTTAATACCAGACCAAAAAGATGGGAAGATTGAAGAGCAAAAAGGGAAAAAATAAATAGAGAAAAAAAAAGAGAAAGGAGAGAGGGTGAGTAAAAAGGAATATTGACAAAAAGAAAAGAGGGACAGGAAGAGGGAGATAGGAGCAATATAGGTATGCAGTAGGGTACTTTAACCCAACCTTAAAACCCCACAACCTCTGGGGATGCCAGGTTGAATGGTTCCCTTGAGGTCAGCAGCTCTTTGCCAGCCTGTTTGGACACAGTACCCCACCTCCACCAAAGACAAAAATGCCATAAATCAAACCAAAACAAGCAAACAGAAAACTTTATGGAATAAAGTTGGGGGAAAAGCCAAATAATAGGGGTAGAAACACTAGCAAAAATGATGTTCTAATTGTTAAAGAATGCAACAATGGAAAATTATATTTAAACAGGAAAATGAAGAAAGAAAAGGAAAAATCTAGAGGGAAATGTTAAAATTAAACAAAACAAAACACCCCCCCCCAAAGCAAACAAACAAAAAAAAGCAGTATATATATCTTTCTGAATACTGTCTGGACAACAGGTGATCTTCTGGGGTATGAGATGCTAATCACAATGCTGACAAGGCTATACAAGATGCAGACTGGAGGCCTCTGCTGATTTCTCAAACTCCGCAGGGTGGAGAGCATAAATCTCTCCTTAGCCTGCTTAAAAGTCACTTTAAACTGCTAACCTTGGCTAATCCAAAGCTTTCCCAGGAAAGCACTTGCTGCTGGGATTACTCCTGAAGTAGCTATCCACTTCCCCAGTATGCCAAAACCAGTCTCACTCTATGCTCCTGAGGGCCAGGACTGCAAGGCATTTCAGTCCCTGCCTTTAGGCTGCTTAGTCACTAGATTACTTGCCCAAGGTCTCCTGCCTGATTCTTGCTCTGTGACCCTAAGGGCAGAGCTTGCCAGGGCAGTTCTCCCACAACGGCTCTGCAGCTCACAGCCAAATGCTATTAGCCCCCTCTGGCTCAGCGGCTTAGTCCGGGGCCCTAGACAACACTTAAAGTCCTCTTCACTCAAGTTCTCTCAAGATAGTTCAACTGAGTGCCAAGTCCAAAAAAAACCCAAAACAGCTCACAGGTAAGGCCTTTCCAGTTTGCAAGCTCACTGCTGCTATATTTATAGCTGCCAGCGGGATTAGACCGAACAAACACATGCAACCACTTGCAGGTTCTCCACTGCTTTTGTTCTCTTTATGGGGTCCAGAAGTCTCTTGCTGACTTCCTATGTCCCCAAAGGGATGTTTCTGGGTAGATTCCACCAGCCAGAGATGCCTGGAGTCTTCTCTCTCCAGTCTCACTGTGCCCAGTTGCAAGGAAGCTATTACTTGGCTGCCATCTTGCTCTACCTCAAGATACAGGAAATTCTGTATTTTTCTTTAGCTGTCTCCATGTGGTTTAATTTTCTCATCTGGAAAATAAGAAACTTAAACTAGGTTGTTTCTAAGAGTGTTTCCAGCTTTAAAGTTACTATGTGATATCTAATAATACAGAGGGACCATAAAGTGCATGCAATTTAAAATTGCACATGAACTTTATGGCCATCTTGTATGTTTAGCAGTTGGTTTCTGCAGTGATGTTGGACACTATTTCTGCCATCTGGCATGACAATGAACTTGAGAAGAGACAGAATGTGAGAAGTTGATGAATAATGTGAGGAAAACCTTCTACCCAACCTCTTGCTCTCCATTTTCTAGCTGTATCTACCTGTGCCAGCACAAGCTTCCTTAATATTTGAAAGAAATGAACATGATTAGAGCATAATTAACTTAGCTGACTTTCTTCCAAAAGGCTCTCATCTAGTCATAATTAAAACCTGCTAGTTTTCAGTAAGGATGTAAATTTAAATCCTATCCTCCTGCCAAAAATATGGACAAAATCTTCTTTTCTGCACATTTGGGTCCTGCCCATCATTTTGAACTTCACAAGTCCTAGAGCCAGAAGTTTTATTTAAAAAACACACCTTACATTTAGTTATGTCTTGAAGCTGGCAAGGTGATCAATCCCTAGTATCCCTCATATATTTTTTAGCAAGTTGGTTTCTTACTCTCATCTTCCATTTCCTTACCTATGAGCTGGGGCTGTGAAAATCAGAGACATCTAAACACACTTTGTAAACAGCCACACAAGCAGAAATGAGTGTGATTAAAGTTGATTTCACAGATACGTCCTAGAGTTAGAGCCCAAAAGTTACAATGTTTTCTGACTGTATATCAGGCAATTACCTCAAATGCTTCTTAGTTTATAAAACAATTCCTCTCTAGTGCAAGTTCTTAGTAGGAATAAGACAGCTAACACTTCTTAGAGAAACACACATACTTAATAGAAACTCAGAAAGGCTTACAAGAAATAATGTATTTCTTATTGGTTTGGCTATTAAAAAATATTTTCTTTAGAGGAGAGGACAGAAAAAGGATAATTTTCCCAGAGGGAGGCTTTCATTTCAAATTGCTAGGGTTGAATAGCAATTTTTTTCAAGGTTAATGCAAAATATTTTCCTTTAAAAAATTTCTTTTAATAATCAACTCTGGGCTTGGTGCCTATAGCTCAGTGGCTAGAGCACCAAGCACATACACTGAGGCAGATGGGTTCGAGGCAGATGGGTTCGAACCCGGCCACGGCCTGCTAAAAACAACAATGATAACCGCAACAAAAAAAATAGCCAGGCATTGTGGTGGGAGGCTGTAGTCCCAGCTACTTGGGAGGCTGAGTGAAGAGAATCACTTAAGTGCAAGAGTTAGAAGTCCTGTGAGCTATGATGCTCTACTGAGCATGACTCTGTCGCAAAAAAAAAAAAAAAACATAATAATAAGAATAATCAACTCTAGTAGTAGTCCACAGCAGGTATAAAAAAAACTCATGTCCAAATGGATGAACACAGTTCATCAAATAAGAATTAAAATCACAAGGTTGTTACAAAGATTAATGAAATAACATACATGACCTAACAAAGTCATTGAAAAAGAAGACTTAGCTTCTTATGAATAGTAACATACTGAGGCATGTGTCTGTGTTTGGGTAGATACCAGTTTTGGTAGGATATAAGTTTCACTGGCAGAGAAAGACTATTGAGCTCTAGGTGGGCTGAACTCTGGTTTAATATTCTTTTATCCAGGAAGATGAATGCTTTCTACTTTTGTAGCATGATTCCAACTTTCCCACCTTGTTGCTCCAGAATATTTATGGAAGTAACCTCCTTCCCTTTGGACCAGTCTCCAGTTTCCTCAGCCCTTGTCTTTTCTTCGACTCATTTCTTCAATGTGTCTCTCCTGCTTTACACAAGCAGACCCCACCCAACCTTACCCACCATCTCCCCAAAGATTACTTGGGGACTATAACTCCACATCATGGCCCAAGATGTCATGATACAACGCCTGGCAGGTTTGGGAAAACACATGTGACAAATGGTTCTGCACTGTGCCCCCTGGAGACTCCTTTGCTCTCAGGTGAATGGTGGGTGGTGGAGAATCCACGCACAAGAGTGAAAATGGTGGTGCCTTCCCAAGGGTGCTCTGGAAAGCCAGGGAGGACTGTGGCATTTTCTTTGTCAACATGTCTCTTCCTACAGTAATCCCAGGGACTCTTTTCATCCCAGGATTTTGTTCCAATTGGAATGTTAAGAGGCTTCAGATGCTGAAAGAGGTCAGGGAGGTGGGGGTGGGGAGAGGTGTGAGCTTGTCCAGATCTGTGGCTTTGCCAGGACTGTTTTTAAGTTGACACAGTGCTAAATAAAAAGCCCCTTGCTTTGATCTCAGGGACTTCCTGGGTAGACTGTCTGATTAGATAAAGATCACATATCCTGCCCCCATCCTTTAGGAAGTAATCTAAGCTTTGCAGCTATTCCTTGTCTTATGTTCCAGTCTCCTCAAAGTCTGTCTCTGTCTTTTTGGGTCTCTTCCTGGGTCTTGGGCTTTTCTTCTGTTTGAGCAGGAAAAGGGAGTCTGAGAAAGTAAGATATTTCTTCTTTGTAATTCTTCTTCAGTTGTTCAGAAACAAAGCAAAAGCTTTGTTTGAGAGCCTCATATGGACCTCGTCTGGTCCTGGGCATCAAAGGAAATTGATCTCTGTTTGCAACATGGTCAGCTGCTGAGATGCTATGAAGCCAGTGGGTTGGCAGGTGGAGGATTTGGAGAGAGAAATACAGTCAGAGCCTGCACTGGGTCCTTCAGCCAAGAAAACAGGGTGGGGTGTGCATCTCTTCCTTTAGAGCAGCATGTAACTCTTTAAGTTAAGTCTGGACACCCGGAAGCTGCATTACAAACTGTCTTTGATGATGATGAACTAACTCACTCTTAGAAATGGGGCAATTTTAGGAAATGCTTAACCCTAAAGAGCTGCCAAATTGGAAATTATCTAGGCTAGCTTGCAGCTTCTCTGCCCTGTTAAGGAGGAAATCTCTTTATGACATTATAAAATGACTTTGCAAAAAGGTGCTTATACTTATAACATTTTATTTTATTTAACATGCTGTGCCAAACACTATTCCAAGTGATTCACCACAATTTACATAATATAAACATGAAGTCACTAATCTTTCATAACAACCCCAGGAGCAACCATATTTTACAACCATTACTAACCATATTTTACAAAGGAGGAAACTAAGGCACAGAGAAGCTAAGTAACTTTCTCAAGGTCACACAGTGAGCATGTGGCCAACAAGAGATTCCAGTTAACCCAAGAAATTATGCTGCTTCTCCTTGCTCTACACATACTTAGAAATTCACTAAGAAAATACACATGGAAAGAAAAGATGTGAATTCAAAATAGTCATGCATTTATGTGAGAGGCAGTTGAATGTAGTAGCTCATTCATCAGTTTCACAAACATTTCTTTGAGAGCCCATTGTGCATGCCAGGCCCTAGGCTAGGTGCTTGGGATAGAGTGGTAAAGAAAAAACACCAGGGAGCTTTGTTTAAGCTGAGACATCCAGGCAACAGGCCTGGGCTGAGAGGGTTTTAGATTAAGGTGACCAGATTTTAACATTGGTAAAGCGGGACACCATTGTGGGGGAGGGCGGGGCCTGACAACAATGCAAATTTTGATAAGCAGTTCTCGATAATCAGTTCTCAACAATTGTTTGTTATTATTAAAGTTTAACATTATAAAATTAACAAAAATAATATAAAACTCATATCCTGGTGAAATAGCCACATGGCAGCCGAAAACTATATATTTCCTTCCTGTTCTCCCATGTTCCCTAGCTTGTCATGCATTCTTTCCAAAAATCCGACTTTTTAAAAACTGCAGGATGTGGGACAAATTGTTAAAAATTGGGACTGTCCCACCAAAAGCGGGAAGTCTGGTCATCTTACTAGAGGTGGGGGCTACTTGTTTGTTCCAGACAGTTTGGCTCCTTCTGAGCTAATTGTCCTTGCCTAGAAGCAAAGGAGGGAGCAGTCTCCTTCTGATACTAGTTCCACCTGGGCAACCTTGCCCAGGAGGGGAGCAGGGAGTTTACATTAGCCTTTTCATTTCTAAATGAAGTTACATTAACCTCTTCATTCCCAAATGGAGTTAAATTAACCTTTTCAGCAGCCAAAGAAAACCATATAGTCCCTTCCCATTCTCCTGCTGTTCCCTAGCTTGTTGTGCATTCTTTCCAAAAATCAGGACTTTTTTAAAACACTGCAGGACGTGAGACAAATTGTTCAAAAGCTGGACGTCTGGTCACCTTATTTTAGATGCTTGCAGGGCCAGAATTCTGGACCTTCCTAGAGCATTTCTCCTCTTGGCTCAAGCTGCAATCACCACTTACCTAGAAAGAAAAAGCTCTGTCTGAAGCTTCTGGTCTGACCACACTTGACTTAAAAATTTTGACTACAGTTGCCAAGTCAAGAGTCATATGATGTAGGCCTTCATGGAAGAAACTACTAGTCTTATTTCTAGAATCTGTTTGATGTCATAAAATTCTAATTTCTTACGTGGGACACATGGTTATCCCAGCAAAACTAGTTGTGGCCATATTACTAAGCTCTGGCCAATGGGATGCAAAGAGAAAATGCTGCTTTAACTTCTGGGATGTCCTTTTCCCACTCCTTTTTCTTTCTTGTTTGCTTGAATATGAATGTAATGGCTGGAGCGTGGGCAGTTATCTTATACCATGAAGTGCAATTGCTAAAAGAGAAATATGGAACAGTGAGATTAAAGTAATCCAGATCCTGTATCTACCTGGGAGGGAGTAACAATCTCTAGACTTACTTTTCAGAAGGGAATAATAAACTTCTATCTTCTTAATCCATAATTCACTGTTTTTCTCTTACCTACTGTGGCCAAACCTAATTCTAATTGATACAGCATTCCATTTTTTTAGTAGAATTTGATATGGTTTTATTAATTTGGATGTTTCTAAAACCACTTAATATTTGTTGAATATACTTCCTTTCTCTTTAAATTAGCCATGGTTAAGTTCTCTTGCTTTCAACCTTGAGCCCTGCTGGTCTGAACAGAGCCCTGTTTAAGTCTAAATTCTGCCCTTGGGTTTGCAAGCCCAAGATGATGCCAGTGGTTATGGTTAACATACCTCCTCAGACAGAAAGTCCATCCACTGCATAGAACTCTGCTAATGGTGTCTGAACTCTCAGCAATTCAGGAATTATTTTGCCCAACTCAGACTCTACCACACTTTCCATGGATTCAAGTCTTAATTCTTAGGAAAAGGACAATGTGCTGGGCTCTTCCAGGGAGCAGTGCTGTGGGTGGGAGTGGGGTTCTCACTGCAGGGCATGGTTAATTGAGCCAATGGTCTGAGTTACTGGTCACTTCCCACAGGAGGGGAGCCTGGGGTCCCTTTCTCTGGAACACCACTTGACCTGCTGCCCCCAGCCTGTGACTCTGGGGTCTGGGATTCCCTGCTGGAAGCAGGCTGGGCAGACTCTTAGGTGGGGTTTTCAGAATTGTTGTCCTTTCTGTGTGGTGCCTGTGGTGCTGGCCTCCTCCCTGCTTGCTAGCAGAGCTCTGCCTTCTGTTGGGCCTGTGTGTTCAGAGCCCTTCCTTCCTTCTACCAGACCCTTCTGCTGCTGCTTCCCTAGAGATGAGAAGGTCACCTGGGTGTCCTTCTGATACAGGGTTCCCCCATTCAAGGCTGGACAGAGGACCCCAGTTTCCTAGGCCTGGGCAATTTCATGAAGGGAACACCCTGCTATTTTGTCCCTGAGCTGGAGGAGCTGCATTCATTCATTTGTTAATACACTCGTTAACATTGAAAAGATGTTTCCTATCTACCAATTCCTGAACAAACGTGATTCTCAAGACCTTATTCCCCTAGACAAAAGACATGCTGCTGGAGACTTCCCACTTGGGTCTTTCTGCCAGAAACTCTGGAGCTTTTTATTCATTCTGTACTCCTTTCTTTCTAATAAATCCTATCTTTCCACTGATCTGTGGTCTATGGGTTCATTCTTTGAATCCCTGAGACCTAGGACCTACTGTAGAAAGAAATACTGGTAATACTTGGGTCTCTTCCACTGTCTGGTGTGCGGGATGGGAGGGAGTTAATTTGCAGTCATCTTTGAATAGATAGAAACCTCTCCCTGTAGCCACAACTTAATCCCATTCATATCTTTAAGTATCAGAGTAGCCTTAGAACTCTGAAAACCAATCCTTTTTGTTATTTGTTTTGGCAAATAAAGGAGATACAGTGTGGAACATCCTTTTTCAAGCTGTCAGTTCACCTTTCATTCTCTTTTTTCTCTAGTCTATGCCTTATCGAGCTCTCTCCTTTGAGTCTCCAGTGACTGTTGCCTGGTGTGATGAAGTCAGGACCATTCCTTACTTCTTGGCCTCTGTGAAATCCAGGCGTGATGTAGCTCAGCTGCTCCTGGAGTGACTGGACTCTGTCAGCTACAACTTCCAGTTTCTGACTAGAAGTAGAAACACTTGGGGTGCCCTGCACATGTGACCAGAAGATGTGCATTCAAGTTCATGCAGCAGAAGCAGCAGCTGCCCATAGTCTAGTTGCTTACACCCTATTTGGTTTTCTGTAATTCGTATTTTTTCCCTATCTATTCTAATATTCACTTTTTTATTAAAAAAATCATATTTTTTTCAGAGAAGTTTTAGGTTCATAATAAAATTGAGCAGAAGGTACAGAGATTTCCCATAGAGCCCTTGTCCCCAGATTCACAAAGCCTCCCCCGCTAGCAGTGTTCTCTACCACTTTACCAGAGTGGTACATCCGTTACAATTAAAGAACTTATCCATTGACACTGACAACTGCCCAGAGTCCCTAGTTTAAATGAGGGTTCACTACCACTGTTGCAAATCTTTATGGAGTTGGACATATGTATACTGATCTGTATCTACCATTATAGGATCATCCAGAGTAGTTTCAGTGCCTTAAAAATGCTCTGTGTTCTGCTGATTCATTCCTCTCTTCCTCAAAACCTCTCACAACCACTGACCTTTTTTGCTGTCTGCATAGTTTTGCTTTTTCTAGAATGTCATAGAGTTGGAATCATACAGTATGTAAATCTCTTCAGATTGGCGTTTTTTACTTGGTGACATACATCTCCTCTCTGACATCATATGGCTTGATCACACATTTCTTTTTGGTACTAAATAATCTTCCAATGTCAGGATGTATGTAGTACCACAGTATATTCATTCTCTCATGGAAGGATATCTTGATTCCTTCCATGTCTTGTCAATTATGAATAAAACTGCTGCCCATATTTGTGTGCAAGTTTTTGTGTAGACATAAGTTTGCAACTTCTTTGGGTAAATGCATGCACGATTATTGGACTATACGATAAGAGTATATTTAGTTTTGTAATAACCCCCCAAACTATCTTGCAAAGTCTGTGTACCATTTTGAATTCTCACCAACGATGAACGAGACTTCCCGTTTCTGTACATTTTTGCCAGAATTTTGTGTTAACCATTCTAAAAGATGTGTAGTGGTATATTGTAGTTGTTTTAATTTGCATTTTCCTGGTGACACATGATGTGGAATATCTTTTCCTATGCTTACTTACCATCTGTATATCTTTTTTGGTTAGGTGTCTGTTAAAATCTTTGGCCCATCTTAAAATCAGGTTGTATTCTTATTGTTGAATTTTAAGAGTTCTTTATGTGTTTTGGATACAGGTTAGGGTTTCAACATTTAAATTTTGGAGGGACACAAACATTCAGTCCAAAAAGCATACCCATTTGTAATTTAAACTCTTTCAACATTATATGTTTAAGACACACCTGTAATCATATGCACAGCTCTAGTTTAGATCACTTAATGTTGGATTGTATCCTGTCTTATGACTATAACATGGTTGCTTTGTCCATTCCTCTGTTGGTGGATAATTTAAGTTGTTTCCACTTTTTGACAATATGAAAAGGCCCTCAGGAATGAAATTGTGGATTCTGCCATATGACAGCCTCAGCTTCACTAGCTATAGTCTAATTATTCTCCAAGTAGTGGTGGCAAATTTCTATTTTTTCATCATCTTGCCAAGGCTTGGAACGATCAATCTTGTTTTCCTCAATAATAATGTGTCACTTCTGGTTTGCTAATTACAACTGCCATAATTAATTATGCCCTTACTTGGTCTCATAGCACCTATCACAATGTATCACATGCATTGTGATACATCTGAGTCACACTTGTATCACAGACATCCCCACTTGGCCATTCATCAATAACGGTTCCTGTCTGTCTAGCACTGAGTACAGTGAATGGTGACAGGCATGTGATCTGTGCTCAGTACACACATGGTGATTTAACTATAAAGAAAAAGAAGGCAAAGAGTGTAACAGTCAGGGAAGACTTAGAGAATGAGGGGCAGGAGCAAAATGGCAGACTAATGGCAGCCCACACAATGCAGCTCTTGCACAGAGGTTTGGAAGTGCTGAGTAAATACCCACATTTTGATTGATTGTCTGAGTGAGCACTGGGAGTCCAGAGAGGAGGCAGAAGTGAAATGAAGAAACAGAAGTGGGGTGAGCTACTCAGAAGGGCCAGAGGTAATTAGGGAAGGTGCCTACATGAAGGCATCACATTACCTGAGTCCAAATTATATTAGAAAGCTATAGGAACCAAGACAGCATGATTCTGGTATAAAGATAGACATATAGGCCAATAGAACAGAACAGAGAACCCATAAATAAAATCATATAGCTATGACCAAGTGATTTTTGGCAAAGTAGACCAAAACATACACTGAGGAAAGTTGGACCTATTCAATAAATCGTCGTAGGGAAACTAGATAACCACATGCAGAAGAATGAAAATGGATCCCTATGTCTTACCATATGCAAAAGATAACACAATATGAATTAAAAGACTTAAATGTAAGACCTGAGACCATAAAAATTCTAGAAGAAAACAGAGGAAAAACTCTTCTAGAGTTTATGAGTAAGAATTTATGAGTAAG
>NW_003852420.1:2491927-2494651 GCF_000181295.1 Otolemur garnettii
AAAGACTCAAGATCACCAATTATCAGGGAAATGCAAATTAAAACCACAATAAGATATCACCTTAACCCTGTCAGAATCACCACTTTGGAAAGCAGTATATTCCACAAAAAACTAAAAGTAGACCTATCATTCAATCCTGCAATCCCACTACTGGATATCTACACAAAGGAAAAGAAGTCATTTTGTAGGGAAGATATTTGTACCCAAATGTTTATTGCAGCATGATATTCACAAAAAAGCAATGATATGGAATCAACCTAAGTGCCTATCTACTGAGGAGTGGATAAAGGAAATATGGTATAAATATTGAAGCAATACTCAGCCATAAAAAGGAATAAAATAATGTCTTTTGTAGCGACTTGGTTGGAACTGGAGTCCATTTTCCTGAAGTATCTCAGGAGTGGAAAAACTGATACCACATGGTCTTGCTTATAAGTGGGAACTACAAGAAAGAAATATATGGTCATAAAGGGCAGTAATGGACACTGGATACCAAGAAGAAGTGAGGTCGGGAGGGGATGAGGTATAAAATAATCTACCTATTGTGTACAATGTACACTATTCTGGGGGCGGGTGTGCTGAAAGCTCTGACTTCAGCAGGATACAATTTATTCACTCAACAAAAACATTTGTAAACATCTAAAACTTAATGAATAGAGTGGAATAGAGATTAGTCAAAGGCCAGGAATCTTCAAATACTCCTCGACAGCATGTCAACCAGTATGGCCACTTTGGAGAACTATTGAGCATTATCTACTAAGGCTGTGCATGCCCTGTGATCGTCTAATTCTACTCCCTACAGACATGTGTATATAGGATTGTTCACAGCAGCACTGTTTGTAAAAGCCCCAATCCAGAAACAACTCACATGCTTGTCCATGGAATTATTAAACAAAGAATATGGTCTATTCACACGTGGGAATACTAGACAGTGATGAGAATGAACAGTCTATAGCTGCAAGCAACAATCTGAAAGAATTTCACAATATGATGCTAAGTGAAAGACACCCGACCTTAAGGAGCATGCGCCATGTGGTTGCATTTACCTGGAGTTTAAAATCAGACAAAACTAATCTGGTATGGAAGTTGTTATTTTTTGTGAGGGTTGGATACTGGACAGGGGCCATGAGAGTGTTGGTATTGCCTTATATATTTTGTATGGCGATAATATCTACATATGATATTCACAAAAAACTCAGTGAATTTTGACTATCTAGCTACATAATATATAGAAATTTTATCACCCTGGAGAGTTCTCTCATAAGCCTGGATGTTGGTCATGCTTTCTGAATGTGTGTTTACTGCAATAAAATGTTCTAGGTGTGCTTTTGGAAAAGATTGGCCCAACGGATGGTTGACTGGCTACAAGAGTGCCAACAGTATGGCTGAGGTGGTGGGAGATGGTGACTGGGATGGTGCAGAGTAGAAATAGAAATAGTGAAGAGTGGGACAGAAAATGAGTCTGCCAGTTTCACGTCAGGCTCCAGCTTTCTACATTTGCTGTTGGTGAATGACGTGAACCAGCCTCTGTCTTCCCAGCACTGGATTCCTGCTTTCCTCCTTCTCTCCTTCTACTGTATTCTGTAATAGAAGGAAGGAATGCTCAACAGGGGCTCACTCAGAGGTGAGCTTTTTCCTGAAACATGAAGCTGGTGGCCTTGGCCTCCATTCCCTGGAATCTCCAGGTTAGGACCCCAAAATGTTCTTGACAGGGAGTTTTGTCCTCTATAGCCATCAGTACAGAACACCTCACTTTCTTTTGACCAGAAGAATCCTGGCCACTTGGCTGTTAGACTTTAGACCTTTGGAAATCCCTTTCTGGTTTTTGCGGACCAGGCTAAAGAGGGATTTGAAGTTTGCTTAGGGGAAGCTGAATGAGTGGTGTGAGTCTCTCATCTTTCCTTTGCAAAGACCTTCCTCTGCTTATGTTGACAACATGGGGAGTGAGTCACTTTGGAGGCCCCAAAGAGAATTTCATCCAATAAGTCCCTGGCTTTTTTTCTTTTCTTTTTTGGGGGTGGTGGTGTTTTCTCTGTTTGTTAAGTTCTCAAAGGTGAAAACAAACAAACAAACAAACAAACAAAAGCAAAGCATACCAGGAGAGTGAAGGAGGGTGCAACTAGACAAAATGAAACTGCATGCCATGAAAATTTTAAATGTGCTTATTAAAATCTGCTAACATTCCCTTTCACTGAGGGATTAAAGACCCACTTCATTTAGACTGTTCCATTCCATGGCAAATAAACCTAAGATTTAGCCATGACCTTTGTAAAAAGTAAACTTAACTGCATAGAAAAAAAATTCCTTTTTCTTTTTTAAAAGTCAGGCTTGAAATTTTTATATCCGTTGAGTCATATTCTTGAAGCAATTGGCTGATTAAGTCAATAAATGTTACTTTCCCAATTCAAACATGACATTTTGAAAATCATCTGTGAATTACATGTCTCAAGAATGAAAGGCTTTTCTGTGCCATTTAAAAGTTTTTTTTCATTTTGAGGGCAATTGTGAATATCTATAGGGCCCTATTTATTGCTCCCAGAACAAATAGAAAATTAGCAAAGTCATAAAATTCTTAACCAGCTTTGCTATTGCATCTGTGTGTCAGCCCAGTCCCCTGCCCATTTCTTTGGTGCTTAAATGGTTAGGGATGATGTTATTGTTGCCATTACCAGTAAGGCACTGATCTTTGTGTATTGGCTTTCCAAATCTCTACATAGAGATCTC
>NW_003852420.1:2494671-2503932 GCF_000181295.1 Otolemur garnettii
AAAAAAAAATTCAATCTGTATTTAAACCTTGTTTTTGTTCCTTAAAATCTTACTTTCTGATCCCGGAAAATGTCCTTCTAGTTTAATACAGTAAATCAGTACTAAACCTCATAAAAGCAACTGGCTGCAAACTTTCTGCCTTAATTTACACTACTATACACAGGACCTGTACACATGGCTGTGTGTTCTTGTATATACCCACCAAGTAATTACTGAGGCAAGCCTTTAATTTGTCTGAAATTGTGGAGGCATAATGGTGATGACCCACACATTTTTCCGTTGGAAATTGTACATGGATGACAGAGAGAAAATTCCTCTCCTGTCTCCTCCCCACACACACTTTATAGGAAGCTGTTTTGTAACTTTGTACTTCAGGAAAGTACTGATGCGCATGGAGATTTAGATCACTGTTGATCAGTTGATTTGAATGGTGCTACTCAAAGCGCAGTCCTTAGAGCAGTACTGGTCTGCAGTTGACAAGGAAATTAATTCTATAATTAAGAAAAAAGTGTTTAAAAACATTTCAAGGTATTTGGATGAGTAATTTTCCTGTCTGTGGAATCTAATCAAAACCATGAGAGTTTAGTTTTTTATAAAAACTCAGTGGTATAGAAATCTATTAGAGCTTCTCTCTCTGGCCAGAAAGAGATTGATTTTTTTTCTTTTGGGTAGATCTGTCACCTCCAGCAAATCCTTGCTCTCAGATGTACATAATGACAATAATAATAAGCTTACATTTGAATAGCACTTAATGACTATTCAAGCACGGAGTGATGTCTTTTTTATTGGTTCAGGTTCATTGAGGGTACAAAGAATTAGGTTACACTGTTTGTATTTGTTAGGTAAAGTCCCACTTATAATTGTGTACCACACCAAGAGGTATGCCATATACCATGATTTTTTACCCCCTTTTGCCTCCTCTCTCCCCATTCCCTCATCCCCCTGTTCCCCACCTTGAATTGATTTGAGTTTTTCTCTTATGTGTGCACATTTTAACTCATCTACTGCCTTCATATTAGAATTGAGTACATTGGATTCTTGCTTCTCCTTTCTTGTGATGCTTTTCTAAGAAGAATGTGTTCCATTTCCATCCAGATTAATACAAAAGATGTAAAGTCTCCATCTTTTTTAATGGCTAAAGAATATTCCATGGTATACATATACCACAGCTTTATAATCCATTCCTAGGTTTGTGGGCATTTAGGTTGTTTCAACATCTTGGTGATTGTAAATTGAGCTGTGATAATCAGTCTAGTGCAAACGTCCTTATGATAAAAGGATTTTTTTTTCTTCTGCGTAGATGCCTAGTAATGGGATTGCAGGATCAAATAGGAGGTCTAATTTGAGTTCTTTGAGGATTCTCTATGCTTTCTTCCAAAAAGTGTAAGTGGAGTGATATCTTGGTTTGGGACAAATGTCCTGAGAGAAGTAACTAATCAGTAGGAAGTGGGGAAGAGAGGTGCAGAAAGGAAGGAAGCCAAAAAAGTGTGTCACCAAGTAGGTTACCATCGCAAGTGACCAAAGCTCAATCCCACCAGGAGCTCCTGGAATGGTATAAGATGGGTTTCATAGTTGCCCTGTTTGAGGGCTGAGGGAGTTGGGGTATTCATCAACCAAGTGCCTGCAACTGTTCAGTGTACCCAGGGGGCAGTGCAACCTCTATGACACCTTCAGTGTGTTTCTCTGCAAGCTGAGTGGTTCCAGTAGCTGGAGAAAACCATTAGACAAAGTTTTGCAGGAGCTGCTAGCTGAAAGTCGGGCTAGCCTAAACAGATGTGGGAAGTGCAAAGAGGATGTTTGGGACAGCAAACATACCTGTCAACACAGAGATGAGATAGTGGCTGTACACCAATTTACAGATAAGGACACTGAGGGCAGAAATAGTACTATAACCCTTCTGCTGCTTTTCTTTCTTGCCTTGTATACTAAGGTTGTTGGTGGTCTACTTCCATGGAAGAGACTGAATGGGTGCTCACACAGGCCATGTCTGCTTTCTGGGATGCCAACTAGACTCCATTCCCAGTCTCCCTTGCAGAAGGATGCGGCATATGGCAGAACTGTAGACAGCAGGTAGAAGTAATGTACAGTGTTTCTCTGCCTGGCCTACAAAAACCTTTACATATAGTCGCCCTGCTCTCAATCTTTTGAGCAGGCTAGAATGGAGATGACCCCTATGGCATCCTAGGGAGTCATACCTGATGATAGCAGAGCCACAAGAGAGAAGGAGCCTGGGTTATCATTTAAAGAAGGGCCACTTGGCTAGACTTTTATTGTGTTAAACCACTATGATTTTGGAGATTATTACAGGAACTAGTATCACCTTAAATAATGCAACATCCTATATGGGTGATCAAAAAAACTTGCTATATATCATTTACCATAATTCTGATTTTACACTTATTTATCAACTGTCTACCCCTCGAAGAGGAGAGACTTTGACTTGTGCACTGGTATATTTCCAGCACCTGGCATTCGAAGATGCTCAATAAATACTTGTCAAATGACTAATGCCAATGCCCAACCTTCATTGCACATGGTTTGTGATGGGTCCTATGCTAGGAACTATCTCATTTCATGAGGTATGAACCTATCTCATTTCATTATCACAACAGCCATATGAATAAACTGAAATGTAGGATGATTAACTTATCTAGTGATACCCAGTAGGCAAGTGAGAGAGTCAGGATTGAAATCTGGTCAGCCTGACTAAACCCTCAAACTGTTAAGCCCCTTGCATATTGCCCAACTATGTACACCAGGAGCAGTGCTAGCACAGGTCCTCCTGAGATCAACCCAACAGTTAAGAATTGTCACAGGGTTTGCTAGAGTGGGAAAGACAGACCAGTCTCTGGTCTTCCTAATGGTGCAGAATATCTTCTAGAAAAGTCAAGCTACTCACCCAACCCAACCAAGGGCTCAGCTATGGAACTAGAAAAGCCTCTTACAGATGATGAGAGAACTGAGCCAAGTACATAGAGGTAAACCCAGATTCTCTTTGAACAATTAAGCAGAGGCACTAAGTTCCAGAAAAGAACTGATCTAGCACATCTTAGGAAGAGTTAGGAAGAGAGTTGAGCACAGGGCTGGGTTTAAAGGCCTGGGCTTTTGTGATCAGACAGAGAAAGTTTCTATAAGCTCTATCTCTTACTAACAGCATGACCTAGGCAACCCAACCTAACCTTGCTGGGTTTATTTTCCTCATCTATAGACTGGATGTAATAATGCCTGGCTCTGGTGGCAAAACGATTAGCACAGAGGAGTCAAGTGTGTGCTCAGAAAATGGCGGCTGGCATAGTACCTCTTCTTTGATCTTTATTGTTAGGAGGGGGAATTATCCCCTCTTGGACACTGAGATATAAAGACTGAAATTCTTGGGAATTCTTGGGAATCATGTCAGACCCTTGAACTGGGGCTGAGAGGAAGCTATGCACTCCCCCATCCATTTTTTACCCTTCCCATGTACAGCCACTAGAGGGCCTTGGGCGTCTCTGATTGCCACTTTCGGCTTGTTCAGATGCAGCACCCGAGAGGCCCAGAGGATTTCCAGGGCTCTCTTTTTAGCAAAGGCAAAAGAGCAGTGCCCTGGACGACAGATATCTAGGTGGCTACTGAGCAGTCATATTTACAGGGGCTGCAGGTGAGGCCACAGACATCTTACTCTGCTGTGGGCAGAGCTGGCCCTTGAGCAAATGACCTCCTACCCACGGAGGGACTTATATGGGTTACCGTAGAGCTGGCTTGGGTTGAACGTGATAAAAGTCTCCTTGTCTTATTGGATAACCTGGGCAGTGAGGTCCTGTTGTCTGGGGATCACTCATTAGCGCCCTAGAGCTTTGGAACTGACATGAGCTCATCCTGATAGAGAGAGATAACGATAGCGCAGCACATTTCCAGTGGCATGGAACCATCCTGATGGTATATGGGAGACCAGGATGTTCTCAGCAGGCCAAGAGCCCAGAGCTTCCCCCTGTTCTGAGTTCACCTCATTTTATAACTATTTGTTCATCAGGTTAGCAAGATCTGATGTTAAAAGGCAAGTAGCCCACAGAGGACATTGCTGTTATTCCCTCTGTGGTACAAAAGCCTCTGTTCAATTTGAGAGTTCATGCTCAAGCCTTAACAAAACACCTGAGATAAGGCTCCATCCTCTAAAATTCCAGTTATTAGAAAACACCAAGCACTTTCCTAGTTCCTTGCCTTTATCCAAACTATTTTCTTTCTACAAAACACCCATGATTTCTGCATTATACAATCCCACTCTTTAGAATCAGCAGGTACTTCCCCGATTCCTGACTCTTTTTTTCCTAATGTACTTTCCACTTATCCTTAATGGAACACTTATTGGAGGTCTTGTTCTGTATACTTTTGTCTCTTCTCAGCACTTAATTGAGCTTCTTATATATATTATTCCAGCCTCTGCTGGAATACCTGCTCTGACAGGGAACTCATCACCTTAAAGGCAATGCATTCCCTTGCCAGCCAACTCTTTTCAACAATTTCCCCCCTTATTGGAAACCAAATATTTTTGCCTAATATATGGATCCATTGATTTTCTTCCTACTAGTTAAGTTATAATAAAATTCCCTTAGCTGTGAATAAGGCTTCCCATTCTGTAATCAGACATAGATCTCAGCATAAATATCTTGATGGTGGGCAGCACATTCTAAAGTGTAAATAATTCATTCTAAACTATAAATGACTGATAAAAGCATTTCCATGGTGGGCACCTGTAGTCCCAGCTACTTGGGAGGCTGAGGCAAAAGAATTGCTTAAGCCCGAGAGTTGGAGATTGCTGTGAGCTGTGACACCACAGCACTCTACCGAGGGTGACAAGTGAGACTCTGTCTTAAAAAAAAAAAAAGTGGGGTCAGGATTTCCAAAGACCAGAAATGTAAAGCCACCAAAAATATGATATTGTAGGAAGACCACTGGGCTAGAAAATGAAAGATGGGCCCAAGGTGATTTATGTTTCTGACCTTTGGATTTTCATATCTGGAAAAGGAATATTTTGTATGATGAGTAGTCTACTTGTTACTATCATTGCAGAATTTTGTCTGGAAGTGGCTTTGCTCACCTGCGCTATCTTGAGCCTTTGGTCTGGCTTAGTCTAGGAGGACAAAAAGTTGCACATGTGTCAATGGGCCTCAGTCTTCTGTGGGCCAGGTAGGCTCTCCTGGTGCCCAAGATGCTGTGATTCACACCACCCACAATCATGTCAATTAATGAATTTTTTAATTCCACCTGGGTTGAAATTTCCCCTGCCTCAAAGACTTGCTTTACTAGGGCTATCTACAGTGTTTGTATTATAAATCAAGGATGCAGGTAACATATTTTATAATGATTTTATTATATATTCTCTTTTCCTGGAGTTTTGGAAGTAAAAGATTGCATGAGAATCAACTCTTTATTTCTCCTAAGTTCCACTTACAGAACCAGGTCATATTACAATTGCTTGATGCGTAATACCCAATGACTCAATAAATACTTTACAAAATAATGCAGTTTTTTTCTTTCTTAAAATATAAAAAGAATAAAAAAAATATAAAAAGAATTAGGATTTCTCAGACTTGAGGCCCCCTCCCCTTTTTTGTATCTATTTGTTGGGAATATCTTGGTGAAAATTGTTCAAATGGTATTGAAATAAAATAGGTAAAAGAGGTCCATATATTTCCCCACTTGTTTTGTTTTTTTCCTTTGGAAAAGTGCTATTCCCTGTTTTTGTGTGTGAACTTCCTGCAGTCTTCTGAATCTAAAAGACAGGAGTAGAAATTCTACTCTTCAGGGCCCTTTAGTAGAATCCTAGCATTATGCCATGCTAGTCTTTTATTTTAAAGCCCATTTAAAAGCAGGCTTCACATTTGCCCCTAAAATACCCCCTCTCTACCCAGTTTGAGGCAAGAGAATTTTGGAATCTGAGACTCCAGCAAGGTGCCTTATGACTAAATAGCATTTGGTTTAAAGTGGATGTTTTTTTGATTTGACATTTCTATTGCATTATTTATTTTTTTCATTATTTATTTTTAAAGAAATCATTGCAAAATTCCCTTTTTCTCCCACATTCCTAAGTCCCTTTCTTTCTAAACTCTCACAGAAGTAAATAGTTTCATGATGAGAACTCCAGAGAAAAGGTTACGCTTAAGTCACATTTGTATTAAATAAGTTATATATAAAAACTGCTTATAACGTTTACAGCCTTGGTCTCTTCCCCCCTTTGCCTCTCTTGGAAACGCTGGGCCGCTGTGACTCGAATCACCCACTATGGCTTCCAGGTTCTTCCGCTGGCTTCTTTGTTGTCCTCATCCTCCCGCCTACATCGCCCTGATAGGACTTCTGAGGAGCGCAGTAGGCATCACAGATGGCCGGAGCAGCTCCCCATGGCAGTCACCCGGGCCTGGCGAGCACCCCTAGTGTAACGTATGAAAATACTCATGTGGTATATACAAACAAACACGACCACGGATAAGAAGGGCTCCACGTGAGCAGGCAGATCAGTGCAGCACGTTTGTGTCGCGGAAGCCAAGGTGGCGCGTCACTCCACCTGCTCCAGGCGCTCAGTACTCCCTGGCCTCCTGGAACTGCTTGATGTAGTCCTCGTCCGAAGGGCTCTCTGTGCACTTCTGCCCGTTGTTAGGCGGCCGGGCCTCGTTGTACCTGCTCCAGTCGCCCTTGCAGATGATCCAGGGCAGCACGTCCACTTTGTAGTGCAGCTCGGCAGAGAACTCGGTGCTGATGAGGTTGGGTGTCCCTGCCCCTTTGCCCCTGGTGATGAGCTGCATGTTGTCACCGTAGCAACAGTGCTGGGCGGCCAGCGTGGTGCTCTCCAGGGACAGCATGGAGCGGATGCAGTACCTGGCCGTGGGCTTGTAGATCTCCAGCTTCTCCTTGGGCCCGCTGGCGTCCTTCCAGCGGAAGTCCTTGCGCTTGATGCGGTCGAAGACATCAGCCGTGCTGTAGGCCACCTCGGTGGGGTAGGAGCAAGGGCAGCTGGGCAGGTCGTTGATCACCTTGTGCATGTACTTCTTCAAGAACTCACTTTTGCAGCTCATCCACCGCTCACAGCTGTCCATGTCTGAAAAAGGCCACCACAGAGACACCCTCTTACCACACGCACCACCGCTCCACACTGAGGTCAAATCCCCTCCCAGGCTCAGAGGCCAGTGCAGCTGTCTGGCACAACTGGACACGGATGGGCATTCTCACCTCCCTTGACCTTGGGAACTTCTTTGTTTATAAGACTTGCTCCCACTCCCCACCCCCAGTTTAAAACATTAATAAATATTTTCAAGGCCGGTGTGGTGGCTCATGCCTAAGTCTTAGCACCCTGAGAGGCTGAGGCAAGTGGATTGCTTGAGTTCAAAAGTTCGAGACCAGCCTGAGCAAGAGTGAGACTCTGTCTCTGAAAAATAGCTGGGTGTTATGGTGGGTGCTTATAGTCCCAGCTACTTGGGAGACTGAGGCAAGAGGATCACTTGAGCCCAAAAGAGTTTGAGGTTGCCGTGAGTTGTGACCCCATAGCATTCTACCTGGATGACAAAGTGAGACTCTGTCTCAAAAAAAAAAAAAAAAAATTCGGATACATAAGAAAGTAAAGAGAATATACTTGTATGATGAGTACCCATATTCTGCCCCCTAGATTTAACCATCATTATATTTGCTCCACCTTTTAAAAATTTTTCTGAAAGTATATACTACTACCACTAAATTTTAGTAAGCATCTTCCATAAAAATGGATATTTTCCTATATAACCATAACCTATTATCACTCCTAACAAAATTAATAATTCAGAGGGGTGTTTTAAATTTCCTCTCTAAATAAGTGACATGATGGAAAAGACCTCAAAGAAACATTTGTAGGACTAAGTTTTGTTTCTGCTGCTCATGGAGGGGTTTAAAAATAGGACTAGTCTCCCAACCTCTTAACCTCACTCAGGCAGTAACAATTTCTATCTACAAATTCACAGAGTAAGATGTCTCAAAGAGGAAGGGGCCTCAGGTGCCTGCTTCTAGGGAGGTAGAGGCCAGAGACCTGTAGGCCTAGGTCAGAGCCCAGAAGAGTTGTGTTTGGTTCTTTCAGCATTAAAAAATATTGATAGTTGCTGATATTTAAGAATTAGGCAATTTCACTTATTAATATGGAACCCTGGATTCATTTGAATAATCAAGAGACAGATTTCTGCAGATCCTGTATTCCCTCATGAGAACACCTGGCCCCATGAACAGGTGAACATGACCCCTACTTAGCAAGGGCAGGAGGTCCCCAGTTCAGTACAGCCCCTGACTGATTCCTTCATTCATAGATGACCTCTTGTTCTCTCAGTCTTCTGAGTCTGGGACCTCAGGTTTAATGAATGTCTCAGATCCTGAGCCAAAATGATTCTAGTGAAAATGCTTCTTTGGGAGGTGAATCCAGGAACACCAGCAGGGGGTGGGAAAGTGAGATAGAGAAGGGAGGGAAGCCAGTGTAGGGTTTGGATCAAACAAGTAACCATTGCAAGGAACTGGTTAACCACTGCTGGGCTCTGGGAAACCGTGCAGGGAACACATCTTAGTGTTTCCCCATCCAACAACAGTGTCAAACTTTACCTAAGCCCTGTGATGCTGGAAAATGGCAGAGGTTAAGAATCCCATCTTTCCCACCCTTTGCACTCTAGAAAACAGCTTACTGCCAAGAACCCCTGTCCCCATTAGAACTTGGTTGAGATTCACGAATGCCTCCTTGTGTACCTGCGATAAAGCCAAACACGGACCTTCCAAATTCCCTTTGTTTGCCTCAGAAATCATTAGCTGAACTGTTTGTTTATCCCCGCTGATAGATGAAAGTGGATCTTTATCAAACTTCTCTCCTTTAAGCACCTAAACTTTGCCCTTCCTCAGGCTGAGACAGCAGGCAGTCTGTTTAGAAGGAAACAGGCTGACCTCAGGGTAGAACATTCTCCAACCTGTGTTCATGCCAACCTTTCATCCCACCACCTCTTATTTATTCCTCTATAAAAGGAAACCCTCTTTGCCTAACCTTTGAGGTGCTTACAGACCTTATAGTCACTGTGCTTACTCTATTGTAATAACAGAGGGATAACCCCTCCCCTTTTGAATAAATTCTCTCTGTACTAAGTCTAGATTTGTTTTTACTAGGTGGGGATCTGAGTATTTATCCAAGGATGGGGGCAACTCCTGGGCCTTCAACCCACTGTGCAAGAGTGAGATGGCAAACAAAGAAACACAGATTTCTGGCTCGGTGTCTGTGGCTCAAGTGGCTAAGGT
>NW_003852420.1:2504082-2505361 GCF_000181295.1 Otolemur garnettii
GTCCCAGCTACTTGGGAGGCTGAGGCAGGAGACTCGCTTGAGCCCAGGAGTTGGAGGTTGCTGTGAGCATGATGCCATGGCACTCTACCAGGGGGATAGCTTGAGGCTCCGTCTAAAAAAAAAAAAAAAAAAAAGAAAAGAAACACAGATTTCTGTAGGGTTGCCAGCTGGAGGCTGGGTGGATTACAGGGACATAGTGTGGGTGGAGGGGATGAGGGTGGGTCACAGATGACATCTGCTGCAGCGACCTGCAGAGGGTAAGATGGGACATATATAAAGAAGCCAGCCACAGTGGGATATGGGGTACCTTAGGGGCACAAAGGAGAAAAGCCCCTGGGTGTTCAAAAATGCAAGGTCGGTTCTGCAGGGCAAGTGGAGGGGAGGGGGCTTCAAGGAGCATGTGAGACCCTGCTGGTCCTAAGGCACGGCCAGGCTATGTGGCAGCCACAGAGATCCTTAGTGGAATTCCTCCAAGAGAACTTGCTGGGTGCACTTTGCAGACTGGCAGCCTCTGGATATCACACCTTTGGATCTCCGATGGCTTTTACATCAAGGCTATCCTCACCCTCTGGCCGTTCCTGGCCAATGACTGAATGTGGTGGGGGAATGGCCTGATTCCTGGACAGCAAGGCTGACCCTTTACCAGAGCTGCCCCAGAATCTTTCTTGTAGTCCTGTCTTTCCTGTCCCCCTGCTTTGTAGGAGTCCAGCCTGCACCTCCATCTAAAAGCTATCCCTGCTTAGTTCTGAAGCCTCCTTCATTATCCTTCCTGGGCATTTCCCCAATACATCTCTTACATATCTAATCTCATCTTGGTATCTGAATCTTAGAGGACCCAAACCACAGATGAGGGAGGGAGGACACACCAGGTAAGCCTTAATTGTGCAAACTGAGGTTGGGCAAAAACAAATCTGGGGATGTCTGGGGCTGAGGGAAGAAAAGATAGGGAAATAAGATTGTTGGTGTCATATCAGGGAAGTCTCATTCAGTTTAACCTTGTTTAGAGGGTACTAGGGAGCCACTGCAGGTTTGTGAGTGACAGAAAGCTATTAATGGAGCTGGGCAGTAAGAAAACCAATCTCCTACTGATATCAATGGTAAGGGTCAAGGTGAGATACTCTTAAAGTGAACAGTATGTAGGATCAAGAGGGAAAGGACACAGACAGTGCAATGCATAGGGTCCACCCATCTTTCCCACCCTTTGCACTCTAGAAAACAGCTTACTGCCAAGAACCCCTGTCCCCATTAGAATTTGGTTGAGATTCACGAATGCCTCCTT
>NW_003852420.1:2505381-2521149 GCF_000181295.1 Otolemur garnettii
GATCAAGAGGGAAAGGACACAGACAGTGCAATGCATAGGGTCCACAGTCTGTAATTCCATGGCTGCCACCCCTTGGCTAAGCAATTGCTGAAAGATTGAAAGTTCAATCTCTGGAGTATCTGCAAAGCCTGTGGGATCACCTTCAGAGGACAAGATCTTCAGAAACAAAATTCATGAGGCCTCAAAAAATAGATTTGTATGCTTCCTCCAGGGTGGGCAGTGATCCTGATAATTCATGGACTTGTAGGACATCTATTGACTTATTTTTAATTAACCAAACTTACATATGGTGTCAGTGTGATGGGCATGTACTGTGTGCTTTATAAATATTAACTCACTTTGTTCTACAATAGTTCTGAGAGGTAGGCACAGTTACAGATCAGAAAACTAATGCACTGCGTATACTAGATTATATAATTTGACCCTGTGCAAGTCATGATTTCTCCACCTTTCCTTTGTTCCTCTGCATCCTCATTGGATTTGTTTTTATAATAAATTATTATCAAGCATTTAAAAAATTAAGATAGACTCTAGTAAAATCCAGGGTTGGGGACTCTTGGAAAATCAGAATATTTGGCAACTCTGGGTTGGTATTCAAATCCAATCAAACATGTCTGTGAGACTCCAGGCAGCGTGCAAACCCTGTGTTACCAGGGCCTCTGCCTCACTCCAGTCCCTTCACATACTTAAGGTCAGATTGCACCGAATAGGGGCCTTCTGCCACCGCTGACCTCTTTGGATGAAATGCCTAAATCTGCTGTGGTCCCTGGTGCTCCCTACTGCTCCCACCACTGTGGAAGTGTGGCTTTCTTTTCATCAAAGTGTTGGCACCATTTCCCCACATACTTTCTTATGTGTCTTTCTTTTTATTCTAGATTTGTTCTAATGAGACCCTTATCTGACCCCTACAGGCATTTTGAGGAACATAATTGTTTACCAAATTGACTCCTAAACAGTTGGGCTATGAACAAAAGAACAGAGAGAGAAAGGAAAAGGACTTAGGACTTGTGGCTGAGGAGGAAAGCGGAAGTGAAGAAGCTAAGTAAGAATTGGTGGATGGCAAAATAGAATTTTACCCTTCTACAATATTATAATTACATGCAGAGTTGCATGAAGCTCTTTTCAAGAAGACAAGCTTGCACCTGGCACCTGAATAATTTTGTATAGTCCATGTTTATTTGATGTGCTCTAGCACTTTCTAGCAGACAAGTACCAGAGTGTCCCAAGGCTTATAAAATATTCTTGCAGGGAGAGGGAGTACACAATATTGAGGAAATTTCCTCTTTTGCTCATCCCTCCCTCTGCTGGAGAACTGAGGGCACCATTTGTTGATTTTATTGCAGTCTCTTAGCAAAGGCTGAGGAAAACCAGATTCCATGTGGCATGAGCGCCTACTGTGGGCTGATTCCATGCTAAGAGAAGAGGTTGGTCTCTGTCTGTCTCTTGCTAGGGAGGCTGTCCAGCGAGCAGGGTGCACACAGCTGTGCTGTAGGGCTCAGTCTGGTGTAGGAGGCACAGACTACTCTCTCTTGTTTGGATTGTATTCCCTGAGTGAGAAATATGCTGAGAGAATTGGACACCAGAAGAGAAAAACAAAAGATTTACATGGATCCAAGGATGGCATTGCAAAGGCAGAAGGAATCTCCAAAGCACTAAGTCAATATTTGGATGAAGTAGAAAAAAATAAATCTTACCAACTTCAAACAGTTTGGTGGCATTAAACTCCTCACTTCCCGCAAGCAGACTTACTTCCGTGGCAGCTGTCCTGAAAGTGTCTTCAATTCCTAAACACAGAGAAGAGCTCATTTTTCCCTAGTTATATGGAAAGAGCCACCCCCCCAATAAAAAAAACAAATACACCTGAACAAAGCCTTTTTTGTATTCATTACTATTCATGGGCAGAAACTTGCCAACAGAGGAAACAGTAAAAAGCAGGTAGCAGCGCATAAAATATATTAAAACCCCAGATACCATTTGCACCACAAAATCAGATCCAAATGTGCCTGAATAAGTCCTAAGGAATTCAGTCACTAGGCCTGGGCAGCGGGGGACATATGTCTGCATGGCTCTCTGGTAGTGTTAGGGTGACAAACTAAACCAGAAGCAGTAGGTATATGATATTGGTTAATACCTTGTTTTTAATGACTGATTGCCTGGGTTAAAATCACTCTTAGCCACATGACCTGGGACAAACTATTTAAGTTTCAAAGTTCTATGTGCCTCAGTTTTCACATCTGCAAAATGAGAAGAACTAAATCTGTCCCCCAACTAGAGGGTTGAAAGAATTAAATACATTGTATGTAAAGAAAGTGCTTAGGGCAGTAAATGGTAAGTGTCTGCTGATGGCATTGAAGATACAGTAGCCCATAGCCAACAACCAGGTACTTCATATTCTAGGACATCTAGATTGTCGATGATGCTTCAGAACTGAACCCAGTTTTCATCAAACTTTCTGGCTTGCCCAAACTCCTCAAACTCCCACTGTCACTCTCTAAACTATCGCCTGACTTCTGTTACCAACAGGAATCACATGCAAGCTGAAGCAGTAAGAAGAGGAGCTAGTGGAGGGAGGGAGGACATTTGATGGGGAGTTTTGGTTTCCCTGCTGGGGGATGATTCGATTTCCCTTAAGGACTGTCTCTGATTTTATTTATATGAGGCTCCACAAACCTATCCGTAGGGTTGACCCAGGGGAAAAACTTTCACAGTGTAACTACTGCCAGACCAGAAAGACCTTACTTTGTCCCATGAATCTTTTCAGTAAAGCTGAGGATCAATAAACCAAGTAAGAAAAAAAGATCCTGAAAAAGGAAATCCCTTGTGTTCCAGGGGAATCCTGAGACGTTGTCATAGTCAGGAACAAAGGAAGGGAAAGGATGGAGGGAGGGTAAGGACAGATGGGAAGAAAACGTATGAAGAGGGCTGCCAGCCACACTGCTCTCAGTGGTGACAGGAGACAAGGAGAATGCCCAAATTCTTGCTGCCTGTGTCCATGTGTGGCTGAGCCCAGTGCCCTTCTTTCTGGTGCAGGTGGGAGAGTTTAATGGTTAAGAATATGGACTTTTGGGGGGCACCTGTGGCTCAAAAGAGTAAGATGCCAGCCCCATATGCGGGAGGTGGCGTGTTCAAACCCAGCCCCGGCCAAAAAAAAAAAAAAAAACCCTGCAAAAAAAGAATATGGACTTTGTAGTCAGACTGCCCAGATTCAAATTGTGGATCGACTACCTGTTATCCATGTGCCTCTGGGCAGGTTAACTCCCTCTGCCTCAGTGTCCACAGCTGTCACAAGAGTACAGTGATGCATACCTATCTCATGAGGCCATTGTGAAGGCCAAATGAAATAATACATATAATTTTAGAAATTTGCTTGATAGGTAAGTACTTAAAAAATCTTACTCATTACCATCTTTTCTACTTTTTCTCTTTCATCTTTATTTTCTTTTGCTGCACCTTCTTACCTTCATTACCATCCCTCCCTTATGTTTTTCTTCCAAGTTTCCTTTTCTTCCTTCTTCATTTTCTTCCTGTCCTCCTCTTCCTCTTCCTCATATTGTTGTTATTTATTGGTTTACATCTACTCCAAATCCCACCCATCTGACTTCCACCACAGCTCGTTAGGACCCACAGGGGAAGATCAGGAAGCACATCTCCATGGATGCCCCACTTTTTTGAAATCCATCTGCACGGCAGATGTAGAGCCAGACCACTACTTCTTACATTTCAGCCCTATTTTCTACATCAGCCCTTTTGCTAATGAATACATTCATTCCAATCTCATCCTTCCTCTCTCTCCTCAGAAACCCTTTGAACTTTTCACTTTTCTTTTGTTCCAAAGATCTCCAGTTTGAGAACAGTATGTGAAGGGGTAGAAGTAAGAAGTGTGGGCGCAGGCATCAGGATTTTTGTCTTTGAAATTTCTTTCAGATGAAGCCATTAGGAATGTGTGGTTTCTTGAAAGGGCTTAAGATATTATTTTAGGCTGGTATTCTACCTGGCAATGGGGAACACATAGTAAATTATAGGCCAGGACTTGGTAAGCTTTTTTGTAGGGTCGGAGAGTAAATATTTTAGATTGTGTGGGTCATATATGGTCTTAGATGCTGCTTCCTCTTTCTTCCCCACCCTCCTCTTCATTCTTCTCCTCTTCACCCTGTTCCTCTCTTCTTCACAACCCTTTAAAAATGAATCAGCCATACGCACACAGCTTGCAGGCCAGACTTGGCCTGTTGGCTAACTCCTATAGTCAGTCATCATTATTGCTCACTCTCCATATGACCTCTCACCAAGTTCGCAATTAGTTTAGCTTTTAAAGCACTGACAGAGCAGTACAGAGGGATAATTAATGGCCACATTGCCCCAGTTTGCTCCCCTAGGGGTCTTTGGCACTTGTGAGAATAACGAGCAAGGCTAACTATGTGGTTTTTCTGTGGCTGTCTGTCAAGCCTCTTATCCTGGCTTCCTTATCAGACCATGTGTGTCTGGTCTTCATGTGTCTCTTCAAGGCACAAAACAAATCCCACATCAAAGGCCCAAACTAACCAGAGTCTCTCATTTAAATTAAATAAGTACAAAGTAGCATTGTCCTTTATGTCACAGCCATTACAATTGTGCATTAGATACAGAAAATCCTTCTTTTCATCCATTAAGCTCGTTATTAATTATCTCTTGTCTTGCTCTAGTCAGAAGGCTCATTAGGAAAAAGCCTGCCTTTTTAAAAAGACAATTTCTATAAGTTTTAAAATATAAAGGTAAAAGCTTCCTCTTGAACTTGGAGCCACACCCCCAGGTAAACGCACCTGGGCAGTTTGGACGGTCACAGGTCCTTGATTCTGTCGCAGTGCAGGCATAGCCACAAGACCGGGTCCGTTTCTGGTTGCCATTCCCGCAGGTGACACTGCAGACAGACCAGAGACTCCAGTCACCTTCACCGTCTGTGGAATCTGGAAGGGAGCCAGGGAGATGGTCACCAACCTACCCCAAATAGTCCTCAGATCTCCCCAATAAGTAGCCTACCCACTGTTCACTTCTATCATTGGGGGAACCGGATGGCAGCTGGAGCTAATAGGCTTATGACTCTAGGGCTCGGTCTGCTTTGTGAAGGGCGGAAAGTTTGGGGCACTGTGGTGATCAGTGCATCCCTAGATGGTGCCCAGGAAAGGCTTATGGAGAAGGCACATGTTTACAGCACATGGGATCATGGAATAATGTGTTAGGCCACTTCCAAAGATGACCATGACCACTTCCAAAGAGAGAGAGAGAAAAAGAGAGAATGAATTTATTTCCCTTTCTTGAGAATCTGGGCTAAACTGGCAGCTTCTGGCCTTTGTGCTAAGGAATCCAGTTACTATGAAAAAGCTCAGGCCAAACCTGTGAATTATGGGACATCACATGGAAAGGGAGGAGACACATAGAGGGCCAGTAACACACCAGACATGACCAAATCCTTCTTGAACCTTCCAGTACTTCCCAGTGGACAGCTGAATGCAGCTGGTGCCACCAAGAGTCAAGGAGCTTCCCAGTGGCCTGCCTGAACTCTTGGGCCACAAAATCATGAGAAGTAAATCATGAGAATATACTGCTCTTGTTTTAAGCCACCAATGGGATGGTTTGTTACACAACCAAACGATTAATGGTGAAGGTAGAAATGGCCCCTTGAGGTCACTCTTCCACATCCATCCAGTGAATATTTATTGAACCCTTATTATATGTCAGGCACAATCCCAGGTACTTGGGATGTACCACTAAGTAGAACTTTCCAAGATCCCCACTCTGGTGAAATGAATTATTTCAGTGAGAAGAGGGAAACAATCATTAATAAACACAAAGAAGGAGTAAATTGCTTTGTACGTCAAACGTTGATGAATGGTGTGCAAAAGGAAAAACAGAGGCCAAGTCAGGCTGGTACTTTATCAAGACTGACTTCTTTCTCTTATCAAAAGTAAAAGAAAGTCCTAGAGTGATTCGGTGACTTGTCTAAGATCATCAGATTAGCAGGAAGGAGACCCTGGGCTCTAGCACGAAGGCCTTGCTCTCTAAAACCTGGCTCTCTTTGCAACACCTTCAATTGTGATAATCTCTCTTGTTCTGTCCAATTCTTCCTACAGCCTTGGGGCCTCTGCTGGTGCCAAGTGTGGAGCTACAGGCATGTGCCTTGCAGAGAGGGAGTACCCTCTGTTCATAACAGGCCATGGCTATTGTTACTACGTAGGCCCCACAAGAATGTCATCCACACATGTTTCTACCTGAACTGTGGGCCTGTGCCAGCCTCCCCGGCTGTTGTTTACGTGGTGTTCACTCTGAATGCTCCTTAGGCAAACACAAGCCTCTAAGTTGCCTCAGCCCACTCAACAGAGTCAGAGGGGCTGGGGAACTTCATGGTCGGGTCCTTTTCCTTAACTCTGAGCCAGAATTTGCTCACACATCACCTGCCCCTGGGGCCCCATCCATTTCTCTCCCCTCCCCACACAAGACGTTTTCCAAACTTTGATTTTCTTCTAAGAAATGGTTTTCCAGCCACATAGCCAAGCATATGTTTGAAACTACTGCTTTGTGTCAGGGAACTGGGCTGCCTTCCCTTGCCTGGGCTTCCTTCCTCTCTACCATCTCTTGTTGGGCATCAACAGGAAGGGCAGTTGGCTTGTCTTGGTAAAGTCCTGAGAACGCTATAGACGTGCCTAGAAGAATCACACAACTGCATCCAGGTGTGGTGGGTTATACACACACATGCACATACTCAGTCACATCCTGCACATACCACTGGGGCCAGAGTTTGTTAAAAGCAACAAACATCGGCCGGGTGTGGTGGCTCATACCTGTAATCCTAGGACTCTGGGATGCCAAGTCAGGTGGACTGCTTGAACTCTACTAAAAAAATAGAAAAACTAGCTGGGCGTTTCTGTAAGTTTTAAAATATAAAGGTACTGGCCAGTGTATGGGAGGCTGAGGCAAGAGGATTACTGGAACCCAGGAGTCTAAGGTTGCTGTGAACTATATAACACAGTGACGCTCTATCCTGGAGCAACAGAGTAAGACTCTGTCTCCAAAAAAAAAAAAGCAAGGGGAGGGGACAAAAATAAAAACACAGGTACAGATTATATAAAATAATGTTTTTATACTCAGAAAAAGGGCAAAGCGGGTAAGTCAGAAAAAGCTTACCCAATCAGGTAGGCAGACTGCGTTCACATCACCTGTAGGGTGGGTGCCAGCATAAGATACAACCAAGTGATGTCAAAAACATAGGGTCCTCGACCACCATGAAATCTCCTGCAGCCTTGCTTCTCCATTAAAGTACAGAGAGAACAAATGTGGGGAAATATTATCCCTGAACTTTGAGATTTTGGTTTTCAGCTCACTTTACATTGGAATCTCTGTGTGTCATAATTTCTTGTTTTGGTTTCTCAGCCCTAAATTATTAAATGTTAATGGTAAATCAGAGGATGTGAGAAATGATGCTCATGTTCTTGGTCTCTCCAAATCCAGCCCATGGTTATTTCCTCTTCCATTCATCCCACTGGACCACATGACATGCTTGGGCTAATGGGATAGCAGAAAGCATGATGTGTACAGAGACTTGAAAAGTGCCCTTGCACTAGGGCTTATCCTTTCCAGCCAGGGAGAACTCTTAATTCTTTCACCTCCAGACAACCCACAGATGAGAGAGAGAGAGAGCGAGAGAGCGCCTTTTTGTTCTTTTAAGCCAGTAAATTTTGAGGATGGTTTCTTAAGCAGCAAAAACTAACTGTTGCAAATACACCATAAAATCCTCCCTAAAATATGCTCTCTAGACAGCTGCCAGACTCTGGAACTATCAAGGATTTATTATCACAGTTAAATGGCTTGCTCATGTTTTTAATTTTACATGCTCACAAAGCCATTTCATTTCCAGAGATTTTCCTTTCAATATGAATCCCCCAAAGTTAGGCACAGAACAGGTACAGTTAATCATTTCTATTAAGGATAGGAATGAAATAAATCTTTCTCTTAGGAAAACTCGTATATGTGAGCTCACCACCCCAGAGCCTCCATAGCATGCTGGCCCAGAGCACCATCCTGGCAAGGACCCTCCTCTTTGGGACTTCTATTTGTTTAATGTGTTCAAAGGACAGAAAGGGAGTTTCAAGACTGGGACAAAACTTAACTGATAGTATTCCTTTCTGCTATAATAAAACAAGCCTGTTCTTATTTGCTCACCTACCAGGGAGTGTTGCTCTAAGCACAAAATGAATGTGAGCAGCAATAATTGCAAAGATAACAACAATGACAGGAAAAAACAGTTCCTGGGAACATTTATACAGTGCTTTGACAACCCCTTGCTGTGACATCAAAGAGTTTAAGGAGGGAGGAAACAATCCTCAGTGCAGTAGGCTGGGTTTCAAAGATGTCATTTGAAATGTTAAAGTAGTCCTTTGATAGCTTTAGGGCACTAGAGATCTGTGGGCCAGTTATAGTGTCCTGGAAATTAAAGTGACTTAGGTTTCAACGTGGCCTGTTGCGCTATCCTAGATGATAGTGGCTACCAAGTTTTGAAGCCCTGCTTAACTAGCTCCTCTGTCTATCCACACTGACTTACCTCCTACAATAACTCTTCAGGGTAGGTGGAAACTGCCTCCTTTTATGGAAAAGGAAATTGAGGCTCAGAGAGGTTAAGGTACTTGCCTGAAGTCACACAGCTCGCACACAGCAGAACTGGGATTAGATCTGAAGTCTGTCTGCTCTCACCATATCCTATTCTAAAGCTTGGTACTCTAGAAGCTTTGATTCTGCTGCAAGTTGGCCTCCCTTCTCTACAATACCTACTTATGTGGCCAAAATTGAACAACACAAAGAAAAGCTTCCGAAACAAAATCACTGTGAAATTTTCTATTAGAATAAGATCAGGGTCAGTTAGAGAATTTCAAAGAACTGAACACTAACCCAGGTAACAATAAGCAGTGCACACCTAATTTCATTATGTAGTCTATTCTAAGTAATTTGAGAAGGTTAGTCAGAGAAGTATTTATTTGGACTCTCTCTTTGCTCTGGATACCTGAAGTATCTACCCAGTGAGTATTTAAAATGTGGTATTTCAAACACATACTTTCTATATTGTGCTCACTTTGGCTGCACACATACACATACTTTCTATAATTGAGCTGGTTCATGGCATCATCACATATGTTTCTCTATCATCACGAATTCTGTTTTCTGTTGGGTATTTTATAAATCATTCAACAGATGCCATTGAATCCTCTTAATGTCATGTAGTTTTTTTTTTTTTTAAATACACCTTGCCCACAAACATTTAAATTCTTAATACATCTGACCTTCAAAACTCTGAGATCTACCTCCTCCGCAAAGGCCAGCTCCTGTGGCATTTTCAGCCTGTCTTTTAGCAAGTTCTTAGATACATGAACTTGCTTTGCTGTTACGTGAACTTCACCTTCCCGGGAGGTATGTTCTCTCCCTGTGTCCTCTACAATAGCACCCAATATAGGGATACATATTTAGAAAATGATAGTTTCTTGCTGATGGAAATAAAAGAGGGAATTCTTAGCTCATCTGATGCTGTATGAAAATCTGGAAATCCCATGCCCCTTTGTGAGCTATTCTGAGAACAGTGATCATTCATTCATTCTGCAAATGCTGCTGAGCACCTACCAATGGGCTTAGAGTCCTGCTACTCACAGTATGGTTGCAGGGCTGGTAGAGTCAGCTGCATCTGGGCTCCTGCCCTTTTCCTTCACCTCCTGAACCACAGTTTTTGTTTTTTGTTTTATTTTGAGATAGAGTCTTACTATGTCACCCTCTGTAGAATGCCGAGGTGTCACAGCTCACAGCAACCTCAAACTCTTGGGCTCAAGCAATTCTCTTGCCTTAGCCTCAAATGTAGCTGGCACTACAGATGCCTGCCACAATGCCTGGCTGTTTTTTGTTGCAGTTGTCATTGTTGTTTAGCTGGCCCAGGCTAGGTTTGAATCTGCCATCCTCAATATATCTGGCTGGCTCCGTTAACCACTGTGCTACCAGCCCGGAGACTGCACCACAGTTTTAACAAGACCCCAGGCTGTTTGTGTGCACATTAACATCTGATAGGCACTGTGTGGAGAAGATTTTCTTTATATAGTAGCAATCCTGATATCTAGTCTAACAATGGGGAAGATATTAATAGGCACTTCCAAATTATAGAAGGTAGGAGCTTCTCTGCAGCCCAGGCAAGCTGGAAAATCCTGATGCCAGGAGATCCACAGGTATCCCAGGTCTGGGAATCTGTGGGGAGGGTGGCTGGAGAGTCACAGTAACTGCTCCAACAGAAGGAAATTCTATCCTCAGGATTGAAATAGAGGGGATATTCTTAATGTTCATGAATTCAGCAAGGTGTACTCTGTGAAAGTTTTAGGGGTGTCCAACCCACTGCCCAGGGGCCACATGCAGATTATATGAGGACTTTTATGCTTATCTTGGGTGTCAGATATTACAAAAATTAGGCTCAGACATTTTTTTCTTGCTCCTAACTTTTGTTAGTGTTTGTGTATTTAATGTGCGGCCCAAGACAACTGTTATCTTTCCAAAGTGTGAAAGAAAGAAAAATGGTTGGACACCCCTGCTGGTGGTCTTCCAACTTAAGTTAGCATGAGAATCCCCTGGTGACACTGAATGAACAAAGTCACTAACAAAAAAGCAAACAACAGATTCCAAATCACACTTCTAGACCTTTCCATTCAGGAGACAGAGAGCAGTGGCCTTCAACCTGGAGAGTAGAGTAACCCTTGGAGCTTGAAAAAATATTGGCTGACCCCTAAACATGCCAATTTAATTGATCTGGAGAGAAATCTAGTCAAGGGAAGTTAAAAAAAAATTCCTCAGGGGAATATAATGAGCACTGAGGTTGAGAACCACTGACCTCAATGCATCAGGGCCCACAGGAGCACTAGTTCAAACAGATTTCTGTGTCATACCCCAGAGTTTCTGATTTAGTAGGTCTGGAGCGAGGCCTAAAAGTCTGCATTTCTATCACATTCCAGCACAGGTGCTACTGATGCTGCTGGTTTAAAGAAAATGCTGGAAAAACCCTTATAGACATTGGTGTAGGCAAAGAACTTATGATGAAGACCCCAAAGGGAATCATATCAACAACAAAAACTAACAAATAGGACCTGGTTAAATTAAAAAGCTTCTGCACAGCCAAGGACACAATATGTAGTGTGAATAGACAACCTGCAGAGTGGGAGAAGACAGTTGGCATGCTATCCATCTGATAAAGAGCTGATAACCAGAATCTATAAAGAACTTAAGCAAATAGGCAAGAAAAAAAAAATCAAACAACCCCAATAAAAAGTAGGCAAAGGACATGAAAAGAAGGTTTTCAAAAGAAGATAGACTAATGGCCAGTAAACATACTGGTTTGGAGGCTGCACTTTGAGGACTAATGGTAGATAGGGAAGGATTTGGGACCCCTTTTCTAACATGCAATGAGTAATTCTGATGCCAAGTATTTGAGCCCCACTTTTAGAAACAGTGCTCTGTGTGGGCTGGGCAAACAGCTTAAGCAATCTCAGCTTGGCATCCAGGCATTCTCTGTGTTTCTCTTATTCAGCATCACTAGTCTTTTCCTCCCATTCCTATCTTCCAACCCAAGCATTCATTTCAAGATACACTCAACTCCCTGCTATAGTTTGGATGTTTGTCTCCCTGAACCATTTGTTTAATTCTGATCCCCACTATTGGAGGTAAGGCCTAATCAGAGGGGTTTGGTTCATGGGGGCAGATCCCTTATGAATAGCTCAGTGTCGTCCTCATGGAAATGAACGAGTTCCCAATCTGTTAATTCCTGAAAGAGCTGGGTGTTAAAAAGAACATAATCTCCCCCTTCCCCACCTTGCTTCCTTTCTCACTATGTGATCCCTGCACATACTGGCTCCCCTTTACCTCTATTCCCAAATAAAGCAGCCTGAAGCCTTTGCCAAACATAGATGCTTAATTCTGAACTTTTCCAGACATCAGAATTGTGAGCCAAATAGACATTTTAAAGTTCAAATTGCTTCACTTCTCTAGGCTTTAGTTTTCCCATGTGTAAAATGGGGTATCTGCTTCAGAGGATTGATTTAAGGAGATAATGTATGTGAACTGCCATGAAGAAGGAAGGACATGGTAATCACTATACATCTATTGGCTGCTATGCTCAATAATTCCTCTTGGGAAATAGATATATTGGACTTCCTCTGGGAATAGCGATGGTTTCTTTCACTAGCCTCCTGGCTGGAAGAGGTGTAGTATTCCCTTTCTGCTGCCTTAGCATTCAATGTATGTCTCTATCATGGCACAATTTTTCTCTATCAACTAATTTTCTCCCTTTGTCCACAGATGGGTGAGATCCTCTTTGTGGAAGTAATGTGTCTTGCTCATTTTTTGATTCTCAGTACTTAGCATGGTGCTAGACACAAGACATGCTATTGAAGAATGCTGGTTGATCAACTAAATATGTCATTAGAAAAAAAATTGTCTTGCTATTCCAGAAGTTGCCTAGAATCATCTATTAATGTGAAGAAACGATTCTCCAATATATAACCAGTCTTTCTGTTGGAAAAAGGGAGTAAAGATTAGCACGCCAATGGCTAATGACTAAGACAAGTCATCCTCTTCATACATTGTTTACTACTAAGTCCACCAATGGATGATAAAGCCACAGAACATCATGATGATGGGTGCATTTGTGAGATATCACATATTCTTATAATGCTCTGCCTAATTTCCCACCAAGGCTGGCCAGAAGCTTGCCAAATTTGTTTCCTTTTTTTTCTTGGACACACAAAATAATTTCTCAGAATCTCTTGCATCTAGGTGGGGCCATATGACCAAGTCTTACCAATAGAATTTGAGTAGATCTGATGCATGTCACCCCCTCCTCAGGCTAAGAGGGGTAAGAATGTGGTGGCTTTTCCAGGCTCCCTCTTTTTTCTTGGCTACTAGTTGGATGCAGAGGAACAGGTGGTAGAGCTCCAAGGTGGGAGGAGGCTAGATCCCTGAATGGCTAAGTGGAGGTGAGCTCTCCTACCCTGCCTCCCATCCAAACTCAAGTGAGAAATGAACTTTTATTGTTTTAAATTACTGAATTTAGAAGTTGTTATCTCACCTATTGTACTTTAAAAACACTGGGAACTAGAAGTCCCAACTTGGGGGTATGAAATTTACCAGAGGGGCACACTTATTTTGATGACCTATGACATACCTGCTGTGGGTATCCCCAAGGGCCATTTGACTGCCAATGTCAAACATAACACAGTTGCCTGGTCAAAGGAAGCAGCTGTCTATATCTCTTTTACTAAATTGATCTTTAATGTGAATTTTTACAGTGAAAGTTGTAAGAAAGTTAAATTAAGGATTTCTAAAATTTGGGGGGAAAGGCAGAAAGAACCCCAAAGACCCTAAAAAAAGTTTCTCCTTGGATAATTGGTATGATTTAAAAATTATAGTCTTTCCAGAAAACTGTGGCTTCTGGTACCTCCTTGGGGCTTCTGTGGAACAGAGCCTTTACAAGGCATGCCTTTCAGGAGACCAAAAGCCACATGCTGTAAACTGGGTTTTGCTTGGCTCAATATCCCTTAGGCCTCATCACCCTCATTTACTCTCCCCGCCAATTGCATATTACTGGGTGGTAAACTCACCATATTCTGGCTGCTCTTTGGTTTCAAAAGTCCGGTGGCCTGGGGCCGGATGGTCCCATCCCCTGGGGGGGTTGAGGGAGTTGCTGTCATCTGAGGTACTGTCGTACTTGTAGTCTTGGTCCCCGCTGTTTGCCCTGGCCAAGGCCAAGGACCTCTGCCACCAGGCCCGCCAGTCAGGGGCTGGCACTGACCAGCTGGGCTTATTCTCCGGATGCTGATCTTTATCTGCTTCAGAGTCAGGACCATCGACCACCTCTATGGTGACCTGAAGAATTCAGAACAGGCCGGGGTCAATGTGGAGTAAACAGCTCCAAGCTACGTGACCCTTGGAAGAAAGTCTGAGAAGGCAGAGGGAACTGAAGGACACAACCCTCATGAAGGAATGCTGAGCTCGCATGGTGATACAGACTGCCAGGGATGGTCCAAATGAATTCCATCACTAGCTGGGACATGGCCTTGGGTCGGGAGAAGACAGTCCATCAGGAGGGTCCCTGATTTACAGATGACCAAATTGGTGAGAAGCCTTTCATTCAAGAAGTAGCCAGCATGGACTGTATGTGTTCTTCAAGAGACTCTAAAATAAGCATAATGAAGTGTATTTTGAATACAAAATCTTCCCCAGGTGCTATTCTAAAAGCTCCGTCAATATTAATTTTTTTAACTCTCAATAACATCTCTTCCCTCCCTAAGTGTGTGCCACACTTCCCACCAAGGGGTAGAGTCTACTTTTCCCTGGAAATGTGGGCTGGCATGCAATGGGTAGGAACAGAATGGTGATAAGTATTAAAAGGTCTCGCAGCTTCCATTTTCATTCTCTTGGAGTGTTCCAATCACTGCATAAGCTAGCTCAGCCTGGACCACTGCATATGTAGAGACTACATAAAGGGCCACGTGGAGGGAAGCCAAGGCACCAGGCTGAGGTCAGTCATGTTCAGTCCCAAGGCCCTGGCCATGTGAGCCATCCGTGTGTGTCCTCCTGCCCGAGGTGGGCCACTCGTGCTACCACCACATGGAGCTGAGACAAGCTCTGTTGGCTGAGCACTGCTCAAATTCTTGACCACAGCCATCTGATGGTCATGGCTGCAAGCTATTAAATTTGGGGTGGTAGCTAGATAGCAACAGGTAGCTTTTTACAGATGGGGAAAACTGGCACACAGACACATTAACTTGCAGAAGGTGACAGAGCTACTAAGTGGCTGACATGGGGAATCTGGTTCCAGTGCCCACGCGTTTTAGCAACTTTGCCACACTGTCTCTTGAAAAGTGTTACCTCAGGAGTATAAGGGAGCAGAGGTCACAGGTGTTGGCAGGGCTGGTTGCCACAGGCTACATCAGGATGTGAGCACAGGGTCCTCAAGACCAGGCTGCCTCAGCTATGATTTTCACTCATTCAGTCCAGCCCCAGCCTGCAGACTCCACAACCACCCCTCGGGGCAGAGCAGATTGTCCTGGAACCAAGGTTAGAACTTGCTCTTGGATTTATGGAGCCTAGTTTTGCTGTCTGTCATGGGGCTGGAAGAATGCAGCTTCTTGGCTCTGAGAGACAATCGATGTAGAGAAACTTGTTTAAAAAACATAATAAAAGTCTCCTTGGGTTCCTTTGGCCATCACATAGCTCTTACAACACCCCCTGGATGAGTTATGTGCAAATGAATCAGAAACATGCGCTACAAGTAATCAACGCAAGATGTACCGGGCAGATGCATTTCCAGTTTTGCCCTAATCTGACATCTGAGAGGGCTGCCGAGATGCTTTGCCAAATTACACTGGGATGTGCCCATCCCAGAGACAAACAGCTCCTTCCTTTTGTGTAAGGAAAGGGAAAGTTTGAATCCTGCTCACTTTGCCATTCAAAGTAAGTAGCCTTGCCTGTGGTGGGCCTGAGCTGTGGTTTTGTACAGTCCAGTCATCTGACCAGGAGGGTGACCTTCAATCCCAGAGTCCACTCAGGCAGGCTAGTTGTGCCTTTCTTCTTTGTTGTGGGATACTTCAGAGGGCACCATTAGCTTTATCCCACCATTACCCCAGTCTTACAGGCATCTCTTTACACGTTTATAAATAATTATGGAGCTTTTCAGTAAGCAACCCTTCTGCCAAAAAAAAAAAAAAAAAAAAAAAAAAAAAAAAA
>NW_003852420.1:2521169-2549907 GCF_000181295.1 Otolemur garnettii
AAAGAAAGAAAGAAAGAAAAAGGAAAAAAAGGTAGAAAAAGACTGCATCACACATTTTGTGTCATTGCTGTTTGCTGGAAGGGATGGTTGCTGGAGAGTAATAGTAACCAGGATCCACACAGAACCTTGGAGGAACAAACGGTCAAGGAATGGACAGCTGGGTGGTGCAGAACAAACTGGGAGGTGGCAGGGCAGTGCCATAACCTTTCTCCTCTACAGCCCCATCTTCTCTGCCTGAAGATAGAACAACTGAACTGCAACAATCGTCTGGAAGGCTATTAAGGGTCTTGGAGGGAAGAGGCTGCAAGAGCCAGGCAAGCCTGCAATTATGGTAATGAAATCAGTCTCTGAGTAGGAGATAAGGGGGAATGTACCCAGTAGTTTTGGTATTCCATTTGTATTCCGACTGGAGTCAAAGGGATTGCTTAAACAAAATGTGCCCTGCAATTTCTCCAAGCTGGGAATAAAAACAATTTCGTGTTTCAAGCTATTACTGTCAATATGATTTTTTTTTTCCCTCCCCAATTGCTGCTCAGATCCAAAGAAAATAGATTTGTTGCCTGGCCAGGCAATGAGTAGCAAAATACAAATTTACTCCAAAAACTATATCAATGACTAAATCTCCACACTTAGAGGTTTCTTTTTTCCCTTTAATTGCTAGCCACTGCTCCAGCTGAATTAAAAACAAAACAAAACAAAAAACAAAAAATAAACAAATCTTAAGACCCATCATTTCCATCAGTTAGCAAAGTGGAAACCTCACACTCATAATCAAAAGAAGAAATCTAGCCCTGAGCCTGAAGTTTCATAGGCATCCAATTAAAGAGTCTTAATGAGGCTGGTCAAGGACTTTCAAATGGTAGGGATTAGTGTTATATTTCCTGTTGCTCTCATTTTATTTCCATTTTTTTTTTTTTAGGTCAAAGCATTCTTTGATAAAGACATCTTGAACAATAATCAGTATGATAAACCCTATATGTGGGAGTGAGCACAGCGTATTTCCAAGATCTTACCACCCTCTCTCATCCTTAATACACATAATTGAAATGTCGCCATATATTGTTTCTTCTTCTTTTTCCTCACCACAAATCAAGGCGGTAAAAGAAAGAAAACTCTTTCACAAGCCTCAAGTCCAACTTCTGATAGAATATCCCCAACCCCAAGAGAGTCCAAAATGTATGCCAATTTGGAGAATTCTGTCCAAAATCAGGAAAATAAGAATAAGATCCAACGTGCCTTGATTAGCTTTCTTTCTCTTGAGAGTTGATACTCTTATTAGAAAGTATACTCTGTACTCTTTGCTCTGAAATGCACTTTCCATAGAGAAACTAACACTATTCTAGTGATAACATAGAGAGGCCACGTCTTCAAACCCAGGGGGTCTTCTTGCTTGTTGGTTCTCTGAGCCCCAAGAGCTGAGGGGACCGGGTGGGTGTGGGTTGGTTTTTCCCAGAGAGGAAGATGATTTCTTTCCTTAGGAGCACAGAGAGTGCAGGGACACAGCTCCAGCAAAGGTTTTGGATCCAGACCGTGCTGTATTCCCCTTCCTTGACAACTGCCACAGAATGAACACGAAATGGACTAGCAAGATATGAAATCATCCCCTCTTAGATGTGTTGACACTCTAAAAACAACTGTAGCAACCCTAGCTAACTATAGTCAATGCTTTGGGACTTGCAGCATGCTTGCCCAAATTTTATCTGTGCTACACAAACTTAGACCCAATTTTCAGGCACAGACACTGGCTTGGAGAATTCAAGTTCCAAAGGTAAACAGCAGGGAAGGTGGAGAGTCAGTCTCAAAACCAGAGCCTTTGATTCTCAGTTATTTTTAATACACCATTTCCTCTGTCATCTTCATCCCCAATATCATCACCAACCAGCATCTACCAGTTCTGGGAAGCTTACTGTAGGCTAAGAGCTTCATGTCCACGCTCTCGTTCAATCCTCATAGACAGTCATGCTTATAGTAGTATCATTACTGAGGTTCAGAGAGGCCTAGTGACCCATATAGGCTACAGAGATGAAACCTGGTTGACTAAATGTTGGTACCTGATCTCAAACTCACGGCAGTCCGACTTTTTTTTTTTTTTTTATCTTTGAGAAAGAGTCTTACTCTGTTGCCCTGGGTACAGTACTGTGGTGTCATCATAGCTCATAGCAACTTCAAACTCTTGGGCTCAAGCGATCCTCTTGCTTCAGCCTCCTGAGTAAGTTGGGATTATAGGCATGCACCAGCACACCTGGATAATTTTTCTATTTTTAGTAGAGATGGGGGTCTCACTCTTGCTCAGGCTGGTCTCGAACTCCTGAGCTCAAGCACTGTACCTACCGCAGACTCTCAGAGTGCTAGGATGACCGGTGAGAGCCACCATGCCCAGCCGAAGGCCGTCTGACTTGTGACAGCAGGGCCAATGATAATCTGAACAGTGCAGGCTTGCCCCTGGAGGGGTGTGGGTCTATGTCTTGGCCTAGAAATTTCTTGGTTCTTACCCATCCAGACTTCCCATTCCAAAAGCATCTTAGAGGAAAAAGTGGAGGAGAAATCAGAAATAGGAGCGCGTACATCTATAGCCCTGGCTAATTCATCTGATTATATCTTGTGGCACTCAAGAGGCCCGTGGCTATATAAATAAGTCTGTGCCAGGGAGAAAAGGCTTTTACATAACCATTTGTAAGCCCATGTCAATGGAAGAAAAGAAATAAGTATATTGGTTGAAATGAATCCTAATCTTAGATTGATCCAGATAAGAGCCATATTTGCTTGTGAACAGTGACCGTCATGATAAACTGAAGCAGTGAGCCTAACAATAAGTTTATTTTAGAGATTTCTTTTTTTCCCCTCTGCTATCTGACCATCAGCTGCAGACTGAAAACCCAGCCAAGGACACCAAAGTTTAAGTCTAACCTGTCCCTGAGGGATTTACTTTATTTCCTGAATTATTTTGTTTCCCCCAGTAAATCTCAACTTCTTGTATTGCTTTACATTTCACATGAAGATTCAGTTCAGGGCTTTGAGACCATTTCTTTCAATTTGGTACGCTGTTGCCCCCTCTCTTCCTCACTTCTGCAGCCTGAAGACAGTCTTAAAATAGTCTGATTCACTTGGGACAGAGACTGCCCACCTCTGGGGGTTACAGAAGCAGATGTTGGGGCCTTTATGAGGTTTTCCCACCCTAAAAGTCAAGAGGCCCCAGAAGGACATGGCCTCTTACACAGGCTCAGTGATGACATTTTGGAAAGGTGAGGGCAGCTTCTGCAGAGGGACAGGGCCCTGCCCTGGAGCATGGGAAATGCTGTCAGAGCTTGAAGGGTTGGGCCCTCAGGGAGAGGGGTATTGAATTCTTGTCTGGCTCTCCAGCTCCAGCTTTGGATAATTGGGTGGGGGGCAAGGGCAGGTTGCCAGGGCAAGGGGCAGAAGAGGTGAGAGGTCCTGGTGGTGGAAGCTGACCCACTGACGGGCCCTTCACCTGTCTCCACTCTGCTACCCAGGGCAGAGGGAATGCTTTAATGGGGCCTGCAGTGACCAGCGGGGCTGTCTGCTTGGCTGAATCAGCCCTGTGTCAAACCAGTGGATTTCAACAAAAGAGCAGTGCTCTAGGGAAGGGGTGAGGGCTGCCAACACAGAAACCTTCACCCCCTTTTAAAAAGCACCTTGTGTTTTAAAGGACCGCCAGGGAACTGGTTTACTCAAGTGTAGTGGTGGGTGGTGCTGCAGTGGCTAGTGCTGTGTGTGGGCACTTGCACACACACACATGCAGACATAAGGCTGGGGCTCCCAGGGGTAGCAGATGCTTCATTCTTTCTTTGAACCACTTTCTTAGTGACCAACACAAACTAACCTTCTGTGGTCTTCTAGAAACACAAGGCCAGAAATGCCACTCAATTTTCTTTTCTTTGGGACCAACAAACAAGTCATCAGATTAATAAACCCTTGGCTGCTCCACTCCTCTGTACTGCCCTTGGAAAGTTAATAGGTGTATAAAGTACAGGTGGAATGATCTGCCTGGGCAGTGGGTAAAAAGCCAGTATTGTCTTAGCCCTTCTGGGTTTTCAATTTTTAAGGTGTCTAGGTTGGAGTTGCATCAGCTTCAAAACCATCTTGCTAATGACAAAGATGGGGATCTGTGGGGAGGAGCCTATGGCATCCAAAGGGCAACCCATGAAAAATGGGGGACCTCACAGGAGTAACCCTGTTCCTCTTCCCACCCTGCCCTTCAAGCATCTTTTCCAGAAGCACCATCTGGAGGAAAATTTCTTAGTATCTGTGCTGGGAAAGGTTGCTGACGAGTGAAGACAAAGCATTTGTTACGACTTTTCACCTGTTATAAGTCTACATGAGCAGGTGGCTCGAGGGTTCACAGGATATGAGGGCCAACCATTTGTGTTCAGACCCTCTGTGAAACCTCTGTAACAGCTTGTAGGGAACTTGCAGTTTATAAAGGTCCAAGAGGCTTGGTCGGAGAGACCCTCATGTTGGGAACATCAATAGCCTAGTGCTGCCCTCTCATAACTCAACCTGCGTGTAATCCTCATCTCACTTGAGCTTGCTCTCTCCACACTGCAGTGCTGACAGCTCCATCTCTCCCCAGAAGGCAGGGCCGAATGCTCCATGGTGTTCTGCACTTCCCATGTGGCAAACAATACAGTGAGTTGTGATGAAAACAAAGTTGTCATTGGCTGTCCCACTGAGCTCATGCAGTCTTGTCCTATGGGCTGGAGAGGGCTCAGCACTTGGTGGCTGTCCCTCTAATTTTCTGTTTTCTGGGGAAAGGAATCTGGGGTTTCCAGTTCTGTGGCTGCCACTGAACACCACTGTTCTCCTCTAACATTTAAGTATTAATAATATATATAGTTCTTTGAGACAGTCTTATTCTCTTGCCCCTAGTAGAGTGCTGTGGCATCATAGCTCACAGCAACCTCAAACTCTTGGGCTCAGATAATCTTTTTGCCTCAGCCTCCCGAGTAGCTGGGACTATAGCTGCCTGCCATAATGCCTGGCTATTTTTTCTATTTTTTAGTAGAGATTGGCTCTTGCTTTTGCTCAGGCTGGTCTCAAACTCCTATGCTCAAGTAATGTACCTGTGGTGGCCTCCCAGAGTCCTAGGGTAAGTATTAACAATATCTTAAAGATCCAAGTGGGTTCTGGGCAAGGGATGGGCATTTCCAGACTAATGGATTTATCTGAGAGACAGAAAGGTGATCCTGAGAAGTTCTGCTTGAAACTGGGTTCTGGAGTTGAGCATCGGGCACCCAGTAACTCTTCAACAAAGGAACACTCCCTGGGCAGACAGGCATTTTCTTAGAACTCCACATTAGTAATTCTGAAACCTACTGCACTAATAGACTGGTCCTCAGCATTGTGCCCCTGGATCAAATGTGAGCCATAGCAAGCTGAAAAGTGTGCTGGGCATGGCCTAATTTGAGGACTGTCTGAAGGCAAGGTGCCCTTAGGATGAGGGCTGTCTGGAGGGTAGGCGCCCTTGGGATGAGGGTTGTCTGGGGGCTAGGTGCCCTTGGGATGAGGGCTGTCTGGGGGGTAGGCGCCCTTGGGATGAGGGTTGTCTGGGGGCTAGGTGCCCTTGGGATGAGGGCTGTGTAGGGGCTAGGCATCTTTGGGATGAGGGCTATCTGGTTCTGGAGCCATAAAAATCTCTAAACACACAAAGGAAGCCCTGATGCATAGCACTGTGGAGCCACGGTGCTCCAGACCTTGTCTTTTGTTCTGGCCAATCTGTATTTCTCCCAAGTGGACCCATTGCTTTTTATCAGAGAGCCATATGGCTAGTTCCTTGAGAGGGACATTGGAACCAAAGGCTTGTTTTTCTAGTTAATCGGAACAATACAAGATTCAGTGGAAATATTAATGGGGGCATGCAGTGATGTCTGCACATAGGTTGCCAACAAGTGTCTTCACTTCTGTGCCATCCATGGAGCCTTGCCCCACGTCCCCCCACCAGTTGAGGTCTGCCCATCTCGGGACACTGTGCTTTTCCTCCATTTGTCTCCATGACCCCTCTGGCACTGTCTCATGTACTAGCTGGGATTTTCACACCTATGTTACTCCCTGGAGGGAATAGGTCTTAGATCTCTTAATTTCTCATAACCTCATGCAGTGTTTTATATACAGCAGGAACTAGTTGATGTCTTCTAACTAAGTTGTGTTCTCAGCGGTGGTTGACACCGCTGTTATGAACAAAACAACTCTGGTCAAAGAAACTTGATCTAAAACTGTACCATGCAGACAGAGAATGTTAATCTGGAGAGAGAGAGAGAGAGAATGAATAAGAATATGAGAATGTAATTAAGGAGCAAGTTCTCTGAGGCCAGGTTCAGGAACTTTCCTTTTTGTTTGTTTTTTAGGAACTTTCTGCTATGTAAGCTAACTGACATTTGGTGCAGAAAGAAAGACTAAGGAAAAGCTTCCCCTTCACAAATGAAAATAATTGAGAACAAAGCTTAAAAATATGGAAGCAGGCACATGAGGACAGGAGTTGGGTAGAAGTTGGGCTGCCCAGGGGGGTGAGCCTCTCAGCAATTTGGGGGAAGACATGGAGGGAGGTACAAGCAACATCCAAACTAGAAGTTTGCTCTAAACCAGATTGGTGGGGGAAGTATACGTGGGAGCCTGAGAGACTGGATTTGAGCCCCACTGATACTGTTTACTAGCCACGTATCCTTGGGTAAACTAAATAGTAATTTCTTGAGGACCTGTTGCATTATGGATAGTATTTTAAAAATGACATGTGCTTTGTCTCCATCATGAGGATAGTAGGAGGGTCATATTAGATCCACATTTGCTTTGTAATATATTCTGAGCTATTTCAGTGTAGTTGAGAGTTATTATTTTCAATCTCAGGTATCTAAATTCCCATTTCCTCGGCTTAACCCAATCCCCTCTTCAGAAAGGTATTCATCTCTCCCCTAGGAGCTTCTATTCTCATATTCCTTCCTCTTATAAATTTGTTTTTGTCAATCATTTACGTTTTAGAGTAACTGAAGCTTGTCACCTCCTAAAGGAACTTCTGGTGTCCAAGGCCACCCAGAGAGAGGCAATAAGAGAAAGTGCCTTCCTGAGGGCTCTGGAATCACACTATGGTTTGCCTGGTCAATTCACATGTCAGAGTGGCCTTTTCCATTAAGTACTACATTACATCAAATTCAGGGCATACTATTTTGTTTTCTTTTTATATTTCAATGTCTCTGAAATCAGGGTATATTTTAGAATTCTTGGTGTGTCCTACTTTAACAATTGGTGATTTTTTCTTGTGTGGTTCACAAAATAATGAATCTCACAATCAAGGGTATGATGGAGATTAAATGTAACCCTGTTCTTGTGGAGATCACATGATCATAAGCAGGAATCATTAAGAGGTTAAGAGGAAAAGTGAGGTAAGACTGCAGTTTCCACTGGAATCAGATCAGGAAACAAAAGATGGACTGTTGTGTTGTCTTTTGCCTTCCAGCTGCCAAGAATTACCTGGATATTTGGATTCTGTCCATTGATATCCACTTTGGAAAGATCTGGAAAGTTTGGTAGATCCAGGAGAAAGGATCTGGGGCCATCTCTTTGCAGGGAAGGATGCCCAGTCTCTTGGAAGCGCTGTCTGGGGAAGGGCTGGTGCTTAGCCTGGTGTTCTGGATGCTCTCCTGGTGCTTCCTTGGAGAGAGAAAAGCTGGTTTCTGATGTGGAGTCACTTTCCACGTTGAGGTTATTCTACAACAAACAAGTAAACAAACAAAATGTTAAGGAGATAGATGGTAAAAAAATGTCCCCCCCCACAACAATTCATTACATTCAGGAGCGAGGACAATTTCAGCAGCTGAAATTAAGCCAGCATGGTATTCCCAACTCCTTTTGCTACCCCATGGTTTAATTTCTCCATCTTTCAAAAACAAATCATCAGAAAGCTTCTGTCAGCCTGCTACTTGGAAGTTTTCTGAGGGTTAATGAGTTATTGGCTATTTATTAATCATCAAAGCACATCAAAATTAAAATGCTATTTTGATGGAGAATAGATGGTCCTTTAAAATTGGAGCACAATTACATTTTCCTTCTCACAAATTCAATGGATTAATTATCCTGATTTAGTTATAGCTCTAGTGTCCAGAATTGGTTTCTTTGGTGTGTACCATGGATCTAAAGATCTGACCAAGCTGGATAAAATACTTGAGGCAAATTATGGATTATATCCATCTATCAATTTGTCTGTTCATATGTCCATCAATTCATCCATACATCTACCCATAAATCATCCCTCTGTCCATCCATCCATCTATCCACCCACCCATCCATCCATCCATCTGTTCATCTGTCCATCCATCCATCTAATCACAAATGCCAACCATATTCTAGATACAGTATACACAGCAAAAAACAAGACAGACATAAGAGTATTTTGGAATGTACATCCAATCGGGGGAATAAACTATAAATACATAGATAAGTAAAATCTTATCAGACAGTGGTAACTGCTGGGAAGAAAAGAGAGGAGATGATAGGTGACTGCGGGAAACATTAGGTAGGTGTCCAGGGAGAAACTCTCTGAGAAGGTAACATCTGAGGCAAGATCTGAACAAGAGAAGGAGGCAGTCTACCATGATCTGCAGGAAGGATGTTTTAGCAAAGAGAAGAGCAAAGGGAATACCCAAGTCCCAGGGTGGGAATGAACTTGGCTAAACAGAATGGACAGAGAAGCTGGAGTAGAATGAAGGAGGGAAGAACCACATGAAATGAAGATGAAGAGATGGGGATAGCTGAAGGAAAAGTAACCAAAAAGCCTACTGAAATCTAATGCCTGTATTGGGAAAAGTGCAAGCCCATTGTTTTTCCTAGCTAGTAAAAAACATCTCTATTTAGTTGTCACCAAAGAACATTTTCCTAAGATTGAAGAGTGTAGAAGTTGCTGGGCTCATTTCCCAAACCAGCCCTTCTTTCCCTCCTGTTCTGCTCCCTCGCCCTCTCACTGGAGCCTCCCCTACCCCAGCCTTCAGGAATGGTATGTTCATGTATTCTGATGGATGAAGAAATGGAGATAGAATTTCAACAGCGTCTGGGTCAGTGGTTAATGCTCTTATTATTCTTGGGCATGTTTTGGGGTTTGGGGGTGTATATTCCAGCACACTGTCTCCACAGGCACTCCCTGCCCCCCACCGCAATGCCTATGTCCAAGCCAGAAGGTTACAGCTGGTATCAAAACACTCATGACCCTGAGAACCCAAGGTCAGAAGTACCCACAGCAGATATATAGCTTCTTAAAGAGCTAACCTCAGGTAACAGATTTTTATATATCCCCTTTCAACAGGAATGGGGTGGAAGAATAAACTTGTTGATGCAGAGACCACCTTCATGAATGTTCAAAGAGGCCAAGAGGAGGGTGGAGATGGAGACCATGTCTGCTTCCTCTTCACAAGACGCAGAGCCAGAGGGGAAAGCTGGCTGTCTGCAGCGTGTGTGTGCTTGCCCTTTGGCTCAGGAGTTGTAGCCTGGGGCAGTGTCTTTGTTCACCTTTCCAGCCACCTCTCTGCCATGGTTTTTGTCTCCTGGCACATCCTAGTAGAGGGAGTTGCCCTGACATTTTGAGGCATTACTCAGTGCAACAGAAGCCAAAAGTATTATTCTCTGGTTGAGTCCAGCACATGTAAGGGAGAGAGAATGAGAGAGGGACGAGTGTGCTAAGTCTTTCCTCAACATAAAATTTCCCTATCACATCTCAAAGGGGATATAACTGAATGAAATTGTTCCTTTGCTTTTTTTTCCTGGATCTCTAACCCTAAACTGTCCCTGGTGGTGTTAGGGAGGACAGTTGGCTTCTCACAGAGTTTCTTGTATAGGATTTAGGAAAATAAATCCCTGAAGGGGCCCAGAATTTGCTTCCCAATTGCTTTAGGGACCCTTGTAAATTAAGCCCTAACATCATTGCAGCAACTAAGCTATACTGCTAACTTGGGTTAAAAATGGAGTTCGCCTTCCTTTCCCCTATGATGAAGTACTCTTTCTACTACTAAAACTTTTATTTTACAAGAAGCAGTAGGAAATGTATTTTTGCTGCTATTTAACATTTTGCTTAGTTGTCTGAAAAAAAAAAAAACACCTAAAGATTGAATCTGATTGATTTCTCCATCTGACTCTTGAATGTTTCCTAGTAGGAAATTTATCAGCACAGAGTGGTTCTGGGTTAGCCTCAGACTGTCTGTGGTTCAGTGACCCTCCATGTAAAGCCAAGCAGATAATAAGGAGAGCCCTGTACCCTCCCAGAAGGATTCCCATCTAGGGTAACTAGGGTTGGGTTGTGTCTACACATGAGAAGCGTAGAGTTAGGGCTGTTGGCTGGGCAAGTCAGGCCACAAGTGCCTCTGCTGGGAATAGTCAGACTACCAGGGTTGAAGTATGTTTTGGCTTCAGTTATGCACACAACTGTGATATTTCTCCATCTCTCCCCAGCTGCCCTGCCCTCCACCACAAAGGCTTGGTTTTGTAAAGTGTTTGGAAGATGGGAAGTAATGAATAAATGCTAATCATGATCTCTGAATCCCTGAGTTACTCTTTCATCTTTCTCCAAACATATTTAACTAGAAACCTTGGCTCCTTGCAAGGGCATGCCCCCAAACTATTCAGAAACTGGAAGCCCTAGGATAAAGGAAGTATGTCTAAGAATGGTCCATATAAAATGAAACTCCATTTTACTCAATCAATAACAAAATTTGGGAGTAGCCATTATTTTGATAATCTAGATTTTAAATCCAGGGCAGGAGACAACAGGACTCAATCAATAACAACAGGACTCAATCAATAACAAAATTTGGGAGTAGCCATTATTTTGATAATCTAGATTTTAAATCCAGGGCAGGAGACAACAGGACTCAATCAATAACAACAGGACTCAATCAATAACAAAATTTGGGAGTAGCCATGATTTTGATAATCTAGATTTTAAATCCAGGGCAGGAGACAACAGGACAGATCTGTTATCAATGTAGGAAAAATCCTTTTCCCATCTTTCTCAAAAGGGACACACTGTATCTTCCTTGCAGAGTCCTCCTTTGAATCTTAACTGAGGACATCTCTCCAGCCATCACTCACTTCACACACTGAATATTCCACTTAAATTATTCTAGCAGAGAGAAGCTTCTCAGGGAGGATGTCTCCCAGTGAAGATTTAAATGGTTCATTTTCTACCCAGATAAGCAAATACTCTTCTCTGAAGACAATAGCTTAGGAAAGTCCAGGAATTTAAGAAAAGAAACATCTTTCTTTCCAAGCAGCTGTAGGAATCATTTTGCCTGAACAAACATATGGAGCCTGCTCCGTTTAGGAAAATATTCCTTTACCCACAGCGCATCCTTCAATTGACCTTCGATCTGTGCTTAACTTTGACAGTGGTATTATGTCAGTAGCTATGTTCCTGTTTGTGACTGTAAGTTTAGAGCTGTGACTATCAGCAAAAAGGAAAACAGAAGAACTAAAGGTATTATATGGCTTATGCACAAATACAGTAACTGCTGAGGCAGGTGATCTGTCTGGTCACAACATCCAGCTACTGTTTTATGTGTCCCATTTTGCGTGTAGCTCCTATTCTCCCCATTATTTTAGGACCTATTCTAAATAGGAATAGTAATAAAAACACTATGCTCCTGCAGCCTTAGATGGTAGTCTTGTGGCAGGCGTCGAAATGATCTATCCCAGGTCCATCCACCTCTGTTTCTTATGTGGTGTTTATTTCAGGTGGCACTGTGTTCTGCTGCTCAGGGGCCTGCCTAATATCCTCTTCCAAATCTGCCCTCTACCCTGTTTTGTACATTCAAAGAATCTTTTCTTTGTCTCAGCACCCACATACAACATTTCTCAAATCTATTTCTCACTGTGTGCTATAAACTGACCTCAAATACTATCATTAAACTTTAAGATTTGAAGTTTAAAACTTACACAATTAAATTAAGTTTAAAATTTAAAATGACCTCTTTTTCATTTTCAGTTTGTCTTCACCAAAAGGAATTAGAGCTCCTTGGACAAATGGCTAAGTCTAGATCTTGGGCAAGGAGGGTAAAGATGAGTTTGGGATACTTTGCTGTGCTGGGAAGCAAGGAATCTTTCAATGATTAACAAAGTTCTCTTAAAAGAACTCAGGAGCCAGTTTAACAGGATCCCATTGCTCAAAGATGAGATAGTCCGGATGTCAAAAAAAAAAAAAAAAGATTGTACTTAACTGATACACATTGAATCTATGAAATCCTATGATGGTCCTCACAGAAAAGGGAAAGTCAGAAAAACTACAGTCACCATTTGAGGTAGGTATTATATGAAACTCCTTATTTTTTAAATTTTTAAATGTATAATTTAATGTATCATTTTTAAATGTATAATTCAGTAGAATTAATATTGTGCAACCATTACCATTATCTATTTCCAAATTTTTCTTATCACTCCAAATAAAAATTCCGTACCCATTTATCAATAATTCAATTATTATATCCACTGGTAACCTCTACTCTACTTTCTATCTTTATGAAGTATCTATTCTAGATACCCACTATAAATGGAATCACACAACATTTTGTCCTTTTGTATCTGTCTTATTTCACTTAGTATATGACATTTTCAAGATTCACCCATACTGTAGTACGTATCAGAATTTATTACTCTTTTTTTTTTTTACATATACATGTGTTTATTTGGTTTCCACTTTTTGCCTTCACAAAATTAAAAAGGCTTAAAATTTAATAACAATAACAATGTTTAAGATAAGGACTAGAAACAAAAACCTTGTAAAGAATGAATGAGATAAATACATTCAGAAAAGAAATCAGATGACTGCTGCAATGAAATATTGAGCAATAATCATAATAATAATGCAAAAAAAAGTAGTAACATTCACCTTGTCAGATAAGAATATGTCTATCATAGAATGCTTTGACTCTGGGGTTCAGTATAGAGTCATCAGTTAACTTCTCTCTCTCTTTTTTCCCCCAAATTCTCAAAAAAATAGGCAACTAATATTTATAAATAAAAATAGAAGATAATTTCAAAAAACAGATCATGCCAAATCCTATAGACAATAGAAAAAGAAGAAATACTTCAAAATAATTCTACTTCATGTGGATATACCTGATATTAAAATTGGAAAAATATATTATTATAAAGGGAAATTACAAACATATTTCACTTATAAATGAGGATTTAATATCCTAAACAACATATTAACAAGTTGAATTAGAAATTAATGTTTAAATAATATACTTTGGTCAAAATTAAATCCAATTTATGTGAGAATTAGTCACTATTTTCTTTTTTTTTTAACAAAAGTCCTTATTTTGAAAATTGATATTGTAATGAAACAAAGATTTTCCTGAAGAAGTAATGTTTGAGCTGAGACCGAAGAGCAAATAAAAGTTAAGCAGGTGAAACAGAGGTGCTGAGAGGTGGTCTAGGAGTGCTGCAGCCCTGGCAGGGGACTCTCAGAGGCCTGACAGAACTTCAGAGCTGGAATTGAGGGGGTGTTATGATCAGGGTCACCCTGCTGTCCTTGTATGTTAAATATTATACATGTCAGGCCTTATATGCAGAGATCTCAGCCACCAGCCATGGGTCTGTAAGCTGTCTATCACACTGTGTTGTGACTTTCCCCTAGGGTTCCACCTCTCCAGTGCCCTTCTCCAGGACATTTGCTGAAGCTGTATGGTGTTGGCGTCTCCTCCCTCCTCTTTCTGTCATTGTCTGACCCTGAATGGCACTGGGAAAGCTCTGCTGAGATTAATTATGAAAAGAAAATCACTCACCTGTGGGCTGGGTACAGTTTCTAAGATGACTAACTCAGACACCTTAATTATTTGTATCCTTTACACTAAGGGTATCACTGGTCCAAGGCCACCTGTCCAACTGCCCCCAGCCACCACATAGCAGCTGGAGCTGCTCATTTTGGCTGTCCTCGTGACCAAGGGGGTTGGCCATAGCAATCCCAAGGGTCAGAGTGGTCAGGAAGGTGAGAGACCTCAGCTGGACACTTGGCAGGCAGACAACTATAATAGGGAAGAAATGAGGTTCTTTGGACCATGCAGCTACAGGACAAATTAGGATGATCACCTTGAGGGGGGAGAGAAAGCTGTGGAAATGGGCAGTGGAGCCACTTTTGCAAACAATGTGCTAAGCATCATAGTCTTAGTTTGCTAATAGCCACCTCTCCTGTTCCACAGATGTCAACCAAACGCTAGCATGTGAAAAACTGGACTGGTTTGACAGCTTCCAGGACCTCCAGAAGAGGCACAAAATAGTAACAAATTGTGGCTGTCTAGGACACTTTAGTACTTTTTCTTTTTAAGGCAAAAACTGGTAACTATTCCCAGATTAACACAGCCAGGGAAACTTCTTGGAGGCAGACTAGATGGTAAATTTCTGGAGGGCAAAAAACAGGCAGTATCTGTAATCCCCCCCAGTTCCATAAGCTCCAGGGGCACCCAGTAAGTACTGGTTGATGATAATGATGGCTATAGTTATCATTGGCTAACTAGGGCCTAGTTAGATTTTGTTTTAATTAGGCTCAGGCTACAGGTCTCATTACCCCTAATGTGGCTTTTATGTGGGATTCTAAAGAGAAAAAAAAATCCAGCAATCTTTCACTGAAGATATTAAAGAAGATATTATTAGCAATGTGCTTGGTCTCATAGACTTTGAACAACATACAACAGAGATTATAATTAATGTCACTGTAGCCTGTCTCCTTAAAACATACTAACAATATAGCTAATTAGCAATATGTCCTCATTTGGGGCTGGACATCTGCATATTATTATCGACAATGCTTGTTTCCTTTTTCCAGATTAAAGAAGCCATACTGCACCTAAACATGTGGCTGTGTTCCTTCCACATTAAAACACTCCGTTTTCTTCTACTCATGATAAACACACTGGGGCTTTATCTGTGCTGGGCATCGATTTTGTCTGGAACACTTCCACATATTTAAAAATAAGTTCAAGAATGCCACTGGTGGTATTTCAAAGAGAAGAGCAAAAGTTTTCCCATTTGGGGAGATAAAAAAATTAAAAGGCACACTGATTATCTTTCTGCATGATTGAGAAGCAAACACTCTTAGGAAGAGAAAACAGGAGAATGAATGAGAAGAGTTTTAGACCAAAAAATCAGCTTTCTGAAGGGGGCACATTTGTTCAGGAAGTGCTCAGGAAGATGGATGGAGAACATCCTCTAAGGAATGGAAGCAGCGGGTAGTGGAGGCTTGTTTTGTGAAGTGCTGGCAAGAGGTAACCAGGATCTATTGGAGAGAAAATGTGCATTGTGAGTATGTGGACGCAGGCATCCAAGCTTGGCCATCTGCTCTTGCTCTGCCTGTGATCATTCCCCTTCAGGCAGCAGGAACAGAGAGCATATCAATGGCCTATTTTACAGAAAGCATGAAAATGCAATGTCCCTTTTGAAAGCACTCCTGGCTTCATTCTTTGCTGGGGGACCCTGAAGACAGCCCCAGGAGCTAGTGCTACTGGCACATCATGTTTCAAGAATGCAGAGTGTTATAGTCCTGCTTGGGAATGGGCCTGCTGTTGAGAGTCTGACTAATAGCTGAGGAATCTCTAGTTATGGTGGCAGAATGTATCATAGAGATGTTTACTTTAGGGCTTGGGAGTGACCTTGCTTGTGATCACAGGCTTTAGTAGAAATGAAGAATGGTAAACTCATTGCACTTGGGCAGGGAGCTGGCTACACAGAGGCAGGCTCTCCCCATCCCCATGAGTCTTTCCTAACTGCAGGCTCTTGGGGCCAGCTGAAAAAATGGAAGTCAACACTTCACTGGTTTGTCTTGAATACTTCTGTAAACTGCTTTGATCTTGAAAATGCACGGATTATTAGTGATTTTTCAAGTTGTGCTTTCTCCATCGCTGGCAAAGAAAACAGAATGGTAACTTTCCAGGACCCATTTCCTTTATGTCCTTTCAAGTTAAAGAATGAACTGAAATGAAGCAGGAATTATTCTTTCAAGCCTAAATAGACATGTAAGAAATAGAGTACAAGAATGGAAAGCCAAGTTGGCCAAAAAAATACTTCACCTATCATCTAAAGTATCTCTGCAAAGTAAAGAGATATTTTCCAGAGCCCTCCTGAGGGAGAATGGTGGATTTTTGTCTAAGAGGAACACTTTGATAAATTTCTTGCTTGGGTGTGAGGCCAGCCCTCCTCAGGATTAAGTGAAGCACAGGGCAGATAAATTCTAGAATTTGAGGCCAGAACTAACTTGCACAGAGCTGTAAAAGACAGGCCAAGTGTGGCCACCAGGGGGCTTCAGCCCCTACTCTTTGGTCACATTGGAGCTCAGCCTCTCCTTTTAGTCAAACTTCCATCAGATATTTAATAAGTATAGATTATTGGTGATTTTCCAAGTTCTGCTTTCTCCATTGCTGGAAAATAAAACAATGGTAACTGACTAGGACTCATTTTCCAGGACCCAATTTGCAGAAGCACCAAATCATCAGTGTGCCTAATTGGCCCAATTATCCATGTCCTCCCTGGACCAGAGGGAGAGAGTATAGGACAGAGCAAGGAGATTCAAGAGGTGAACATCCCCTTCAGTGATTTTGTATCATATCTCCCCACACGGCATGACGGGGACCTGAGGCCCAGGCTAAGGCTGGTGTCCTTCTGAGTGGAGGAAAATCCTGGAAGGCAAGAGAAAGAGAAAGGGATGGGACAGTTCAGAGGCTGAGGCCCCGGGTGAGGGTGGCTTGAGGACCCTTGCCAAGTTGTTACCTTTTTTTTTTTTTTTTGAGACAAAGTTTCACTTTCTCACCTTTGGTAGAGTGCTATGGCATCATAGCTCACAGTAAGCTCAAATTTCTGGGCTCAAGCAAGGTCAAATTGAGGGTGGGAAGATTGAATAAAAACCAATAGTTTTAAATGCATAAAATGTAGATTCTATTTCAATGACTAGAACACTATCTCCTTTCTCCCTGGCTGCATACCTGCTAACTAGAACAGAGAAAGTTCTGTTGGAAAACCCCAAACTCCTGCCCACAACTCCCTTCATTTATATATGGGACTTTAGGCACCTGCCACAAAACCTGGCTATTTTTAGAGACAGGGTCTCACACTAGCTTGGGTTGGTCTCAAACTCTTGAGCTCAAGTAATCCACCTGCGTTGGCCTCCCAGTTAAGTGGTTATTCTAATCAAGGAGATGGATTCTTCTCAACACCCACAGTGAAGACCCCTCATTGAAACATATTGCAAATCTCTCTGCTTTGGTATCTAAAGTAGATTTAAAAGGAAATGGATCTTAACCTTGGAATTCTGATGAAGTGGAATTGTGGAGAGGACCTGGGGCAAGAGTTATGAGGCCTGGGACCGGGTCCTAGCATTGCCCCTATCTAGTTTTGTGAGCTTTGATCAGTTACTGGACCTTTGCATATATGATAGACTGGTTTGCAAAAATGTCCACAAATTCTTCCTCTCTCTAATATCCATGTGTTGAGTAGATGCTTTCTACACTATCTTTGAGGTTGGCCATGCTACTTACTAGTCAAAGGGACAATAGTTAGCGGAGAGTGGAAAAGTGCTGTGTGTTGGGTCTTGCCTCTTCAGGTTGCTCTTTGGAGTCCTGAGCCTACTCCATGTGCAGCAGAGATGCTGTAGCCCATATCTACTGCTCTGCCAATGACCAATCACTCAGATGGATTCCATCCCAGTCTGCCCAGCCATAACTGCACCCACCCAGGCATAGGAGAGCCACCCAGCTGACCCAGGGAATCATGAGAAGTAGTACATATCTATGGTATTAATCTAATGAATTCACAGTGGTTTGTTACACAGCAAAGGCTAACCAATATAGGTACTCAGTTATGTCTTGTGTAAATGACCGTGGTGAGGGAGAACTGCAGAACCCCTCAATCTATTTGATTCTGACCCCTTCGGGATGAAATCCCAGAGAGACACTTGCTTTGGAGGAATTATATCACAATGATTAAAATGAAAGTTTTATTCCAAATGCTGAAAATGTTAAATTGAGGGTGGGGAGATTTAACAAAAATCTAATAGTTCTAAATGCATAAAATGTAGATTCTATTCCAATGACTGGAACACCATCTCCTTTCTCCTTGCGCACACACCTGCTAACTAAAGCAGAGTAAGTTCTGTCGGAAAATTCCAAACTCCTGCCTACAACTCTTTTCATTTATATATGCTTCTTGGTTAACAGCTCCATTGCCAGTTTTCAGAGATTGAGAATTGAGACATAATAATTTTCCCTTGCACTTTCATGATGCACCCATATAGCTCTGTGGGCTTCCAGGAACCAATAATTCTCACTTATTAGGGAACTTTTACTGACACTATAAAACAATTCTAGAAACTGAGCATGGTGCCTCATGCCTAGCACTCTGGGAGGCTGAAGTGGGTGGACTGCTTGAGCTCAGGAGCTGGAGACCAGCCTGAACAAGAGTGATCTCTACTGAAAATAGAAGAACTATCTGGGTGTTGTGGTGGGTGCCTGTAGTCCCAGCTACTTGGGATGCTGAGGCAGAAGGATCACTTGAGCCCAAGAGTTTGAGGTTGCCACAGCATTCTACCCATGGCAACAGAGTGAGACTCTGTCTCAAAAATGACAACAAAAACAAAACAAAACAAAAAACAATTCTAGAGCTATCACAGACCAAATACAGCCAGATGGGAAGAGAAAGTTGTATGCCACCAAGACCTATCCCACCTACCTGTATTGTTCTTATCTGAACTGGTGTACTGTTTTCCTCCAGGCAAATGGTTTGATCCTTGCTTGGAAAACCAGCAGCTGATGCAATTGTGGCCCCTTCACTTACTTAGTCTGACTAATCTTTCTCTATAAACAGCTGGAATGTTTGTTCTATTCATGGAATTATCCGACCAACATGTCCTGGTTATCCATTTTATATCAGGTACTGTGCTAGGATGACACAGTTCCAACAGCACGTGGCTTGTTCAGACAAATTATCCAAAATGTGGAAATAAAGCAAAAAGATGACTGCAAATTTATCACTTCCTACTGGGGCACAGTATGACAGGCCTGCCCCAAATTATTTAATTTTCTAGGATAATATTTCTTTGCTTGGCCCATTATTTACTATTGATTAGAGCTCGGACTAAAAGTTACAAGCTAACTTACAGATTTTCATTTTGTAGAAATGCAATTGTCTTTTGTCTGGCATAAACAATAACTTGAAGCTGCCTGTTTTATGGCCCTAGAGGATATTAACCAGTTTTATTTATGTTTACAAATTTGCTTCATCATGATTTTCCCAACTAACTTTATAAATATCTATTCCTCAAATGCTCTAAAATGGCATTAGCTTCTTCTTCCCTCATTAACTAGTTAAATAAAACTTTGACATGTGTTTGTTCTGTATTTGCATGAGACTCACGTTTTTAATATTGTGAAAACTGCATTTGAACAGGTTTTTGTCTTCAAGGAGTTTAAAGACCAGAGGGGAAGTTAAGAAATGCTTACACCCATATACAATGCAAGGTAGAAAGGGGGAAATTTTTAAGGAGTCCAAGTTTCCAATGTAGGGGAGAAAAATTGGCCAGTTTCCTAATTATGGTAACACATCTCACCATCTATACACTCTTTGATATCACCACATCATGCTCTTTCACCTCCTCTAAAGTCTTCTGTGTGGATCTGGGTCTAGTGCACTAACAAGCTGAAGCAATATCATGAACCCTGGCTTTTAAGCAGGACTTACTTTGGTTTTCTCCTCTTAGAGGGAACATAGAAGGCTGAGTACCAGACAGCACTCAGCCTACTTCCAACCATTTTATTTCCTCCCCACCCCCATACTCTGATCCTAGAGAAACAAAGCACTTCCCAGTTTTTATCTCATCAAAGATAATTCTACCATTAGAACTCATTGGGTTTGCTGAGGTCTAAGGAAAGAGAACCACAAGCTTCTCAGAGGCTTTCTTATGGGAGGTGGTTATGAAGAGAGGGTGTGTTCAATAGGGAACACATTTGCTCCTCTCCTCAGCATGAACACCATGAAATGAGGATGTATAGTTCTGAGCAGTACATGGATAGGACCCTCCAGCTAGGTAAGAGAGAAGAGCGTAATAAAGGAACAATTTACACACATGCCTGGGCAAAGTGCCTGGAAACTGCCAAGAATGTTGTGCCCTAGGCCAGTAAGGTCAGGGAGATCTCACATCCTCAAGTCTGAAGGGGCAAGGAAAGGAGAGGTTACTGTGATCCAAAGGGAATGAAATAGCTGTGAGTTATAGGAGAAGTTGGAACACAGGGGGCTCAATAAACACGGCAACTTCCCTCTCCTCTTTCCTTCAGCTCCTGACATGCTTAACATTGGCCAAGCCTAATCATGAGCCAGGGAGCAAGGGGGCCTGTTGTAATATATGCAAGTCAGGTGCCCAAGGAGTACATTAGGGCGGGAAGGGTAGAAAAGGGATTTAGAGAGGTAAACAGAACATTTGGGGCACACAGGACACATTTGGGAGAAATATCAGCTGTCACCCATGCCAGACTCTGTACGTTAAATCTCATCTTCACAACACCCAGGTGAGATAGACATTGATTCTACAGATGAGGAAATTGAGCTGAGAGGCCCTAGCTAGTTGGTAGGCTCCAAAGCCCTTGTTCCTTTCTCTGCATGGTGTTGTCCCAATTTCTCCCCAGAACAACACAGCACCTTAAATTCTGCATCCTCCCCCAGGTGCAGCTCCCATCCAGAGTTACAGTGTTTCTAAAAGGACTGGCTAGAGAACACTGGGTGCTGCACATTGACTTAGCCTTCAAGTCTGCTTCCCCACTTCAGTACGGGGTCCTAGCTTAGTTTTCTTAGGAAAACTCACATCTAGATATCAGCCTAGCCCACGGCAGTCTGATGACTTCTTAGAGTAATTAGGCCCGGGCAACAAAAACAGTAGATATAAGGAGGATGAAATCAAACAAGAGGATGCCTACTAATTCATGAGTGAAGAAGGCAGGAATTAAATGGCACACAACACTTCACACAAATGTGACACGAGCTGTATGGTGGGCCAGACGAGGCAGAGAACAGAGGAAGCAGGTCACAGAGAACCAAGCCACAAGCACAGATTGCTTTGGACCCCCACAGTTGCCTCAAACCTGCTACACATATGGGGCGAACCTTAAAAGAGATAGGGCCCAAATGGCCATCAATGGTAGAATGTGTAAGGAAGATACTCATGTAAAATAAATATTCATAGAGTGAGAGACTATACAGCAACGAGAAGGGACACACTATGCCTACACCCACAGCACCAATGAATTCCACCAACATAATATCAAGTAAAGGCCCCCAAATACAAGATAACATATGACTTATGATTTTGTTTAAATAAAGTTTTAAAGCAGACAAAGCTAACCAGTGCTATCAGAAATTAGGATAGTATTAGGAAGTTAATACAACCTTTTTGGAAGGAAGTATGGAGAACCTTCAAAGAACTCAAACTGGACTTCCCTTTTGATCCTGTAATCCCATTGCTGGGCATCTACCTAGAAGAAAAAAATTCTTTTACCATAAGGACACTTGCAGTAGACTGTTTATCACAGCTCAATTTATAATCACCAAAATGTGGAAACAGCCTAAATGTCCACCAAGCCAGGAATGGATTAAAAAGCTGTGGTATATGTATACCATGGAATACTATTCAGCCATTAAAAACGATGGAGACTTTCCATCTTTTGTATTAACCTGGATGGAAGTGGAACACGTTCTTCTTAGTAAAGCATCACAAGAATGGAGAAGCAAGAATCCTATGTACTCGGTCCTGATATGAGGATAATTAATGACCCAGCACATGGTGGGGGGTGAGGGAAGGGGCGCCTAGAGAGGAAAGGAGGGAGGGGGATGGGACACAACTTTTGGGGATGGGACACAATCATAAGAGGGACTTTACCTAACAAATGCAATCCATGTAACCTGGTTCAAAAAACTAAAAACAAAAGAAAAGAAAGAAAATGTGATACACACACAATGGGATATGATTTAGTCACAAAAAAGAATGAAATCCTGCCATTTGAGGCAACATAGGTAAGTTTGAAGAACGTTATGTTCAGGGAAATAAGGCAGGCACAGAAAGATGTATGTGCCTTTCATACACTTATATATGGAAACTAAAAAAGTTGATCTCCTAGAAATGGAAAGTAGAATAATGGTTATTAGTGGATTGGAAGGGCTTGGGGAGAAGGGGATAGGGAGAGGTTGGTTAGTGGATACAAAATTCCAGCTAGTTAAGAAGAGTAAGTCATAGTGTTCTCTAGGACTGTATGGTGACCATAGTGAACAACGATTTATTGTATATTTTTAAATAGCCAGAAGAGAGAATTTTGAATGTTCCTACCAGAAAGAAATGATGAATATGCTAATTACCCTAATTTGAGCATTACATATTGAATATATGTACCAAAATCTCACCTTGTACCCTATAAATATGTACAATTGTTACGTATCAATTAAAATTGTTTTTAAGAGTCAAAAAAAAGTTTGAGGTTGCTGTGAGCTATGTTGTCATAGCACTCTACCCAAGGCGACAGAGTGAGAAAAACAAAAAAAGAAAATAAGCGCGTGGCTTGAGCCAGTAATCCCAGCACTCTGGGAGGCTGAGGTGGGTGGATTGCTTGAGCTCACAGGTTAGAGACCAGCCTGAGCAACAGCGAGATCTCATCTGTAAAAATAGCTGGACATGGTGGTGGGGGCCTGTAGTCCCAGCTACTTGGGGGGCTGAGGCAAGAGAATCACTTGGGCCCACGAGTTTGAGGTTGCTGTGAGCTATGATGCCATGGGACTCCATCAAGGGCCACACAGTGAGACTATGTCCCCCCCACCATGAAAAATAAAATAAAATAAAATGAAACAAGCTACTCTTCCCAGTAAAATAAAAAAAAAAAAAGAAGTTAGGGCAATGGTGACCTGGGGATGCCAGTTATTGTAAAGGAGGCCTTTGTGGGGGTGTACTCCTGGGGCCATAGGGCCATATGCTGTTTTTTTTAGATCTGGTAGTGGGTAACAGAACTCACATAACTACCAAAAACACAAAAGGAAAGAAAAGAGAATCAGAGAGAAATGGTAAAGTCACCGATACTTCTTAAAGAAGCCAAGCTTCTCTGCTGCTATTTTTTTTTCCTCTTTAAAAAAATAGCAGCTTCACATTGGGCATGTAATTTCCCTGTGCCCCATCTTTAAAATGGGTAACAGCTTTGTGATATAAACTTGTACATTAAATCTCATCTTTGCCCTCTTTCTCCTGCTTTATTATTCCCTTCTCTCCTCGGTCGTTCCTAGCACTTACACTTAGATTGTGATTTTCTCTGCCATGCTATCCCCCTGAGGCTCAGCTTCTATCTTCCCGACCTGAGTAATAACCCGATATTCACCTTTTGTTTTTCCCAAATGTCTTCTCTGTCTGCGCCAGCCTTGTACAAACATTTTTTCATGCATCATTTCAACAAATTGCCTCCCAAAGCCCTACCAGATAGGTACAATTATCATCACCCCCATTGTACAGATGAGAAAATTGAAGCTTAGAATCCTACTGAATTGGCCCAGCTCAGAAAGGGACCAGCAGGGTGTGAAGTCTGGCTGACTCCAGAGAGCTGGAGACTTTAAATTTAAAGCTAGACCGGCAGAAACAACAGCAAGCAGCCTATGTCAGCCAAAACTGCTGGGGGGAGTGAGTATCTCTTCCAGCAACCTCAGGGTGAAGACAGGGAGTGTGGAGAAAAGACGCGGACTACTGGTAGCCAACCTGGGGGGAGTGGCAGTTCAAGTTCTCAAGCTATTTCATTCCCACTATCCCCTATTAAAATACAACTACTTCTCACACTAGTTACCTTCAGAGTAGACTTGCCTGGCAGGAGGTGGGCACAAGGTGGGGTTTGGGATCCAACTTCCCATTTTCTTTCTTTCTTTCTTTCTTTTTTTTTTTTTTGAAGTCTCACTATGTCACCCTCTGTAGACTTCTGTGACATCACAGCTCACAGCAACCTCAAACTCTTGGACTTAAGCGATTCTCTTGCCTCAGCCTCCTGAGTAGCTGGGACTATAGGTGCCTGCCACAATGCCTAGCTATTTTTTGGTTGCAATTGTCATTGTTGTTTAGCAGGCCTGGGCTGGGCTTGAACCCACCAGCCTCAGTGTATGTGGCTGGCACCCTACTCACTGAGCTACCGGCTCTGAGACCAATTTCCTATTTTCATAGAACATAATCCACAGAAGGAATGGAATCTCCTTTCAATGGGAGATTGGCTTGCTTTCTTCACCTTCCCCCACCCGTGTCAACATCTTCAAGCCCAGCCTGGGTAGCAGGTATCCCAAATGGGGCACTCTGGGGCCTTCAGCTGATTTCTCCCTCACACTGTATGTCTGTCTCTAATTAAGCCACACAGGTCCAAGGGGAAGAACAGGCTGAGGTCCAGCTTGGCTACTGGATCAGATAAACTACTTTAGCAAAGAGATCTGGCAGAAGATTAAGCAAGTGCTAAAAGGGGCCCCGGACCTAAGAAAGAAGAGAAATTATCCATTAGTAGATGAGAGAAGTGGGAAGAAAGCAGGCATGAGACAGGAGAGAGCTGGAGAAAAACAGTTTCTTGCAGGTGTCCCAAATGCCAAGTTACTATTCTCGTTATTTGAAGATGGCTCCTGTTTAAATCCCAGAGCTCCCTGGTGCCCCCCAAACCTCCCCATGACAAACCCATCAGCAACTATAAATCTCAGACCATCCAACGTCTAACTTATAGTTTTCTAGGAGATTAAAACGATGATTCACAAATTAAGTTGAAGAAGGGAAATCTATTTGTTCCCAGCACATACACAGTGGCCACCACCAAAGGCGAATGTTCCTTACTTCGGAGGAAAAAAATAACTCGCTAAGAGCGTTCTTTTACCAACTCCTCTGTCCTCTTCTTCTGGGGATATCTTCTGAAAAAATGGAAGCCTAATAGCTCCATTCACACTCATGTGTGTGAAGACTCCATAGATAAAGCCAAATGCTGCCAAGAATCCAACCCCAGAAAATCCTTTTCTCAAACAAATTACATAGCCCACAACTGGAAAGGACCCTGTAGAAACCAGAGCTTCCCTTTCCTCCAGCGGATTTAGATCTTGCTCTGTGAAAATACTATTTGCTCACTTCAGCTTAGACCATCCCACTTACTCCCCAAGCCTACAGATACAAAGTTTGGCTTTTTAGATTGAGCCAAACTCATTTTTAACAGAAGTGCTATGTATTCAGTTACCAAGAGCCTGACTTCAAGCTCTAAGACAGTGGTTCTCAACCTTCCTCATGTCTCCTAATGCCGTGACCCTTTAATTCAGTTCCTCATGTTGTGGTGACTCCCAAACATAAAATTATTTTCGTTGCTACTTCATAACTGTAATTTTGCTACTGTTATGAATTATAATGTAAATATCTGATATGCAGGATGTATTTTCATTGTTACGAAAGGGTCGTGACCCACAGGTTGAGAACTGCTGCTCTAAAAGCTCACCCTGCCCCAGTGGTGTACAGAAAAGTCACATGCAAAAAGTTCTTAAGTTCTCCAATGTGGCATGTAACACAAACTCATGAATGGCTTCTTTCAAAATCCTGACTTTGGAAAGCAGGTTCGAGAAGGGTCAGAAGATAAAGTTTGTTACAAGTGGATTTGCTTACTTTCAACCAGAGGAAATATGTTTCTAGATTGTTGAAAGCAAAAGCCTTCTGATCCCTGCCTCCTACATCCCATGCCAGATTCCTCACTCCCTGAGCCTCACTTTCTCTCATGCCAGGCCATGATCTCAGCCCTTGAGCCTGACAAATAGAGAATTCTGTTCCCTGGAATCTCTCCCCACCCCCATCAAAGTGGATTTCTCTGGTTCCAGGTCTTGAACAAAGATTCCACGACACCTGTTTGATCTCTTCACGCTCCATTTTCATTAGTCCTTCACACTCTCCATCACTTGGAAAAATACAAACAGCATGGTTCAGTTTGAAGGTTAAGAACTGACAGTCTCCATAAACATTTTTACAATAAAAGCTGACTTATCCATTGCCAGGACTCAGTGTCCGTGGAAGGGGGTGGTGGTGAGATAGGATGGAGGCAGGGACATGAAAACTTTCAACATCAGCATAAGAGGACAAGTGCTTCCCATTCAACTACTGGATGAAAGATAGTTGTTTTTTTCCCCAAAGGTTTTGCTGGAGAAAAAAGTACAGGGTTGGTCTCCTTTGGATAATTAAGGTATTACAGGGAGGGATAAGGAAACCCAAGGGACAGAGCAACTAAGGTACAAATTCCTGACTTAAGAAAAGTACAAAGTAATTGATGGTCATAAGTTATAAAATTGCCAGGTCATGAGTACTAAATGTAGCCTGTGAAGAGGTTATAAGATCATTTTCAGGATGTTTTAAGTGGGGAGCAGAAAGGGCAAAATAGATAAGGACAAAGAAGACCTAGAACTTAAGCCACTCTCCACCCTGAACCACCCTAAATATTTAAAGGCTGAAATCACTGAATTAGCTGGGGTTCATTTTGATGGTGCATAGGCAGATGAGCTGCAGGACATTAAGTCATTCAACATACAATTCCTGAGACCCCCAAGTTATTCCATTTCAAAGGCTGGGAATAAAATGGAGAGCAAGATGGACATGGTCCAGACCCCATCAGCCACTGCAGGGGTTCCCAAACTTTGGTGTACCTTGGTCATACCCCAAACTGTTTATATCAGGCAGGGTGTTTGGGGTAAGACCCAGGCACCAGTACTTTTGAAAAGACCTGGGGGATTCCTATGTGCAGCAAGGCTTGGGATCTACCTGGGGTTCTCCACTCCGTTTGCCCAAACAGCCTTATTCAGATATCACTCCTTTCCTGCTCTCTTTCCTAAACTCCACATGCCCCCAAGGACTCATTCTCACAAGTTAAATGCTCCACAAGCTTAATCTACCCTAAGCTTTATTGAGGGGGGTTTTAACCAAATGTGCCTAGTCATGTCCTTGAAAGCTGGTAGGGGACCTCCCTATTCCAGACACCATGACTAGACACAGCACGCAAACACCTGATCTGATAATGGTATGAAATATTTGAAACTCAGGCCACCCCAGAAACCCTAAGTCTCCTGCTGGCTGCCTTATCCACCAGGTCATTTTATGGCATGAATCCTGGAAGCAGAATCCCAGAGGGTTTACACCTCTAGGTTTCTTTGTTAAGGTAGAAAAAGACCGTGCTTGAGAGGTGTTCCCTTCTATTCTCTGGAGCTTTTGTGTCCAATTCTCCTTCAAGCCATCAATGGAAATCCATTATAGGCATCTTTGTTGGGCCTACTGCTGAATTTTCATCAATTCTGAAAGGAACTATTACATTAAGCCTTTTCCTGGAAGGCCCCAGGAATTTTTGAAAATGAGAATAAAGGAAGAGAGAATGAAAAAAAGGAGTCTTGCTTTGAGATTGCAATGAACATGCCAGAAAAAAAAAAAAAAACGCATGAAAAACAACAATAACAAAAATGATGGATTCTGAGAAAAATAATTCAGGATAAGCACTTCCCTCAGCTTCCCATTGTGTATTCTGAAGGGTGAAGTGGTCCCCACTCAAACCAGCAGCGCCTGACAGTTGGCCAACTCAGCGGCATTCCACTACAGAGATTAAAACCAACTTTATGATTGTGGTGCAAATAATAAAGAACCTGGCAGAGTTTCCTTCCAAAATGAAAGCTCAGTTATTTTCCGAGGTGTATAATTTGGTTGTAAAGTTTCCTTTGGGCCAAAACAACCCCAAGTGGGTTTTTGCCTGGAACACATCACTACTTTGCTGGAGAAGAATGGATTCCGTGTGGTCCTCTTATGTCTGTCCACCCATAGCATGGAAGGGCTCAAGTTGGTCCAGCCTGGCTGCATGTCTGGCAGCAGTGGTCCACTGGGCAGAACAGGGGTGGGAGGCAGGAGGGGCTGGCACTGGACTTGTCCATCTATGAAATGGGCAGGCTTGCAGCTGGTCCTCATTGGCACCTGTTTTCTTCAGCTGTCAGTGCTGGGGAGAGTAGAAGGTCATCAAGAATCTTGATTTCTGTGAGATTTGCCTTTTCATCCAGGTCTTTGTGACCTTATTTTACTTATCATTTGAAGAATCATCCTGAAAAAATCCACCCATCAATGACTAATATTTGGATAAAGGCAAAGGCAGATTCTTTTCAGGCTCCTGGGTTGACCACACATACTTGGGGCCAGAAGTTGGCCAATGATTCTTAGCCAATCTTACCCAAGCATAAAAAGTGTTTTTTTTTTTTTTTTGTCTTCTTTGAAAGCAGCTTAGACATAACAGGCCTTTTCTACTAGCATTTCCGTGTTTATCAACACTTTTTTTTCTGTTTTTTTTTTTTAATTGATGGTAACTATGTACATTAATGCACTTCTGGGGTACAGTGTGGGGTTTTCACATGCAATCCGAAATAGTTCCATCAAACTGGTCAACACAGCCTTCATGTCATTTTCTCAGTTATTGTTTTGAAACGTTTGCATTCTACTCTTAGAAAGATTCACTTGTACCCCTGTAAGATAAACCTCAGAAGTGATCCCTCCAATCCCTCTCCCTCCACCCATTCCCTTCCTTCTCCCTCCCCCCTCCCCATATTCTTAGGCTGTTATTAGGCTATAGATTTCATATAAAAGGTATAAATTAGTTTCATAATAGAGGTGTGTACATTGGATACTTTTTCCTCCATTCTTGTGATACTTTGCTCAAAAGAACATTCTCCAGCTCCATCC